>NW_027468881.1:3607500-3880000 GCF_046254945.1 Alosa pseudoharengus
CAGACACACGCACATGCATCTGCTCTCCATCTTATGACTGCTCCCTCATTACCAGGAGGCAATACCAGGGCGGCACCAAGCGACAGCAGCAGAGGCGTTCAAGGTGGAGAACATTAGAGTTAAACCCACGTCCATCAACGGAACTGAACGATAAGCGCATATCTCTACATTTAACAGCAGAGGCGTTCTAAATGGAGAACCATCAGAGGCATACCTCCGTCCATCAACGGAACCGAACGATATAACTATGGATCTGCGCTGACAGAAGCTCAACAGCACCTCCCCTATTGTTCCATCTAAAACAATGTGAAACTGTGGCTAGATCTGCAACCAGTCTTTGAGTCAATAGAATGTTGAGACAGAATGAAACTCTGACAAGAGCGTGGGCAACAAAACATCGATGACGGGCAGAATTTGGCCAGCGGGCCCCAGATTGTGCAGCCCTGTTGTAGATGGAAAACATCAGGGGTAACCCCCCGACCGTCAACACAACGTCTCTGTGCTTCCCCACTTGGAGATTCATATCTCTATAGATACATGTGACTGCAGGAACCAAAGAACATTACACATGCGCGTTGCGCACACACACACACACATGAAAGAGATGACGGAGTGATTAGCAAAGCTGTGAGGTTCTCTGATCTCTTACTAGTGTAATTGACTTATCTGTCAGGCTCTCAGTGTGTGTGTGTGTGTGATGAGGTTATGATTGACAAGACCATGTTCTGTGTGACAGATAAGAAAAGAACAAGAGAAAGAACTCAAATAAAAGCCAATCTTCATGAATAAAAGATGAAACGCTATTTAATGAAGAGCTTGTCTGTGGTTCTTTAAGGTTCTAGTGTGGAATGTTATTGTGTTGCGTTTACAGGAAGGTATTTGTCTGTGAGTTAAAATGCCGACAACCTAGCCAGGTCTGACATCCACAAATGCCATCTTATTTTGCACCAAAAAAATATTTTATTTATTTAAATATGTCCTGTGTGTGTATGTGTCCTTAGGGGCATTGATCCTTGTCTATTAGGATGTATTGTAAGCTGCAGTAACGTGTGTGTGTGTTTGTTTGTTTGTGTGTGTTTGTGTTCTCCAGGACATAGATTCTTGTCTATAAGGGTATACTGGAAGATCCAGTAGCAGGTGTGTGTGTGTGTGTGTGTGTGTGTGTGCGCGATCCCTGTCAATAAGGATGTACCGTAAGCTGCACCAGGGCTTTGCCTTTGACATCCGAGAAGCATAACCTTCAGCATCATACCTCTACCCAGAACATCAACACACACACACACACACACACATACTCACTCACTCTCTCTCTCTCTCACACACACACACTCTTTCTCTCACACAGGCCCAGGGGGCAGGTGGGGATCTATAAGTCCTCTTCTTAAGTCCTGTTCTGGTAGGGAGTTGGAGGGATGGTGAAGAACCACAGACAGAGGATCTGCCCAGCTGGGGGTATCTGAGGTGATCTCTGCCCATCTGGGGGTATCTGAGGTGATAACTCTGGCCAGGTGGGGGTACTTGAGGGAGCAACTCTGCTGGGGGTATCTGGTCTGCCTGAGGGGCAACTCTGCTGGGGGTATCTGGTCTGCCCGAGGGGCAACTCTACTGAGGGTATCTGGGCCCACTTCCCCGATAACGACGGAGACACGCTCTTAAGAGGGTTTTCTACGATTCATCTTACGATCGTTCGTTTGTTTTTTCCGACTGTTTCCAGAACATGCTCGTAGCGTGAACGCGCGTGCACTGCTCTTAAGATGCTCTTAAGGGGAGCTGTCCACGTTAATAGTTCTGAAATATCCTCTGATTTGACGGTGATGTCAGGTGACTGCACGTCACAGCTATAGGCCTACCATTTAAACTTCGGATCTACACATTAATTCACATCAATACGAAAATAGAAACACTTTGACATCTGCATGTAAGCATCCCAAGTAGGTTATATACCACACAGAGACATAAATAATTGTAATTATTTTAAGATTAGA
The DNA here is from genome assembly GCF_046254945.1 of Alosa pseudoharengus. Lineage (NCBI taxonomy): Eukaryota > Metazoa > Chordata > Actinopteri > Clupeiformes > Clupeidae > Alosa > Alosa pseudoharengus. The sequence goes on from NW_027468881.1 coordinate 3,609,486, forward strand.
TTGTTGCACCATGCAATAATTTTTCGCGGTGCCACTTAAGAACACGTTTGAAGATAAGAAAGAAGTCGAGTAAGAAAGAGAGGAAATGTGTAGGCTTAGATTTTGATGCAGTAGGCTACAGACTAAACCACATGTTGCTTTCTCTGCTTTTTACCTCATAGGTAGGGTTGGGCACCGAAACACGGTTCTAATATGGCACCGGTGCCGACACAAACGGTAGTAACTGCATCGAATAACAATGTGGATTTCGGTGCCTCATTTCGGTGCTTAAATAGCATTTTTTTTTTTTTTTTAATACGAGGCATCACTGCATGTCATGCGCCATCTCTAAAGTCTTGCTCTGATAGCAACACATCCAGATACAGTTAGATGATAAACACTGGATGTATAAACCAGAGGGGTGCACCACATGAGTGGACAGTGTTTGACAGCTTGCGTGAGCCCAAGTAGCTTACTTTAAAGCGATATCGTGAGCTCCTGTCAAAATCTAGCAGTGGGCCTAACTACACACAAGCAAAAGGCTATGAAACAACATCAACAGTAGGCTAGCCTAGCCTATACATTACACAATATCCTTGCTAATGCGCTAACTGACATTTATTTGAAATGTTAACAACGAAGTTGTAAGGTGAAAACTTTATTTCACGGTGTGTTAAACAACATAATGGCATGATATTAATCTTTCATGTGCATGAGGTCCATATAGCATCACAATGAATATGAAGATCATGTTAAAAGTTAGCTGGCAAAAACAAATATGTAGGTTACCTGATGTCACTGAGCTGTCAAAGAGGCTACGAAACCATCTCCGTAGTTATCGCTAATTAAACTCAGCTGACTGGTGTTAGCGCATAGCCATAGTTGCTGTTAAAATGCCTTCTGCTGGGAATCTTAACACTTCAACACCGACATGTAGCCTAACATGTTCAAAACTACTGCGTGTTATGGGTTAAGACATACAATTTCTTGAAGCATTTGGCAACACACTGAATTAACTGGAAAGTAGAGTCCCTGTTAGATTAGCTTGCTTGCAAATGCCGTTGTCCATGACCTGCCAGTTTTATGGCAAGCGGTTTTAACATACCTTATGGCAAACCGCCTACACTGGGTAAACTTGAAAGCAGAGCTTACCATTGTGTGTGCATGCATGGCAAGCTGTTTTAACATTTAAATGTATTATTCATAGGGGCAATGAGATATTGATAGTAAATTGAATATAACAGTTCAATTTCATGTTCAAATTTGTCTCATCAATAAAAAAAGCAATTCATGCTTTAGACAATTTTAATTAAAAATATTTTAAAAACAAAGTACCGGTTCAGGCACCGTTTCCGTTTTAAAAGTATCGTTTTAGCACCGGCATCGGATAAAACCCAAACGATACCGAACCCTACTCATAGGCCTAATAAAATATTCACTTAGCAAAGATAATGTCAAACTATTCTGGCAACGTCTCGTTTCATAACTTGATTGCATTTTTGTCCGCTTTTCATCACATTATTATGACCATTAAATGTAGGCTATTTTGCACGCTAAAATCTGATTCATCACAGGTAAACACAATAAAGAATGGGAACATAAATTGGATTATGTATAAGTTGTAATTCCTCTGTATGTCCTGTTGGTGACCTCAGTGAGAAGTACTGTTAAGACGCTCTTAGCCGGTAACAAGTACTCTGGAGCACTCGTAGATCTACGAGTGTTTTCACGATGTTCTTAAGCTACGATGGTTTCGGGAAACAGTCTGCAAATCTTAAGACGTTCGTAAGAGGGACTTTACGACGCTCTTAGGCTTAAGATGCTTTCGGGGAAGTGGGCCCTGGTCTGTCTGAGGGACAACTCTGCTGGGGGTATCTGGTCTGCCTGAGGGACAACTCTGTGCCATCCTAGCAGCCCGTGCGACCGTGACTGTGCTTCTTAGACGTCTGCCGGTTATTTATAGCTTTCCTAGGGAGTCTTGAGGTACTCAAACAAACCTGTTTAGTCACTTAAACAAACATGTTTCCATTGCACTTCACACAACATTGTCCCTGTTACAGCATGATAAACAAACAAACAAAATAAACCTGTTTCCACTGCACTGCTACAGCATGACACACTCACTGTGAAACTTCAACAGCACTTTAACGTAAACTTAACGTTAACTTGGGGCCAAATTCAACAGCACTTTAACATAAACTTAACGTAACCTGGGGAAAAAACTGGGGGAAAAATGTTTTGTATTCTGTAAACTTCAACAGCACTTTAATGTAAACTTGGGGCCAAATGTTTTGTAACGTTAATGTAAACTTAAACGTTTATACCGAACCATTATACCGAAATACATCTCTCTGGCAAGGGCTTTGTAGACTGGGTCCAACTTGGAGGGCAGATGTTAGAAGTGTACCATGTATTAATCGTTATGTGTTACTACAATGACCACTGTTATAATTGTAGTGCTACATCAATGTTTCATTGATATCGGAAATTACTGGATGTTCCACGGACACACACACATACAAATCCATGTGCACACACACACACACACACACACTGCAGTGAGCAGCAGGAGCTCCAGAGTGAAAAGCCGGAGGCATTCCAGGCAGCAGTGTAATTTTGCAAGAATTTTGTAAAAATCAGTGTGGCACACTCTCTCTCTCTCACACACACACATTCCAGAGGATCTTACGGAGCACAGCCATAGCGTCTTAGATATGGCAATTACAGCCATGTGCAATTACAACACAGGGGTCCAGTGAAATCAGGGCCACTTAGGGCTTTGCTTATCAGCCCTCTCTCACTCTCTTTTCTACCTCTCCCCCCTTTCCCCTGTCACTTTCTCAGAATCACTCTTTCTTTCCCCGTCTCTCTCTCTCTTTCTTCCTTACCCCCATCTCTTTCTCAGAATCCAGGGCTTAAATTTCACTGCTGTATTGCTCATAATTTGTTCAAGTCCCGCAACTCTAGCCATCATGTTCCCGCATACACTTTTACAGCCTGTCTGATGACGTTAATCTAATCAAGAAGTGGCATGAATGCGGTGCTATTGACCGGACAGATCAACTACCGAGTTGAATAGAACAGCCTCATGCAGACGCAGACAGACGCAGACACACACACAGAGAGAGAGAGAGAGAACCACTTTGCGCTTACGCAAATAGGCTACGCATAGTAGGCTACGCAACCATGGCAAATTTTTACATCTGGAAAGAGCTCCTTGGTAACTATCCTGCTAGCTCAGGTCACGTCAACACTTGATCCCAGAAAGATTGTCCTCGACTTGTTAGTTTTTTGAACATTTATTTTATCTAATGACATAGAAAACATACAGCGGGGAAAATAAGTATTGAACACGTCAACATTTTTTTCAGTAAATATACTTCCAGTGAGGCTAGTCACATGAAATTTTCACTGGACATTAGTATTAACTTAGGTAATCCACACATGTATAAAAATCCAAACATTAATATCTGAAAAAGTAGAGTTATGAGTAAAAAAGTGGAATGGCACAGGGAAAAAGTATTGAACACGCTAAGAAAAAGCAGTACACAAAGGCAAGGAATGGCAAGGAACAAACTAGAATTTATAAGTAATTAGAGAAATGGTAGCACTTTATAATAACCATCCGTTATAAATGGTTAATTGATGCTTTATTTTGCAACTATAATGAAATATTTAATCACTTAATAATCATAAATTAATTATTTGTAGATAACAATCAATGATTACTAAATGCATAACTTACAAATACTTTATTATCAGCTTATGCAAAAATAAACAATTTATTTATATATAACATACTAAAAAATATCTGTTTAGTAATAACTTGATTTCAATTTAATTTATATTAATAAGATACATTATTATTGCAAATACTGTATTATTAATAATGATATATTGAGTTATTGTTAATGGTTATAATGTTGATTGTAGGCCTTTACATAGCCATATACATAACGCCTATGCATATTTGATTAACTATTGAACTATAAATTATGTTCTATTGATTAACAGTTAGTTAGAAAAACAATTACAATATTTGTTTATCAGATGGCTATAATAAAGTTGGGTCATAGTCTTTTATTTGGTAGTAAATCATTTGTAAACTATCTAAAAATTTACATTTTATAATTAATTGATGGGAAATGAATGCATCATACTATTTTTTTGGGTGGCTATTATGAAGTTGCATCTTAGTCTTTTATATGTTAATGAACAATTTGTAAATTATCTAAAAATGATGTATTACAAAACTGATGGGATATACCTGGAGCAAACAATGTATTAACACATTGAACTGTTGTAACTGGTGTTCGTAGTTCAGCAAGTACTTAACTTATGACTTTGCCAATTAAAGTCAAACATTGTTAAATGACAATAGTGATAATGAAAACAATAACACTTTACATACATTGTAATTACCTACTGATGCTAAACACATTGTAAAGCATTGTCATACATCACAATTGGTTTTAATATCAAGACATTTATTGAAATCAAAACTTCTGATCCATCAGAGCAGGGCAATAAGCAAATACAAATCAAACAAAAACATAATAGCTTAAAAGGCTATCAATCCTTCATTGCAACACCACAGCGTAAACAAAACAGGGTGGTGGGGTGAGGGGCACTTACTTCTGCTGCCTCTTCAGACATACAGTCCATACAGTAAACATGAATGCAACATGAACAAACACTGCTTAAACATAAGAGTGTTGTTGGCGGGGGGCTTACTTCGGCTCCCTCTTAATGTAGGGTATGAGATTGCCCTCATTTTTGAGTTTTACTATCTCAGCTCTGACCTGTGTATCATTCTCAATAAGGTCTTCACATTTACTTAGAAAATCTGAAATTTTTCCTCTTTTGTTGTAGCCTGCCAATAGCTCCTCACATTTTTCTGGTGAAGCTATAGCCAACTCTATATAGGATAGCTGCTTTTGATCGAACGGTCAGCTCTGTAACACCAGCAATGGTACACGCTTCCCCAAGTTTTTTTTCCATGGTTGTAAGCCCGCAGAACCTTCTTGTACCTTGCAACGATGTCTTTTGGACTGGAAGCTGCATCAGTAACAAATAAAACAAATAGAGATTAACTGGACTGTGAGATGAGACAAAATATTGTTGCCATTAACATGCATCACCCATAACTTTGTTTTGAAGATTTTGGATCAACATTAATCAAAACTTATTTTTGTAAACAGGAGCCCTCACTTATGACTCACGTCTTTGTCCACATTCAGGTCTTGCGGACTTCTGTTCTTTCTTGTGCTTTTTGCGATGCCTTGCTTTTGCTGACTTCTTTTCCTTCCGATGCCTTTTGTCTTTCCTTGTGTGCTTTTTTTTGTAACGCCTTTTCTAATGACTTTATTCGTCTGATGACAATGAAGAATTGGAGGAAGAAGAGGAAGATGAACTAGAAAATGTAATTTCGAGGAAATTACCAGTGCATGAAAATATAAACATACTGTATATTAACATAAAATGCAAAACAAACTTTTATTTGATAACAGTTGGCAGAAGTCATAGTTGATAACAACTGACAGTTGAAATGGCTGAACAGTTAAATAGTCGAGTACTTTAAATAGTTAAATTATTTAATAGTGAATTATTGTAGTGAGGACATTTATTTTGAAACAGTTGTGGGCAGAGGAAATAGTTGAACAGGATCTGTAGAGCCAGATTGTATGTTTAAAGCCTGAGACAGAGTATATGGTTTAAAAGTTAAATGTAGATAGTGTAATGGATGTTGATAGACAGAAAGTTGAATGGATGTTGATAGGCAGATTGTTTAATGGATGTTGATGGGATAGTTTAATGGGTAGATGAGTGAATGGTTTGAAGAGGATGAATGGATAGAAAGTTGGATGGAATGTGCCTTATATCCTTGTAGAATGGAGATACACAGAGAGAGTTGGCCTAGTTAAGCAGAAAGCAGTTGATACAGGTGCAATCAGTTTAACTGGCCCTTTGATGGGTCCTAATAGTGAGCAGCTGGAAGTTGATACAGTTGCAAATCAAGTTAATTAGTCCATTGTGATGTCATAGTGCTAATGCAAAGTCTATGGGGAAAAATAAGCTTGTTTTTTATTAATATCTCAAAAAGTATAAAATTTACAAAAGTGAAAAATACATTTCCCACGTGTCCTTTTCAAGACCTACGTTACAAAGTTTGAACGAAGTTTCTACGTTAAACGGTTAAAGCTGAATTAGACGCAGAAATTTGGTGGAAAGAATAACTAGAAATGCAATTCCAAGGAATTACCAGTGCATGAAAATGCTAAAGTTGTGATGTAAAATATCATGTATAGTTATAACAGATAATACAGAGATGGTTACTACGGTGATGCTAGGATAGACATGGTGGTTGCATAGCTTAATAAAAGTTGATAGTTTAAAAGTAGACTGTTTAAAAGCTGAATGTAGATAGTTTAAAAGTTGTTGATAGACAGTAGAGAGTTTAAAAATTGTTGATAGACAGCTAGTTTAACCCTTTCGTGCCCGTGCCGAACATTCCATTTTTGGTGCTGGATGACCTCCTCACACAAAAAAACTTATTTCTTGAGTATAATACATACCATCAATGGGATATACATACCATTGTAATCAGAAGGATCAGTTCTATGAAATGATGTAAAATACATATGGTAATGCTGATATAGTAATGAACAGTATTTGAAAATCCTCTCCAAATGTATATCCGGAATTTGTCAAAATTTAATTTCATTCACATAAAAATGAATTTTCATCATATTTCTCTACAAGATAGAGAAAAATATAGAGTGTATGAAATGTTCAGCAAGTTGTGGGCTATTTAACAAAAAAGACTGTATTGGAATATCATTAACCTTTCAAAAGTTATGATAATTTTAGTGATCAGTGTAAAAAAATGCAGGAAACGGGATTTAGAATGTTGACAGAATTCACATTCACTTTCTCACCAACAACATAAAAGTATGCATAAAAACTAATAATCAAGTCAGAAACAATGGTTTAGATGTATTTGGTCTATAAGAATAAACCATTTATTTGTATATAAGCAAATGCTACAGTCAATAAGAATGACATTAAAAAAAAACATACTGTACCTTACCAGTAATACAGGAAGTAAGTATACTGTATTCATTGAAGACCATTTCGGAAAAGAGACATAAAATACATTTGATTCAACAAATACAACTTCCTTATATAAATCAGTATAATATGAAAATTATATATATATATAAAATGTATTATTATTCATGAAAAGCTAGGAATACAATCAACATCACTCAAAAATCAATGTGTTCTAAACATTTGAAAGTGGATTATATACTTAGAACAAGCCTGTGGAGAATAAACACATTACACACATATACACACAAACTCATACCCACACACACACACTTACAGAGGAGGATAGGGAAAGGTGGGGTGGGGAACCTGAAGGTTGAACACAGAAGAGCTATGACTCATTACTAAACGCATCCCCTTTTGCAGAATGCCAAATCTGACAGCAATTTGTTTATCAATAAAACAAATTCGCCTACCGTTACACTCCAGGGCCATACAAGCTACTTTAGTTTTATTATGTACGTTTTTTATAACAAGCTCCTGCTGTACAGGAATATGTACTTGATGGAAAGACGACAGAGTAGTAGTTGGAGCAGCTGAAGGTGAGGCTGAAATTTCAACGGAAATGCCTACCAGCTGTTGTGATAGATTTCCTCCAAATTCTTTCTGGTTGTAGCTACCAAACCTAGGTTCAACACCAGATTCTGCATTGCATTGTCAAACTTGAAATAACAAGAAGCTACTGACAACGGCAATGTCAATGGAGAAAAAGTGCTTTCTGGTATTCTGCGTTTTTTGGAGTACACAATATGTATTCATCATTTGGTCCCCTGATCCCTGCCAAGACTTGGTTCCCCAGTAGCAATGGATATTAGGGAGGGAAGTGAACCCCCATGTAAATGATCAATCCCAGAAACCTGTGAAACTCTTCTGGGGTCTTTGTCCCATGCCCCTGCACTGTTTGCATACGATGGCCTACTAAGCACAAGCTCCCATTCCTTCCGGTTGGTAAAACCACATATGCCTGGGACAACAATGTGAGTAAAAAAGAACATAACAAGTCTATTTCACACAGTTATTTAGTCTGCACCATCCTACGCACGGCACATAAATCTATACCTTCTTCCTCCATCCCCTCATGGTCTTCAGCATTGTGAGCGCAAGCTCATGAGCAGTCAGCTACCTCTTCAGGCTTGCGAGAAGGTCTGTGTAGGTCTTGTCATCCTCCATCTGAAACAAGAGCGAAATCATACAAATACCTTTATTAATGTAAAAAATGAAATCACAAAACTACAGATTTGTGCATGTATGCACACAAAAGAAGAGGTAGCCTAAACTATTGAAGCATCCTCAGAATATACTCGAAATATTTCTAAGTAGGCCTATGAAAAGTCATTGTATTACACATGGGTTTAGCTACCCTAAATCTGATTGCCTGGCTGGCATCAAGATAAAGACAGATTACATTTCACCTAGTAACAAACAGCTGAAATGCAATAATGACATTTCTGACAGAATATGTGATTTCACATCATGTTTTCTATAACTAAATATTGAGAGGAGTTGTGCTTCATCTATTTCAAGTCATGCCATCTTAGAAAATGTTGAGACAAGCACGTCTGATGTTTGTCATTTAGAAGTTAGCAAGCTAAAATAGTTCACTACAGACTGCACTACAGATAACAACCGGAGGAAATGCAATAAGTTAATTACATTTCTGACAGAATATGTGATTTCACATCTTATATTCTACAACTAACGTTACATATTGAGAGGAGTAAAAATATCGCTCAACTTATTTCATGTAAGAGAACGCAACTTAGAAACGCGGCGCCCATTGATTTATTCAGCTTTGGTTTGCTATACTGTCTTGCCAATATAATGCTTACCTAACAAGCAAATTGGTACTAGAAAACAAACTTACCTACAGGTTATATACTAACAGGTTTTTAAATGAAACTGTCAAATGAAAATAACTGACATCAAAAGCAAACGATAATATTGCAAGCAGTTCAGAATTATACAGTTAGCTAAAGTTACGTGACTATGCACTAGCGCCCCGCTAAGCCATAATGTTGACGCTGATGAGAAAGCATATTACTGTCAAATAACATGATTTAAGGACTTCAAATTAAGATAAACCATAACTAGAAACGATGTAAAAACAATATTACCTCAGTTTATCCAGCTGTGTGGTTTCCAGTCGAGGTAAACTCCAACTTAAGTGCAGGTGGCATCTGGCTGTCCACGTCCAATGCACCGACTCCAGTGAAAATATTTTTTCAAGACTCATCTTCAAGTATCCAAAACATTTCGCGCCATAAACCCCTTAACCAACCATATCAAATTGAAGCTTATGTTGTCAGCATTACGGGGAAGATTTCAGAAATAAAATCAGTCATTGGACAGCTGAGATATTAGACGATTGGCCATCGTTACTTTTGTAACGAAATTAGAACGGTCGGGCTCGTAAGGGTTAATAGATAGTTTAATGATAGTTTAAAAGTAGACCGTTTAAAAGTTGAAGGTAAGTAGTTTAAAAGACTGGAAGTTGAATGAATGTTGATATTCAAATAGTTTAATGGCTGTGTATAGGTAGATATTTGACGATAACTGAAAGTTGGAATGGCTCTAATGTTTGCTAGCAGTTATGCTAAGATTTTTAACTATGCTAACCATGCTAACCTGCTAACCATGTTACTTAGCTAACGTTTTCTAGCAGTTTAATGAATGTTGATATTCAAATAGTTTAATGGCTGTGTATAGGTAGATATTTGACGATAACTGAAAGTTGGAACGGCTCTAATGTTTGCTAGCAGTTATGCTAAGATTTTTAATTCTGCTAACCATGCTACTTAGCTAATGTTTTATAGCAGTGCTAGCAATGCTAACATGCTAACCATGCTACTTAGCTAACTTAACTAACATTTTCTAGCAGTTTTGCTAAACATGCTAGAAAATGTTAGTAACTATGTTAACCATGTTACTTAGCTAACTTAGCTAATAATTTTTAGCAGTTATGCTAAAAATGTTAACTAGCATGCTAACATGCTAACCATGTGACTTAGCTAACCTAGCTAATCAATTTTAGCAGTTTTGTAAAAAATGCTAACATGCTAACTTTGCTAACCATGCTAACTAGCTACAGTGGGTAGGAGTCATAGTTGATGAAAAGTGTTGACATAGTTGATGACAAGTTAAAAGTTGTTGATAGACAGCTAGTGAATGTATATAGTTTAAAAGGTGAATGTAGATAGTTTAAAAGTTGTTGATAGACAGCTAGTTTAATAGATAGATAGTTTAATGATAGTTTAAAAGTAGACCGTTTAAAAGTTTATTGTATTATTGTAGTGAGGACTTTTATTTTGAAACAGTTTTGGGCAGAGGAAACAAAGCTTAAAGTTAGTTTTTAAAGTTTTAGTCGCCTAGCAACGGGGACGCTGGCTGCTCAAGCCGCTCCGTCTGACTTGTTTTTGTTCAGATTTTTTAATATTTACAATTTTATTCACGATTATTTTTCTTAATTTTTGTACATTCGTTTAGTTTAGCTGTACAGTTACAGATAGCCTTTTTATTTCAATTATTTATTTTGTTTTTCCATACTTTTACGGCATTTCCCCGTCTCTGAACGTACCTGCACTGTTTTTTCGCCTGGTGATCAGCTGTTTTTTCTGCCGATTGCCATCAGCGAGGTGACTGGTCGTTTGCACTGCTGGGTGTCACTTCGAGGCCTACTCCCCTGCTGCCACTATCTGGACTGTGAATAGTTAGTAGTCTATTGCCCTGAAGAGTTGACGTTAGGCTAGCTGCTACTTCACTGCTTTTGGATTTGCTGCCTGTGTGGTGGAAGCTGCGCTCGCTTGCTAGTGTCTCTCTCCCTTTACATCCTATGCTGGGTTCTTAGTCGGTTGACTGTCCAGCTGCTGGGTATAGTCGATTGACTGACCAGTGGGGAGATTGAGGCTTCGTGCTAGCTGGACGGACGTTAGGTGACTGCAAGTGCACCGATAACGTAGCCTAACTCAGACTCACTGGCTCAGTCTGGCTGATGCGTCAACCTGTGTCAGAGTTTGTGTTTTGGCTATGGGGGGTTTTCAATACACACCCCTTGAACTTTGACAGTTCATCTCCACCGACCCCATCAGCAATGAGGTGCTCCACCTTTGCCGGGCAGCGGGGATCCTCCGGCGGAAAGGCTACCTGCATAGAGGCGGCGCACGTCGCTCTCTCATTACCCGAGCGACAGAGGAAAGCATCCCTCTGAGAACATCATCATCTCCACAGGATCTCTTGCCAAAACAACGCGGATTTCTAGAGCTTCCGCTCCCGCTATCGCCTCTACGCCCGGCAGTAAAGTGACACCTGATCAACAGCTGATCAACATCCAGACTGTGACCGCTCATCCTGTTAAAAGTTCTGCTTCAGTGAGAGCACGTGATTTGAACATTGCTACTACATCCACCAGATCACGTGACGCCTCACACCTTGGTACATCAACTCAGAACAATTCACAGGCTCTTAAAATGGCACTGTTCAACGTGAGATCTTTATCTAGTAAGACATTCACTATGAATGATTTTATTCTGTCTTCTAACCTTGATTTTTTCTTTTTAACTGAGGTATGGTTAAAGGTGGGTGAGCATAGCCAATTAGGGGAACTTTGCCCTCCCAGTTACAACTTCTTTAGCTCTCCTAGAGTTTGTGGCTGTGGAGGAGGTTTAGCAGTTGTATAAAAGGATTGTTTTAAATGTTGCCCATCTGCCACTGACAGTTTCTCAACTTTTGAGGTTTTTATGTTCAAATTAATCTGTGATGTCCCTGTGCTCTGCATTGTTGTTTATCGACCCCCTAAACATTGCATCGCAGCATTTTTAATGGAATTCTCAGATTTTTTATCTTCTGTCATTCTCAACTATGATAAGATTATTATTGTTGGAGATTTTAATATTCATGTTGATGATTCCACAAATTGTTACTCAGCTGAATTCTCTAATATTACAGAATATTTTAATTTACTACAGCATGTGTTAGAACCAACTCACAAACATGGGCATACTTTAGATTTAGTTTTTTCTCTTGGCTTAGAGCTGAACAATGTTTTAGTGAAAGACCTATTGGTGTCAGACCACCACTGTGTCATCTTTGACAGTGTTCTCCCAGTTGCTGTTGCACCTCGCACACATATTGTTAGTTTTCGCAGTTTCAATGTTCACACTGCCTGTCATTTCTCTTCTTTGTTTAACAAACTTAGTGATACCATGCCTGATGCTGGTGGGTTACAAGATACAGATGACATGCTTAACACATTTAATGAGTTATGCACCACCATACTAGATACTGTAGCTCCTCTTAAAACTAAAAAGAAAACCTATTGTTAACAAATCTCCCTGTATCACTAATGAAATACGTAGCCTCAAAAGACTGTGTAGGAGAACTGAACGCAAATAGAAAGCCACTAAGCTTCTGGTTCATTACCAACATTTGAAAGAACTAACTTCCTCCTTTAACAAAGCAGTCAAAGATGCCAGATCACAGTATTTTTCAAACCATCGATTTTTCAAACAATCAAAACAATTCTAGATTCCTGTTCAATACTATTGATCGCCTCCTGAATCCTACTCCCGCCACTGTATTGGCATCCTCTGCTGATGAGTGTGAAAAGTATTTATCATTTTTTATTGATAAGATTGCTAATATTAGGTCAAATATCCCATCTCCGATGTCTCTTGCTAATGTTCCATGCCCCCCTTCTTGCCCTAATAACCTGAGCTGTTTTAGACTCTATACAGACTCTCACTGACATTGTTGCAGCAATGAATCCTTCATCTAGTCCTTTAGACATTTTACCAGCCACTCTTCTCAAAAAAGTGTTTAGTGCTATAGGCCCTAATCTAAGCTTAGGCCCTAATCTGCTATCAATCTTAAAGGTCTCATCTCATCGTTTTTTCATTCATTTTGCAGTGGTCTGTAGTATTGATGAATGCCCTGTGAGCCGGTTTTGGTGAAAAAAATGCTGTCCTGCGTCTGTTTCATGCTGTTCTAGTTTGGTGGGGAAGGTGGGCGGGGAGGAACGACTGGATTTTGCCTCTAGTCATGAATATTAATGACATGCTAATGAATGCACCTCTGATTGGCTAACAGTACTGTGACGCTTCCTCCAGTGCGTCCTCATCCGATTCTGCCTGTGCTAGGCTCCATGTTTTACTTTACAGTGCTAAAACCTGGCTAAAACTCGAGTCAAAACTGTTTCACAAAATGTCTTCGGAGATACAACTTCATGTGTTTGATCCTAGTATCCGAGTAGGAAGAAGAACCGCTTCCTGATCGTTTGTCGGTGAACGTTGGTTTAATAGAATGGTAACAATTGCCTGTCAGCTTAAAATTTCTCCTAAAAGAGGAAAACGTTTGTGACAATCGTCATCTTGCTTTCAAGTAATAAACAGTTGGAAATGTTTTAAAATAAAGACCTATTTCTTTACACAGTCAAAAGTCTTTGCAATCTTCCTAGTAGATATTTTACTTCACAACACAGGTAAGCACCCTAAATGCAGTTCAGACACTGACCTAGCCTGCTAATGCTATCGGAATAGATAATTATGGTTTGAATTCCATGATACCATCATTGAAAGATCACTTGGTCATAGCCCAATATATATATATAGATCTAAATGCAAACACACCTACCTAGCTATATTTTGCTGGAATTGTACCAGAATGCCTACAGAAGCAGAGAATGTGTGCTGCAAGACTTCTCCGGTAATGAGAACTATGGCTTTGATAGCCTGACATTGGCAGAGGTTAGCCTACTCAAGTTGTTTTCTGTTACGTATGACAGAAAAAGTAGCCAACTATAGGAATCTTATAGTATTTTGGGACTAAATATTACAGTAATCTTATAGGAATACTATAGTATTTGGACATACTATAGGTACTATAAGACTACTATAGAAAAACTATAGCGGTTACAGGATATTATAAGGTTATTAGTAGTACTTCTACAGTATGTCCCAATTATTCATATAATAATTATTCCTATAAGATTACTATAATATTTTGTCCCAAATACTATAAGATTCCTATACTACTTCTTCGTAAGGGGATTGCTCATGTGGTTAGAAAAATCCAGTACCCCTGTTGTCTGTATGACCTGTACCCAGGATTAGAACCAGTCTGCCTTAGCATAATGTACTCCCTTCAAAATGCACTAAACATTCGACTATGACGACTATGGCCCTCTGTGAGACAGAAGATATGAAAGGTAAGATAAACCTTTAGCTTAAAAGGGACAAAAACTGATGAAACTCCTAAAACAAATATACAAAACAGGTCAATTTTTAATAAATAACTTTATTATATTTACATACAGCAGTGGTACTCAAAGTGTCGTCCGCAAACTATCTCAAGTGTTCCACAAGTAGATGTGGTAAAATATAATAGATGAGTTGTTTGCAATATTGAACCAACTTGTATGTAAATCCAAACAGTTCTGCAACACTGATGTAACCTATGCCAGTTTAAATCATATGAATCCTCTGACACCATAAGCAAGGTGCAAAGACAATAAGCAAGATGGTTCAGTGAGAAGGCCTATTGTGTAATACACTGCTGAAGCAGGTCTACTGGTTTTTTTTTTGCTAGGTGGTCCGTGAAACACTGACAAATAGTAATATTGCAGTCTATTAAAATAATGCAAACACAAAACAAGAACATCCAAACTATGCACAGAATTAACAATGTCCTCTTTTTGCCAGACGATGCAGACATCTGGCCTACAGATCCTTTGTAAGATGGGGCTGGGATTATTTAGGGAAAAAGGTCTAAGTTGTTGTTTCGGCTTGTATTGTCCTGGGGATCCGAAGGGACAACACACAAAACACATTCGTTGGCTGTGATGATTCTATTACATTGCTCTTTGATTGCGCTGGGCCATAGGTGGAGCCATCAGCTGTTATTGTGGAGATGTCGCTTTCATCCTCCTCCTCCTCTTGATCAACCCGAGGTCTTCTAGCTGGCCTTGGATGAACAGGCTTGATGGCAGTAGAGATAGCAGGCCCCCATGCCCATGGTGTATCCAAAGTGCTTGTATCAATACTCATACTTTTCATGAAGTATTCCATTTGGGTACAATGAGGTACAAACAGCAAGTAATCAAACAAAACATCATTGTAGGCCTACAAAGGTCAATGTAATAATGGCAAGAAGACATAAATTAGACTGAAGTGTAAAAAACCTGAGCTCTAGTGATAGCAACGCCTAATAGTGCACGGGTATTGTGTTTTTTCCCTGTTTAGACAAGAACAATACCCGTACTTAGTTGAGCATAAGATATTGTTGCTAATATTATTATTTGTGGTTTAACGCTTAGGTTAGAAGATTATAGGTTCAACAAGCTAAATCTGTGGGTAGTGTGGTCAGTTTCTTATGAGTGTAGCTACACCAGGCACGTAACTGAAGCATTCCATTCGCGTTATGTACTGCAACAATTAGCTTCCAATAGGCCTAATCAATGGAAGTAGCTACACCTGGCGTGTTAGTGGCCTGCTACGTTCGGGAAAATAGACCATTCCTCTAATGGATTTTATCAGAGCCCTTCCTATTAGACATTCTCTGATTTTACACGTCGCGAACAGAACACTTCAGTTACGTGCCTGGTGTAGCTTCCTGTAATATAGGCTAGCCTAAGCCTAGCTTGTACCCTTTTCATGCATGCTAACATGAAGAAAATGAACATGCTATTTTGTAACAGACGTTAGGTGGAAAAGTTTGTTTGTACTTACAGCCTGTGAGCTGGTGGTCGATCGTCATGACGGTACAGAACCAGGTTTTCAGAACATTGATGCAAAACCACTTTCTAACCGTAGGCAGTGAGTGTGGTCGAAATGATTGGAACACAGAACTAATGTTGCACTACTTCGGTGGTGGTGTTCCAACGATAAATCCAAACCATTTCTTCCTCAACTCTTGTTTCTAAGGCAAGACATGCAACATTGATGTGTTATTGCCACAAATAACAGGCACAATTTTTTCTGCCATGTTAGCAACTTGCTGTTAGCTCCTACTAGCTGCAGAGAGACAATCCCCTAGCCGCAAAATCTTCCAGTCTTCCTGTAGGCGGTCACAAGCCAAGGTGGGCGAGGCCATGAATAATCAGTTTCCCTTCGGCGTCATTGGGAAGGGCTCTTTCTGATTCGCTTGTTTTTCCGTGTATTTTCTTTCATTGGCTAATGCGGGCAATGGGGGTAGAAGATCATTTTCACGTGCAGCATGCATATGCAACTTGGAGTGAGCTATAGTATTTCGAAAGTAACAAGTATTAAACGGTTTCTCAGTGAATGAGACCTTTAAATAATTCTCTTTCCTCAGGGTGTGTCCCTGACCTTTTTTTTAAGACAGCCAGTGTCCAGCCCCTCCTAAAAAAACCTGGCCTTGATCCTTCCATTCTAAAAAACTTTCGTCCAATCTCTAAATTGCCCTTTATCTCCAAAATTCTGGAAAAGGTGGTCTTGATGCAACTTTCTGAAGTGTTAAAGGGCAATAGCATCCTGGAGAAATTTCAGTCAGGTTTTCGTCCTATGCATAGCACTGAAACTGCTCTTATCAGGGTAACCAATGATCTACTAATGGCAGCTGATTCTGGTGAGCACTCTGTTTTGGTGTTGCTGGATCTCACCGCTGTTTTTGATACCATTGATCATGCTATTTT
The DNA here is from genome assembly GCF_046254945.1 of Alosa pseudoharengus. Classification (NCBI taxonomy): domain Eukaryota; kingdom Metazoa; phylum Chordata; class Actinopteri; order Clupeiformes; family Clupeidae; genus Alosa; species Alosa pseudoharengus. The sequence continues at coordinate 3,626,218 of NW_027468881.1, forward strand.
AATTAGAAGACTAAGAGAATGAGTTGGCATAACGGGTCCTGCTTTGGACTGGTTCATATCCTATTTGTCCAACAGGACATTTTTTGTTTCAATAGGTAATTGTACTTCCTCTACCTCAGCTATTACTTGCGGTGTTCCCCAAGGTTCAATTTTAGGACCAATATTGTTTTCCCTGCATATGTTACCTCTAGGCCACATAATTTGCCGCCATAACATATCATTTCACTGCTATGCTGATGACACACAGCTGTACCTCTCAGTCAAACCAAACATGCTTAACAAGCTAACTGTACTGCAGGATTGCATAGCTGATGTGAAAGACTGGATGTCTCAGAATTTCCTACAGCTTAACTCTGACAAAACAGAAGTCCTTTTCATTGGCCCTGACAAAGTCTATAATCAAGCTAAGACTTTTCTTGGAAATTTAGCCTCAAATAACAAGACTACTTCTAGAAACTTAGGGGTTTTATTTGATACAGATTTAAAATTTGACCAACATGTAAAACTCCTTGTGCAGTCCTGTTATTATCAACTGAGAAACATTTCCAAAATCAGATCAATGCTTTCTTTAAAGGACACAGAGAGAATTATACATGCATTTGTCTCATCTAGACTTGATTACTGCAACGCCTTATTCACCTGTTTAAATCATCATTCCATCTCTCGTTTACAAACTGTTCAGAATTCAGCAGCCAGACTTTTGACAAAGTCTAAATTTAGGGAACACATCACCCCAGTTCTGGCCAATCTTCACTGGTTGTCAGTGAGTTTTAGGATTGATTTTAAAATCCTCCTTATTACCTATAAAGCATTACATGGTTTGGCACCTGACTATTTAACAGATTTATTAACCCCCTACTGTCCAGCTCGGCCCCTCAGATCCTCCAGCCTGGGACTTTTAGTTGTTCCAGAAAGTAAACTGTCAACTAGGGGTGACCGATCATTTGCAGTTAGAGCACCCAAGCTTTGGAACAGCCTCCCTTGTAACATCAAATCTGCACCATCTGTGGCTGTTTTCAAATCTAGTCTAAAGACCCACTTATATAAAATTGCTTTCCTTAAATAGTGAATGTTTCACTCATGTCTCTGCTAATTTATTATCATTATTATCATTTCTGTTTGTTTATTTTGTCTTGGGTACTATACTGTATACCTTTTCTATTTTCTTTTTTATATATATTTAGTTAAGTTTGTGTTTGTAGTTTGGTAGTTTACTATTTTATCATTTTTATTATTATTATTATTACTATTATTAATATTATTGTGGTTATCATTACTATTGTTTTGTTTTTTGCTTTGTTTTGTTTGTTTGTTTGTCTGTAGAGCACTTTGTGCTTTGTGCTTGAAAAGTGCTATATAAACTAGAATTGCGGTTCCGAGGAACTGCAAGAGTGGGTTTGATCAGGGGCATGGAACTCGGCCTCATCCAAGCATTCCAACGGTACCTCATTTATGAAAATCGGGCACACGGATCAAAAGTTATCTGCATTAACGCAACATCCAATAAGCTAAAACGCATAAATATAGTGGTTGCTATGCTGGTTGCTAGGGCAATCATGCTGGTTGCTATGGTGGTCACTAGGTTAGAAGGCCAGCCCTCCTGAGAGGCCTGAAGGGTCAGTTCTGAGGTTGTTGGCTGCTGGAACCGAAAAATGGACTGCATTTTCTTAAAAGACAATGTGACTGAATGTGACTGAAGTGCAGGCAAAGTTTGCACAGAAATGTACGATTTTTCCCACCCTCATCGACCTTGTCATAAAACTTGTTTAAATGATCACACGACGCCTCCTTGCTGCTTTGTCGTCTACATCAGCCTTTCTCAAACTTCTTTGACCTGAGGCCCAGTCAAGGCATACTTTGGGGTCATAGGGCCCACCTACATGAACCCACCCCTCCTCCCACCCCCCCATCAAATTGTAACAATATCACAATTATTATTATTTTTATACTATATTGCCTACATGCACTTCAAAACAGTCAATGTTTAAAGTGCTAAGATTGTTCACAAAAGTTTGTGAAAGCATGCACATCAGAGTACTGCTTTACTAATGTAAAATATAATTAGGCCTACACTAGTTTCATTGTTTTTGCATTGTTGCATGATTGATATGCTATTTAATTACATTTCATTTGAATGCCTGAATCTAAGAATTCAGGAAACACAATACCAGCTTTTAACATTTCTGTTGTTTACTAGTTTATGTAAATCACATAACACATGAACTGTTTACATACTACTGATAGCCCATTACTGTACACAATAATACTGTGCCCATTCATTAACATATATTAAACATCAGGCGTCTTGTTTACACATTTAAACCATATTTGCACTTCGAATTTCGCTTCCAAATTGTAGTAACTACATCTACGAAGTCTAAGGAAGATAACCATGTAGTCCGTTCATAGATAAGATACATTTTGACAGAACTACAGACTTCGTGAGCCTAGTAGCCCTACCTAAAAAGACTTCATTCACTTAATTGCAAAATCGCGGTTGGTCTGTTTACACATTAAAACCATATTTACACTTCGAAATTCGCTTCCAAATTGTAGTAACTACATCTACGAAGTCTAAGGAAGATATCTATGAACGGACTACATGGTTAAGATACATTTTGACAGAACTACAGACTTCGTGAGCCTAGTAGCCCTACCTAAAAAGACTTTTCACTTAATTGCAAAATCGCGGTTGGTCTGTTTACACATTAAAACCATATTTACACTTCGAAATTCGCTTCCAAATTGTAGTAACTACATCTACGAAATCTAAGGAAGATAACAATGTAGTCCGTTCATAGATAAGATACATTTTGACAGAACTACAGACCTCGTAAAAGTAGTACCTAAAATGAGTGTGATAAATGGCCATCACGTAGCCTAAAGCATATAGCACTAGCATGACAACAGCAAATAGCTAACGTTTACGTTGGCCTAACTTACTTATCGTTGACGTTGACCCGTTGACGTTCTTTTTAATAAACTGCCTGTAGACTTACACAGTTCTGAATGCTTCGGTTTACATGTAGATACCCTCATTATGCTACGGTGTAAGTGTGTTGCTATTTGGAGCCTTGGTAGCTATTTATTTTTCCTACGTTTAGTTCAAGTTCTCTGGTTCAAGCATCGTTGTGTTTGGTGGGTCAGGTGACGAGCCGTCGGATCACAGCACAGCACCCAGAATGCATTGCAACACACCGTCTTAAAGGGACTCATCGTTAGGTCGGCTTTAAATAGCATACAGAACCTATAGCAATATAACGTTGTCTGTAAGCTCCACAGATCGTGGCAAGACAATTGAATTGATTGTGGACTTCTTGCCGGGCAATGATGAGTAACTTAACTTGAATAGTAATGATGCGTGGATGTGCGTAATATCTGTATTAAAGTGTGTTTCTCAATGTAATAATCTATACAACTGTACACATGACTAAGTTTGAATGGAGCTACCTACACTACTTTCTTTGTTTTTGCATTGTTGCATGATGCTTGCATGAGAAATACTTCTCAAAACAACAGCAATTATATGGGTGCCGTTGTTTTGGGATGTTTCCCTCATGCAAGCATCATACACTGATAGAGTATATATATGCTATTTAATTACATTTCATTTGAATGCCTGAATGTAAGAATTCAGGAAACACAATACCAGCTTTTAACATTTCTGTTGTTTACTAGTTTATGTAAATCACATAACACATGAACTGTTCATACTACTGATAGCCCATTACTGTACACAATAATACTGTGCCCATTCATTAACATATATTAAACATCAGGCGTCTTGTTTACACATTTAAACCATATTTGCACTTCGAATTTCGCTTCCAAATTGTAGTAACTACATCTACGAAGTCTAAGGAATATAACCATGTAGTCTGTTCAACAATAAGATAAATTTTGACAGAACTACAGACTTCGTGAAAGTAGTACCTACACTACTTTCTTTGTTTTTGCATTGTTGCATGATGCTTGCATGAGAAATACTTCTCAAAACAACAGCAATTATATGGGTGCCGTTGTTTTGGGATGTTTCCCTCATGCAAGCATCATACACTGATAGAGTATATATATGCTATTTAATTACATTTCATTTGAATGCCTGAATGTAAGAATTCAGGAAACACAATACCAGCTTTTAACATTTCTGTTGTTTACTAGTTTATGTAAATCACATAACACATGAACTGTTTACATACTACTGATAGCCCATTACTGTACACAATAATACTGTGCCCATTCAGTAACATATATTAAACATCAGGCGTCTTGTTTACACATTTAAACCATATTTGCACTTCGAATTTCGCTTCCAAATTGTAGTAACTACATCTACGAAGTCTAAGGAATATAACCATGTAGTCAGTTCAACAATAAGATAAATTTTGACAGAACTACAGACTTCGTGAAAGTAGTAGGCTACCTAAAATGTCTCCATTCACTTCATTGCAAAATCGCGGTTGGTCTGTTTACACATTAAAACAATATTTACACTTCGAATTTCGCTTCCAAATTGTAGTAACTACATCTACGAAGTCTAAGGAAGATAACCATGTAGTCTGTTCAATGATAAGATAAACTTTGACAGAACCACAGACTTCGTGAAAGTAGTACCTAAAATGACTTCATTGCAAAATCACGGTTGGTCTGTTTACACATTAAAACCATACTAACAATTTACATGTCGACTCCACATCCTTGTAACACCATACCAAGGGTCTTAAGAAGTGAGTCAATTTAGCTGATTACGTTAACGCATTTCCAGGGCTTGTCAGCTCAAAAAAAGCAGTGGCTATTGCTAACGCATTCATTTTCAATGCTTAGCATTCAGTGTGATGAATGGCCATCACGTAAAGCATATGACAACAGCAAATAGCTAACGTTTACGTTAGCCTAACTTACATATCGTTGACGTTGACCCGACACGTTTATAAGTTAGACCATAGACTGATAAATTCCGTGTGTATCCTGTGTATCTTTCGTGCTGCTATCCTGTTGCCTCTTCCCTGTTGTTCCGGCAACAAGGTTTTTACGCGATATTTACGCCACATCCCAGAGAGTTGTTGTTTGGTGGGTCAGGTGACGAGCCGTCGAATCACAGCATAGCACCCAGAATGCATTGCAACACTCCGTCATGAAGTGACTCATCGTTAGGTCGGCTTTAAATAGCATACAGAACCTATAGTATTTTAACGTTGTCTGTAAGCTCCACAGATCGTGGCAAGACAATTGAATTGATTGTGGACTTCTTGCCGGGCAATGATGAGTAACTTAACTTGAATAGTAATGATGCGTGGATGTGCGTAATATCTGTATTAAAGTGTGTTTCTCAATGTAATAATCTATACAACTGTACACATGACTAAGTTTGAATGGAGCTAGCTGGGCATAGGACTGGGCTGAATGGATTGGGAAAATACTTTATTTATTTATTTTTTTAATGACCTATATGAACATGGTTTGGCTGCTGGCAAGGCATTGAACTGGGCTGAATGGATTTGGAAAATATATATATTTTTTTTTTTTTTAATGACCTGTATCAACATGGATTGGCTTTAAAAAAAGATGGCAGAGCGCTTCGCGCTGTCTCATCTTTTTTACATTACCTTTACACTTAGTGCTGGCAAGGCATTGAACTGGGCTTCTTTCGAGGATTCCAACGGTACCTCATTCATGAAAATCGGACATACGGGTCAAAAGTTACATGCACACACCTTCATATACACAGACAGCCCAGCCCAGCCCATTAGAGCTCTGCCAGATGGCTCAGAACTCTGCCAGGTGCAAGCTTAAACAATTAGAGCTGTGATGTCACAATCGAATTAGAATCCTTGAACATTCCGCCATTCATTTCAATGGGGCCGAAAAACGCCGAAAAACGGGAATTTTCAGCCATGCTGTGGGCTTGCTGGATCAAACCCACTAATAATAATAATAATAAGAAAACTTAAGAAGAACAATATGGCAAAGCCATGCTGTGGGCTTGCTGGATCAAACCCACTAATAAGAAAACTTAAGAAGAACAATAGTGGGCTTGCTGGATCAAACCCACTAATAAAGTAAACTTAAGAAGAACAATAGTGGGCTTGCTGGATCAAACCCACTAATAAATTGTATTATTATTATTATTATAAAGCCTGAGGCTGCAGGTGGCCTGAACACCTGCCATAGGATTCTAATTGCTTAATGGCCGTATTATGATGTCATAATCGGCAATGTTAAGTCTATGGGGATTTTTAAAAAGTTTTTCTTTAATAGTTTAAAAAGTATAAAAGTTTCAAAGTCATACCAACCCGATCTGTTTGAAGACCTACGTTACAAAGTTTGAACGAAGTTTCTAAGTTAAACTGTTCAAGAGAAATTGCGTACGGAAAAAGTGGTAAGCGGAATAATAATACTAAGTTGTTGATGTTGTTGCCTTGGAAGAACAGTACAGTGCATTTTCATGCACTGTAATAATAATAATAAGAAGAAGAAGGAGACTTTGGATAACAGAACAGTGCATTTTCATGCACTGTAATAATAATAATAATAATAATAATAATAAGAAGAAGACTTCGGATAACAGAACAGTGCATTTTCATGCACTGTAATTACTGGTGGAAGAGGACTCAGATGATGACTCAGATGAAGTGGTGTGGTCAGAAGTTGTGGTATGGCATATCTTGTCTGGAAAGAAACAATAAGAAAAGGGGACTGGAAAGTTTAATCAAGTGAAGTTTAAGTGAGAAGCTTCAGTGCTCACATAAACTTTGTCAGGTACAGCACAGGTACAAAGGTGTATGTGTGTCCAGCCTCAAGACCAACATGGTGACAATATGAAAAACAAGTTATACTTGATATTTGATATTATCGATGGAGTCTTCAAAGGGCTCTACTGTGTAAGGGATAATGTATAGAATGCCAGTCACTATCGAAAAAATAAGCCAAGACAGGGCGACCCGGCCGCGCTTATTATACGGCTACCTGCCAACATAAGAGAAGACACTTCACCTGGGTCTTTAAATGTATTTTTCCCGTTTTCATTGGCAAATGATGTGAAACAAACTCCACCAAACTCACTGAACTTAAATACAACATTCTTTAGAACGCAGCTGAACAACTGTCTGTAGACGTGAATCAGAGGCAAAAAGGCCACTATCCTTGACAGCGGTCAATTATGCTTAGCAACGGTCAATTATGCATAAAGAATTGACATCCGAACGTTGGGAAGGCCCATTCAAGTGAATGGAGCGTTCTACTTGCATTGTGAAGAGCCATATAAAATGTTTTAATCCAAGTGGTGTTTGTTGTTAAGTGTCATATTGAGATAAAGTATTGACTTACCAGCCCTTGTTTAGCTTTAAGGAAGAACTCTGATACTGTTGGAGACATAGAGTTTCCTGAAAGACAGAAAGCAAGGAAGAAAAAAATAAATAAATATTAGGTAGAGCATGCTAGGTTTCTGTTTTAAAAGCACATCAATTACTACATTCATGGTTTGTTCTACTTTTGTTCACTATGCAGTATGCTGTTGTTCACCAAAATACAGGCAGTAGGCCTATAACCACAATAAATGGCAGTAATAAACATAATACTGTAGGCCATTTGAAGATTTTGACAGACTACACATAATACACAAAGTTAGTAGTCAGTTCTGCCCTTTGATGGCATATAGGATTCAACAACTGTGAATGTTTACAGTGTAGGCTATATGCTGAAAAGCATTTCTTAAATGTTTGCCTCTCCAAAACTATCTGCATTCCTCGGAGTGCTGCTCTAAAAATGTGTGTTAATGACCTGTGTGCTCTAAGTCATCCTACAAGCTTTCACTACCCTTGCTAGCTACACCAGATGTGATAAGATAGCCATGCACATTTGACAAGTTATTATAAACTTCAGGGGGGAAAAGCTAACACTAGCAACTACTGTTAGGACAATAAGATGGATGCATTAATAACAGGGTAATAAGAATGAAAGTTAAGAAACTTACCGGCGGTTTGAGTTGAGTTGAGCATGGTTTAGCACTATCTGGCTGGAACTCCCTTCGTGTCCATCATCCCCATCGTCATCGTCGATTAGGGTTACAGGCGATTTCTTTTCACCATCTAGTTTCCTGATCTTCCCTGACCTTGTAAAAGGTCTACTTTTTCTTTTTGCCATTTCGTGTCTACGATAAATGCCAATGAAATGTAATTTTATGCTTATTTTCTTCTTTTAATTCCAGGTTACTTCGAGATCATGTCACTAGCAACTTGTTAACGTATCCTGACGAAAAAAAAAAAAAAGATTAGCCACCCTCAGCTGAAGTTTCCTGAATTCATTGACTTCAAAATAAGAGTTTAAAATCCCTCTCTTTGGGCTTGAAACTAGCTAGGTTCGAACACACAGAGTGCAACACAAAGCGCTCCACAAACAAGACACAACAAAAAGACAAAACATGCCAGACGGAGCGGCGTATAGTCGCCAGCGTTCCCGCGACATCAAGACAAACAAATTTACAAAATAACAATTGACGCACAAGACAAAAGATGCCTGATGGAGCGGCGTAATCGACAGCGTACCCGAGACACCTAACGCTAGACATACAACAAACAAAAATGAACAAGTAATAAATAAGAATAAATAAATAAATAAATAAATAAATAAGAAATTAAAATAAAGAAAAGTCTGTGTTAAAGAAGCCCTTTGCAAGTCTGGTTATTCCTTCTCTGTTTCTGGGGTTTTCGCCTGATTTTGACTCGCATTTTTCACGACATAGCTCCCCCTGCAGCTTCGGTAGCAAGTGACTGCTACGCTAAACCCCCACTAGCTAGCGATCTAGCCATCAAGAAACCAGGCTAAACACATACAGGGCACACAATAAAACGGTCGAGCAAACACATTGTTCAAGAGACTATCAAACCACATTACAAAAACTAAGTTCACCCAAGGGTAGGCTACTTACAATTTCAGCAGCAACAAAGCCAAGTCGGAGTCCGTTTTGCAGTCTTCTTAGAAACTACAATCTTACTACATTTTCGAGGCCTTCCGCCGAGTCACATCCGGATTTCTTCGGTCCGGGACCAGAAAGTTGCATATTCGTTTTTTCCGCGGAGAAGCACTAGGGGTAGACGAAGCACCCACCAAACGACCCAAAAAGTGTTGTAGAACCATCAGAACGACTCTCAACCTGCATAATTAAGGTAATTTTTGCTAAAATTGTTGCATAGTGCCTCTTTAACTTAGTCCAACTCAGTCCAATGGCAATGACATGGCGCCCAGCTGCGTCTTGCCTCAGATCAGCAACTCGGTGGACCCCCGACAGAGACAGCCTGATGCTCTGAGAGACTGCAGAGCTCCCCAACGTCAACGGTAGTTTCGAACGCCACTTTGCACCCCTTTCTGCTATCTGACGACACACACTTGCACTCTCCTTCTAAGAGGCTGTCTTATTTTCACCGCTGAAACTGCTCTTAACAAAGCACAACACACACACACACACACACAAACACACAATATGATTTACAGCTGCCAAAAAAAGCCTGCAAAGGAAATAGAGATAGAGGGAGAGAATGACAAATTGAAAGGAGAGCAGAGGAAATGTGGAGAGAGGGGGATAGAGAGCACAGGGAGGAAATATGGAGTAGAGGGAGAGAACGAGAGAGAGAGAGGAGATAAGGGGGAGAGGGGGATACAGAGGAGAGGAGAGAGAACAAGAGGCAGGAAGAGGTATGAAGATGGTATGAAGATAGAAGAGGAGAGGGGGATACAGAGGAGAGAGAGAAAGAACAAGAGACAGGAAGAGGTATGAAGATAGGAGGGGGGATAGAGAGGAGAAAGAGAATGAGAGGCAGGAAGAGGTATGAAGGTAGGAGGGGGGTGATATAGAGAAAACGACAGAAGAAATAACACACGGCTTTCTTGTTTTGCAGGCGCTGCAGAGCTAGCCTTTCCAGCGATAGTGCTTTCTAATCACCTTGGGTCTTGCCTCTCTGTTCTGTGTGTAAGTGTGTGTGTGTGAGAGAGAGAGAGAGAGAGAGAGAGAGAGAGAGTGTGTGTGTGTGTGTCATGCTCCTCCATACATCAGTGTGAACAACAATCCTATCACCCTCTAGCTGGAGAACAGCAGACCCATGGAGCTTGTGTCTCTGGTAAGTCACACACACACACACTCAAGTACATACACACGCCCTCAAACACAACCACACACACACACTCAAGAATCCCCTAGAGTACTGTGCTTCTGAATGTGGGTCAAACTGAACTCTTAGCTATTATGATGGTAGAGGCCTACTGGGAGTTGAAGTTGTGAGTGAGAGCCACAATACACACACACAGGGTAAGAAACTCCAACCACCTCTGACCTGACCGCCAAACTGAAATGAAGTCCAAGTAACTCTCCTTAAGACTCTTTATTTATTTCCACACTGTCAAATGAGACTTTAACACTGTAGGGGTGTAACAATACACCAACACCACAGTTTGTTTCATACAGTACCTCGGTTTTTCAACCACGGTTCGGTTTAAACATCCATTTTCTTTTTTATTAATACTTTATTTAAATATAGTGCTTTCATTTAAAATCCAATCATTATGAAATGTCTTCTTCTACTGCACTACTATTTAACATTTTGCCCTTCAAAAATAGACAATCACCAACAGAAACAAAACACAAAGAACATTACATTGACAAACAATCAGTGAAAAAACAAAACAAAAACAAAACAGAAGGAACTTCACAACACAAAAGCAAAGCAACCACAACAAATGACAGAGAGAGAGGTAGATATATACAAAATGATCGGGACAAGGAAAAAACAAACAAAATAAATAAATAATACAAAAAACAACATAAATAAATTGGCTTACATGTGTTAATGTGTGTATATGAGTGAATGCATGTGTGCATGAGTGTCAGTATATATGAGTGTCATTGTAGAGGCAGGTCTATTATACACATGTATTTTCAAATTAGTTATTTATTTTGTTAAGTATGTGTTCTGGATAAGTTTTTTTCGGTGTTTCTGAACAGTTTCTAGTTTTTAGTATCATTTTTTCCATTTCCAAAACTTTTTCTATTGTATTGTACCATGAAACAGTGGCCGACCGTGCGTTCAGTGGTTAGGCCTTTAATGATGACTATTTTTTGACAAAAAATAATAATAGGGGGGCGTTACGGGGGAGATTTTTTTTATATTTCAGCGTTAAAATGTGTGCAATTTCCCAGCATTTCACAGTGGGGGGAAAAGTTTTCTCTTTCTCACGCAAATCTGTGTAGGCCTACCACTCTAGAATCTTCGTTAGACAAACAATTAATGTTCCGAATTCCACATTGCTTAGATCTTTATTAGGTGAATAGCACCCGACCATCATCCTTATCAGCAGCAAAGTGAATAGGCTGCTAGGCTAGGCTACTTATCACCCATATTCATTAATTTAATCTGCTGCTTGCTACTGTCTGGTGAAGACGTGCAATTTAGTCCATATTGAAAGTGAACACCAAGTGCGCTCCAGTATGGGTTTGTGCAGACTATTTTGAAATATTTAGGCTATCGGTTGCCTAACTTATGTTCATGACTTGCACGCACATATGGCACTGCCTCAGGTCTACAATGTGTTCATTTAATAGTTTAATCTGACATCAGCAAAATTGTTTCAGACTGTTTGTAGGGCTCTCCTACTTAGATGTAGCTTTAACATTAACGTTACAGTGCAACTATTAGGTTGTGCTGCTGCTCTGATTACTCAAAAGCTAATGTGGAACTACAGTAGGCTATCCTACAGTGTTTGCCAAACGTATTTATGAGAAAGTGTCTCAACAGAAAATGCTAAGAAAATTTCTCAGCACACCACCATGATATTAAACATAAAAGTCATAAAATGTATTGCCCTATACTGCTACTACTGCTTGTTGCCTATTTCATAATGTCTGATGGCCACGCCATTGATTTCACCAATAATGTCCACAAAACACAGATATATAAATAGTCAGACTATAGCAGGGCAAGAAACCAAGGCAAATGACAATTTTTACATAGATGCCAATCCAGACAGCTTCACCAAAGCCACATCAACTCACACACAACTTCAAGCTAGCATAAAAAGCTAGCAGAAAAGGCCCAGATTACAAGCATGTACTGTATTACAAGTCTGTTATCAAAAACATGAAACAAAACTTAACAATTCCTGCATAGGCTACTGACCAGCTACGTGCAGAGCTAGCTGACATTATGTGCATCTTGCTATCATGTAGTCCAGTTGACACTGTAACTTTACATGATATAATTTAGCTTAATGAAGTCTTCTCCTCAGATTTTATTACTGACAATTTACAGGCCTCCAAAACATTTAGCTAAAGTTTTTCTTGAAGAGCTAGGTGAACTGCTATCAGTTGTTTGCATAGAGTTTGACTGTCTTATTATATCAGGGGATCTAAACTTGCATGTGGATAATCCTGAAAACAATTATGCCAAGGAATTCATTGCACTAATCGATACTTTCTCCCTAACACAGCATGTACAGGGGCCAACACACTCTCTCGGCCATACCCTCGACTTTGTTATCACAAAGGGTCTCGATGTCTCTACAGCTGTTAAAGACCTGGCCTTATCTGATCATTTCTGCGTGTTCTTTGATGTGTCTATGTCCCCAAACACTCAAAACACAGCTATGATGGTAAAAAGGAGAATCATAAATGATCAGACAAGTTCTCTCTTTGAGCAAGCACTTTCACTAAAGTCAAGTCAACGTCAGACTCTGAAGACTTATTTGATCACTTTAATGCAAAAATGGCAAACATTATGGATGACATTGCTCCATTACAATTCAAGAAAGTTAAGGACAAACAGAAAGCACCATGGAGGCAAAATCCAGCAGTTAAACTTCTAAAAAGAGAGTGTAGGAAGACTGAAAGAAAATGGCGTAAATACAAACTTCAGATCTACTATGAAATCCATAAAGAGATGCTCCGCACATATAACTCTGAAATATGCAAAGCAAGACAGTCTTTCTTTTCTAACATTATCAATAGAATTTCAAATAACACTCGTATTCTATTTTCAACTGTTGATAAGTTAACAAATCCCCCCTCACAATTAGCGCCTGAACTTCTCTCAACTAATAAATGCAATGAGTTGTCATCTTTTTTTGAAGGTAAAATTGACATAATCAGACTCAACATATCTGCTCAATTACAAATTCAACAACCTTAACTTCCAGCAACAAACAGAGGGAAACTAAACTTGATGTCAGAGTTCAGCTTGATAGACTACGAAACACTTAAAAAAACGGTACAGAATCTCAGCTCTTCCACATGTGTCTTAGACACTCTGCCTACCAATTTCTTCAAAACTGCGGATGTCCTTCAAATTGTAAATGTATCACTGCTGTCTGGCACTTTCCCAAAGTCACTGAAAACAGCTGTTGTAAAGCCACTTCTCAAGAAGAATAACCTGGATGCCTCCATGCTCAACAATTACAGGCCCATATCCAATCTACCTTTTATTGGCAAAATTATTCAAAAAGTAGTCTTTAATCAATTAACCACCTTCCTAACATCAAATGGGTATTTTGATTACTTTCAGTCTGGTTTTCGGGCAAATCACAGCACTGAAACAGCTCTCATTAAAGTTTCCAATGACATATGCCTCAACACAGATTCAGGTAAAACATTAGTCCTAGTGCTACTGGACCTTAGTGCAGCATTTGACACTGTTGATCACAATATTTTACTACACAGACTAGAACACTGGGTTGGATTTACAGGCATAGTTATCAGCTGGCTAAAATCATATCTACAAGAAAGGAGCTTCTTTGTTGCCATCGGAAACTGTACCTCAACACCAACGTCCTTGACCTGTGGTGTTCCCCAGGGGTCGATCTTGGGGCCACTATTATTCAACCTCTATATGCTCCCACTTGGACAAATCATTCAAAATAATTTGATTTCATATCATAGCTATGCAGATGACACACAAATTGACTTAGCTCTATCACCAAACGACTATGGTCCTCTTGAATCTATGTGTCAGTGTATAGAACAAATCAACACCTGGATGTCTCAAAATTTTCTTCAGCTGAACAAAGAAAAAACTGAAGTAATTATATTTGGTAAAAAGGAGGAAAGACTTAGGGTTGCCACTCTCCTTGACACAAAAGGGTTGAAGGCAAAGGATACTATTAAAAATCTTGGTGTATTAATTGACAGTGATCTAAATTTCAACAGCCACATGAAAGCGATAACTAAATCAGCTTTTTACCACCTCAAAAATATTGCCAAACTCAGAGGGCTGATGTCAAAACATGACTTAGAAAAACTCATTCATGCATTTATCTCCAGCAGGGTTGATTACTGCAATGGACTGTTCACAGGCCTTCCTAAAAAGACTATTAAACAGCTTCAGGTGATACAAAATGCAGCAGCTAGGATTCTAGCAAAAACTAAAAGAACTGACCACATTACTCCAATTCTTAAGTCCTTGCACTGGCTTCCAGTAAGTCAGTGAATTGACTTTAAAGCACTATTGCTTGTTTATAAATCAGTAAATGGAGCAGGACCTAAATACTTGTCAGACATGCTTCAGCAGTACACACCTTCTCGTCCTCTCAGGTCCCAGGTGAAAAACCTGATAGTAAAACCCACAGTTAGAACTAAACATGGTGAAGCAGCTTTTAGCTGCTATGCGGCTCAGCTGTGGAACCAACTTTCGGATGACATCAAAAAGGCCCCAACTGTAGCCAGTTTTAAATCTAGACTTAAGACCAAACTGTTCTCAGATGCTTTCTGCTAACTATGCCGAGTTAAAAATTCGGAATCTGCCTTGATAATTATACTACCTTGTCTTTTATTACTTTTTTTTTTTTTACTACTTTTGCCTTTGTTTTTGCTTACTAATTATTCTTTATTTTTAAATGATTTTACCTTGTGTTTTATGTTTTCTTTTTATTATGATCTTTACCTTTTAACTATTCTTTGACTATATTGCCCTTCTATGCTTTTATTTGTTATTATTGTTTGGTTTTGTTTATGTAAAGCACATTGAATGACCTCTGTGTATGAAATGCACTATATAAATAAACTTGATTTGACTTATCAATATATATTTTTTAAACAAAAACGGTCAATATACTGTCCATAGCTATAACCAAAGCCATGCCAGTGTGACATGTACTTTTCCAGTGAATGTCAGTCTGACTGACAGAAGATGCTCACGAAGTTCCTAAGGTCAAATAGATAGCGTAAAAATTTGTGATGAACGGTTCCGGGTATTCTTTTAGAACATTGCAGGCCCAGCTGCAGTCAGACCTGCCTTCCTCGCCATAATAGGTCGATTTGATTGGCTAATCAATCAGATGTAGCCATCAATCAACCCGAATCCAAACATATGATTTCTAATGGTTGCTTAGGTACCGAAAACGCAGTGATTCCTTGTGAAGGCCTGATGTGGCGGGCCTTAACAAGGGAAGACACACGATTGGATAAAAATGTATCGCACGCCCTCACTATTTGTTCACACAATCTGTCAATCAAATATAGCGGACAGCGGTAGGATATGTTTAGCCTAGTCAAGAACGATCGGGAAGAAGAAGAAACGAATAATAAATGGTAAAGTAAAATGTTATTAAAGACACTATTATTTTTTATTCGTTTGAAAATAGTTAGGCCTTCAGAGAAGGCCTTGAAGGCCCTGACGGTCCGCCACTGCCATGAAAGTATTACAGGTTTTTTTGGTTGTTTCCATAGCCTTCTGAGTTGCTTAAGTGCCGTTAATATCAAGATATTAAAAAGTTTACAGTACTTTGCGACATGAGAAAAAAATATGAGTGTAATTTGCCTTACCTTCACCACATCCTCTCCAACAAGCTGTTCCTAAGCTGTGTTTTCCACATTGGTCAGGTGTAGTGAAGTACCTCTGGCTTATTTTCCATGCAAACTCTTTCCAGTGTTTTGACTGTGTTGTTTTACAGTTTTCTTTTGAAGAGTCGCTCCAGGCCTCATCTGATATGTTTACAGATAGCTCATTTCCCCGTTTTTCTTTTGCTTTATATTCTATGTTTGTCATTTTTTGCAATATCTTATAAGCACTTGCGAGTCCATCACTACTTGATATTATCACTCCTGAAACATGACGGCACTATATACCTTCTGCTTGCTGCTAGGTATACGGTGCCGTCATGTTTCAGGAGTGATGACATTATTGCGCTGACGTTAAAGTGCTCCCAAGTGCAATTCCACCATACATTATAGTTATCATTTTTTATCTGCCTAGAAAATCGCCACGTTTAATTTGTATAACCATACTTGGGTTGTGTAACTACATATGACATTTCACAGCTGATTACATATTTAGGGAAGGTGTTGCTTAGTCAGAAACTGTTACGACTGATTGATGAAGAAATTATTCAGTTCAGAAAAATGTAGATACTATCCAAATATACCTTCACCTGACTGCTACACACTGACTGCTATACCTGACTGCTTCACTCTAACTGCTATACTGGACTGTTACACACACTGAAGACTGTCAATATGTGTTGTACAGTATCTATAAGTTGTCTGCACAGCACCTACACCTTACTGTTACACACACTGTGGACAGTCAATGTGTCACGACTCCACGAAACCCCTTGCTCACCTCATCACAGCAACCACAACAGCAATCATCAATCAGATCCAATTCCCCGGTTTTCAAATTGGTTCCATGATCCACTTACCCTCATCTGCGTTCCAATTATCCTCCACACCTGAAGGCCACTCACCAGCTGAACTGAATCCTCGTTAGCCAAGCTATTTAAGTTGGACTCAAACTTGCATTCTTTGTCTGGTCTCGTTGGAAGACGCCTTGTTTTTCCAGAGCTATCTTTGTTTGTATGCGTTTTGGTTTTTGTTTGCTGAAATCTCCTTGGTTTTGAATGTCCAAGTTTGCTGAGAGAATTAAAGACCTTCAACTTCACGATACTTACCTGCCTCAGATCTCCTCCTGTGTCTGACGTAACGCAATGTGTGTTGTGAAGACAGCGTCTAGATACTTTACAACTAATGACTGTCAATGTGTGTTATAAGGTCCTATGTCCACCAAATGCTTTTTTTTTTTTTGCGCTGGCAGCACCTATTTTTAAATAGAAATCCTCTGAGTTTTAACGTTTACAGAGATTAGCGCCTTCAGAAGAAAAAAAGCCGTTGGTATAGATGTCTTTTTACTGCAGCGCTCAGAACGCTACAAGTTGAAATACGTTCAATTTTTAGAACAGTGCTGGGCTGAATGATTGCTGCCTTTTCAGTTAGCTAGTTGTAGCATTACGCAACATTCTAGAAATGACATACTGACAGACAGTTTTGGCAACCTAGCAACAGTAAAGACTAGAACGCAGTGCTCAGAAAATGAGTTTTTGAGCGCTCTCTGTGTAAATAACTTCTTTGGTGGGACACAGACCCTAAAGTATCTACACGCTCATACGCGTAGATTACGGGGGGACGGGTGGGATGTGTCCCCACCACTATTTATAATTTGAATTTTGTCCCCACCACTTCTAAAAATGTGCAAACCAATTGCGACCGAAAAAATCCCCACATACTGAAATCATCGAGTCTAAACCATGCGATAGGCGTGCACAATGACATCCTCACAGCATGCACACCTGCCTAGATATGTGTGGATCGAGTGTTGCGCGATTAAGGTTTTTTAACATCCGCACCCACCCGACCCTCCAGTCATGTAATGCCTGCTAGAGTTGACTTTTATTTTGTATTTGGCCTGTTATAAAATCATGTAGGCCTATTGAACAATTTAAACACATTGTGAACCCCAAAGTTGGAGACATGCATAATATAGACATTGCTGCAAATTTAAAACCGGATTACTCTGGAATGGCTAACTGTACAGGGGAGTGCTTTAAACTTTAATTAAAACTTTAAACTTTAATTACACCTTTGTGTTCGGTAAGGTCTGCTGTTTATTCTGATATATGGTTTGTCATGTGTTGAGGGAAAGTTCGCGAAGCCAAGATGAATGGGTAGGGATAGACGGGTGCAGAAAATAGGCTATGATTAAATTAAAGTTAGGCTACTTTTCTCGCGAACCGTTTACCACAACAACTAACCACCAACATCGTTTAAAAGCTGAGAAAAAGCTCGTTCGTGTGATACATGTGATGTCTGTGATGAACAGGCTACTTCGCAAGTAGTTCAGCAAATTTGGGTGGGACAGAAATAGGCTACCTTACAGAGCAGCAGATCGGCTCTGATGTACATTGACTTAAATGCATCGCTTCACTACCCAACACGCGAACAAGAAAGAAAAGAAAAAAAGAAACCAATGAGCTTATGTCGTGATTTCCGATAGGCCTAGCCCTGGAGAAAAGACAGCTATTGGTAACCTAACAAGTAGGATTTGCTTTGCCTACTCTGCTGTTTGGTTGTCCCAAACTTTGAGACGACCCATACTCGCATTAACTGAATCTTATCAACCCGAACTGCGATGTTCCAGAGTGACAGGATGCAATGCCTAATAATTTCACTGCCTACGGCATAACTGATACAGTGCACCTAGGCCTACTGTTAAACACCTGAAAAATATTAAGCTGCTGTTTTCTTTTCATGACGAGCACTAGGCCTACGTTTGAATGATTTATGACTGAATGGAACGTTGCGTTTTTAAGCGCCAGAACTGCTTATCACGTTGTGTGACAAAGTTTACACCAACCATCATCTTCTAATGTAGGCCTATCCTTGTGTTGAGATGTCCATTCTCTTTGCCCTAGGCTATCATTTGTGCGTGAAGCATGTTTCAATTAAGACAGTACACAAGCTATTTTTATTGTTGTATTGAATGATTTCATGAATGAATTGTACGCACAGTGCGTAGGCTACAGGATTACGGCTGGCGGCGCCACTGACCAAGGCCACAGTAGCCTGTGAACCTCTGATTTTCAAAGGGGAATCACGGCCAACGCAGGGGGCAACTCTTCTCTTCAATTTCACTTCCAAATTACTTTTTATTGTCTGAAGACATCTTTTGCAAGAATCTAACATTCTAAGCAACATCAAAGCAAATGCAAGCTAACCAAAGTGCAGTCGGTTCTCCCGCCATGGTTTTGGAAATCACACACCTGCTGCATCTGAAGGCCCACGCATAATAAGGCCTACACTACACGCCCCTGTTGCACGTCACATTAATAGCTGATGCTGCCTCCCCAAAATTCCGCATCATGTGAACAGATCAGCAGGCCTGTAAATTTTCACCTCGTTTTAAGACACACGTTGCGGCAAAAAGACGTCTCATTGTTTTTAGTTTTTTTTGTCGGGTCGGGTCAGGTTCGGGTAGTTAATCAGTGCATATTGAGGGTCGAGTGGGTGCAGATTGACTCTCCTGACGGGTCGGGTGGGTGCGGATGTTAAAAAAACCTTAACCGGCGCAACACTACTGTTGAGCATATTGTAATGCAGCGTTGAATGGATGAAAAGCTTACATAAGGGTACCCCGCACTTTTCAAAACACACTCAAGCTTATGGTTATTGTCCCCACCACTTCTAAAAACAAACTGACGCCCTTGCACGCTGTCTTCATAACAACTTCACCTGACTGCTGCACACTGACTGCTATACACTTGCTGCTATACCTTACTGTTACACACACTGATCACTGTGAATGTATACACACAGATACATCCATAGGCATGTATACACTAGATCCCATCAGACTTGTAGGTTGGATGTGAACTCATCATGGGTATCACTGTCTTCTCATCTTTTTTGATAAAATAACCTCACCAGGATATTGTCAATAACACAACACAACTGAAAGAACAATTATTTTCCCCAAATTCAACACATTGCTGTGGGAAGTGAATACTGCACACTGACATGGTCAAAAGTATTGGCACCCTGTACAACAAGTGTCTTGCACTGACAAAAGCACACTTTTCATTGTTAAAATCCAGTGCTAAGATTATGGGTAGTCAGACATTAGCTGTGGTAGCATTCCTGAGAAATGTAAGCCCATTTTCTAATGGATATTAAAGCAACACCAAAGAGTTTTTTGTACCTTAAAGGGGACATATTATGCAAATTTCACTTTTTGCATCCTTTTGTACCTCCATTTGGGTCTCTACTGCTCCTAACAACACTCCACGCGTGCAAAAAAGCCATCCATGCGTTTTCTGTGAGTCAGTTGAACGATTTTGGTGTCAGGAATCATAGGCTTCTATGAGCCATTTTCTGGCTCCCTTAACACGCCACCCAAAATCAGTAGTAATATATGTTCTTACCTTAACTTTCACGAGTTGAGTCATACCTCTCCCGCGCCGGTAGGTGCACTCAAACGCTCTGTCGCGCGGCGCGAATGTGTTAGCATGTTGCTATGCTAGCGGGCTCTGCCGTGGCCGTAGAGAGAGGAACATAGCAGTAATCAAACACCTCCATTTTTTCCCTACTTAAATACAGTTGCACGAGTAGTTGATAAAAATGTGTACGTCACACAACATGAAACGTGGCGATTTTCCAAGCGAATAAACAGGAGAACTACAATGTGTGGCGCAATAGCACTTGGGAGTACTTCGACCTAGCGTGGTAATATTATTAACACCTAATTGTAGATCGATCCTATCCACCACAGAGTTTAGAATCCATGCTGGATCGACCCTCAGCCTCTCCCTCCCCTCTGAGCGAGAGAGAGGCACACACACTAGAGATGCGCTGATGGGCTATTATTTCAACCAACTGCATAGCAAAACTTATCATCCATCAGCCATCCATCAGCACCAAAGTTTGTTGACCAATTTTCAAAACTGCACCTGCCCACCATCCGTTGGTTGTTTTAATGTAGGCTATATGGGTGATGCAGCGCTGCTGACGTGAGGCTAGAAAGCCCTTGCCTGTTCTAGAAAGACTGATCTAATGCAGCAAATATATTAAAAGGCTGAAGTCGTACATTGGCTAGGCCTATCCCCAGATGATGATAAAATTGTAAAAGGACGTGACCGAAGCTGAGGCAAGCCAGGCAATAGGCCTATAGGCCCGACAGTAATTGTAAAGCAATTTACAAAAGATTCACTGAACAAAAATGCTGATGTGGTACATGAAAATTTAGCTAAAATTGTGGAGATTGCAATGCAATCAAGCATTTTGGACGATATATTGTCACAAGCTGGCAGAATAGGCAACAGGCCGATGTGCGTTTTATTTGGAGACTGTTTTGCGCGACAGAGACTGAGTTTGCTGCTGATATTCTGGGGATAGGCCTAGCCAATGTACGACTTCAGCCTTTTAATATATTTGCTGCATTAGATCAGTCTTTCTAGAACAGGCAAGGGCTTTCTAGCCTCACGTCAGCAGCGCTGCATCACCCATATAGCCTACATTAAAACAACCAATGGATGGTGGGCGGGTGCAGACAGTTTTGAAAATTGGTCAACAAACTTTGGTGCTGATGGATGGCTGATGGATGATACGTTTTGCTATGCAGTTATGGTTGAAATAATAGCCCATCAGCGCATCTCTAGTGTGTGTGCCTCTCTCTCGCTCAGAGGGGAGGGAGAGGCTGAGGGTCGATCCAGCATGGATTCTAAACTCTGTGGTGGATAGGATCTACAATTAGGTGTTAATAATATTACCACGCTAGGTCGAAGTACTCCCAAGTGCTATTGCGCCACACATTGTAGTTCTCCTGTTTATTCGCTTGGAAAATCGCCACGTTTCATGTTGTGTGACGTACACATTTTTATCAACTACTCGTGCAACTGTATTTAAGTAGGGAAAAAATGGAGGTGTTTGATTACTGCTATGTTCCTCTCTCTACGGCCACGGCAGAGCCCGCTAGCATAGCAACATGCTAACACATTCGCGCCGCGCGACAGAGCGTTTGAGTGCACCTACCGGCGCGGGAGAGGTATGACTCAACTCGTGAAAGTTAAGGTAAGAACATATATTACTACTGGCGTGTTCCTTTAACCTGACGTCAAAATAAGGGAATTTGCATAGAACCACCCTGGCGCCACCCCTCACCTCTCAACCCTCATATAGCCCCACCCACCCAATTAGTTGAAGATCCGCCATTAGTTTGCTGGTTTAACGAGCACAGACACCAAGCGCAATGACTACAAGCAAGAGCAAGTCACACATGAAGTGTTGTGTTGTTGGCTGCACAGAACAACACAAATCATTGCACTTTCTCCCAGACAAAGACGACAGAAGAACCGAGTGGCTCCACTTCATTTTCGATGGCCATGTTCCAGCAACAGTCGGCAAAAATCTTGTGTGGAACCACTTCAAGGCAGACTGCTTTGAAAACCTAGTACAGTAGACAGTACACTGAGGGCTTAGCCATCAAAATTCGTTTGACAGAGGGATCTGTACCTACTGTCCGTGGCAAGTCACAAGATGAGGGACATGTAAGTACTTTCAAATAATGACTTTTGTGTTCCTATCGCAGTTACGCATGAACTAACGTTAGGTTGTTCGTGTTTTGTCATTTAGCACAAGCTAACGCTAGTGATGGGTAAATGAAGCCTCGAGCGCTACTCGGCACATTTCCCTAATGTGCCGAGTAATGTGTCGAAGCTTCGAAACATGGAAGATAAGGAAAACACAGCGACATCTGGTTGCATAAAGCCCCGCAGTCACGGACTAGTGAAAAGAATGCCTACAACGTTCAACACAATGCCAAAGCTTCGAAATGTTCTCATTCATTACATTAAAAGTGTTGCAAGAAATGTGCATTTCTGTTTGTCTCAATTCAATACAATAAAATACGATTAGGCAACATAATCCCGTCACTCGTTATCACGTGAAGATTGGTGTTTCCGTGGAGGCGTGAAATCATGTTATCCCAGTCAATGATCCAATCGGTCTCCCATCCACTTAACGACCGCAGTAGACAATACTTAGCTTCTGAACCAGGACGAAGTATTATCAACCTCAACACGCTATGGACGAGAGTGAAAAGGAAACGACCAGGCGCCTAATTAAACCAAACCCTACATGGCCTGACATAGTTTGACGTTTCATGAATCAAACTTTCAATAAAAGGAAAATATTATGTCAGCCATTATTGTTAGGCCTACATAGAAATTATTAGCCTGTATTGCTTTTAAATGACATGATTGAAGTTGAGACAAGATTGCAACGCAGACACGTTTTAATGTCATTGTTCTAAATGGCAAAGCTTTAGGCTAGGCCTAGGCTATTTCTTCTTTATTTCTATATGTGCATGATATTATGGATTATGGACATTTTCCGGAAAGAAAAGAACGTAAATTCACAAACAGAGAAAGCATCCTATATAAATCAGGGCTACCCACAAATTTCGCCTGGCTCTTGCAATACAACACAACTCATTCCGACACTAGAGCGGGTGCCCTGGTTCGCGCAATTCAAAGCCTTTGAATCAGATTCCGAAGCAGTCACGTGGGTGTGTGTCCCAAACGAAGCTTCAGACGTCACACTCACAAACCGAGGCCTCGTTTGTCATCAGTCACGTGATTTTTATGGAAACGACACAAGCCTCGAACCGGGGCTTCATCTGGCACGCCCCTTTCTGCTCGACACAAGCTCCGAAGCCTCGCTTCATTGGGCACATCACTAGCTAACGCAAACATTACGGCTAACGTTAGCCCTGCATCTGCTTGGAGTGAGCATTTTCTCCATTCCAAATTGCAAATGCAGCACACAGCCGATCGAGTCATATTTGACAATCCCAGTCAATAATATCTGAAAGTAATGATTGTTAAAATGTTGTCTAGACGCTAGACCTCCATTAAATATTGTCATGTTATCCACAATTGAGGCGACCAACAGCTAAAAGCCCTTAGTATAAGCTAATGTTAGCTTGTAGCCTCACTTTATAACGTTATCCAGTGTTTGCACATTTCCCCTATAGCTCTATTTCATTTAAGCTGCAAGGGTATGTCACAATTTCTAGTCGTTTTGTCCTTACTGATAAGGAGTTAGATATGGTCATGTTAACTACAATGAAGGTGGCCAGTAAGCTCTTGGTCTAGGCTAATGTTTGCAATTGTAAATAAAGCGTGATATAGTACTGACAGTGCAAGAAGTTGTAGCCTCAGTTTTTAGCTCAAAGTAAACGTGCATATTATGTGCATGCCATTATTTTCATGTTTGGTTTTCTCTTTACTGCGCAAGACTCTACCTGGCTGCTCTGCATTACAATGAGGATGCTGCACGAGACCAGGCCACCTCTGGGGACCCTCTCTACAGGATGCATTTCCCAAAGTACAGGAAGGGAGAGTGCAGGGTGAAACCCATCAAAACCGAGACAACATTCCGTAAGTTACATATTTTTTTTATTTATCAACAAAAAAAAATATGTTCATTTTGCATGCTATTGCACTATGGTGTCTTTACAATGAACAAAACAATAAATAAATGTACAATGAAATACTTTACAAACTATGTACATAGTTACAGAAGTGTTTGTGAAATATTGCACAGGGTATGTGGAACACTTGATGGGCTTCATCATGGGCGAGGTCTTTGTGGACCAGAAGCATACAGGGAGGAACTCCTGAAAATAAGCATTCCTCCGGACCTGTCCTCAGAGTTTGAGCACCCAGAGAAGGAGGAGGAGGTGATCGCCAACTATGTGTCTCGCTTCAATCCAGGGGAGGCAGTTTGAAGCCCACGTATTGTCCTTGGCTGTCAGGAAACTCCCGACGAACACGCAGGACCACACATGACGGATTGACGACCCTTATTCTGCGTCCAAGGAAACCCCAACACCAACTGACAAAGCTCCTGTAGGCAAGATACCTGTAACGACTAAAAAAAACATTGCATTAGTTAGCAGGTTACATAATCTGTCAGTTCTGGCAAAAATGCAAAGTGCAATTGTCATATTTCAAGGACATATTATGTTTTATTTCTGTTTTCTGTAATAAATATATTTTGTAATGTCTTATGTGTGTATGTTTGATACCTGCTGAATTTGCAGACAATAGCCATACATAAAAAGAAAGACAACAACAATTGGGGCATGTGTTGGTGTGTAAGGCCATTAGTGACCTATGAACATAGACTAACATCTGCTTTTGCTGATAAAAACGGTAGCCTGTCACTTCTCATGAACACTGGGAAAAACTAAGTAGCCTAATAAATAACACGTACTGCTCAATTCCCCGGAGCCGTAAGGCCCCATGGTCAGCTCTGTAGATGTTCAGTGCGTTCTGAAGAGAATAAACATTCAGGCACACCGGGTATAAACATGGATGATCAATTATGCATTGAGGGATCTCCTCCAGCTGCTGCAGACGTCGTGTGATCTATAATGGTAAGGTGAGTGCTATGCTAGCACAGTCGCTAGCATTATTCATAAATGAGTGAGTAATATGGCATACTCGCTAGCTCATTTGTAAATAAGTTAGGAACACGGTGACATATCTACAGGCCTTTCTGTAGCTTAGAAATGTTACCTGTGGAATCTCCTGGCAGCATACTCTGCCTCAGTTGGCATTGCCCCACAATTTCCACACGCACACCTATATAATTAATAATATAAGCTAATCAAGTGCTGTGAATCTAGTGCCGTTTTTAAATGCAAGCAAATGTTAAATATTGTAAAAAGACTGGCTTTATGTCACTAAAAATTACATTACGTTTACTTCGTAACAGGCTGAAAAGGGTCAAGGCTAATAGCCAAGCCTAATATGACACGTAGCACAGATGGAGGATAAATACATTGATTTAAAAAGTTAACAAACCATTCAGCAACTGCTTGCAGCATTCGTAGAGGTGTTTCTGCAGGTGGCTCCTCTTCATCTTGATCTGGGTCAGACTCTGGGTCGAACATGTTGGGCTGGAGTGCGCCTCTGTAATCCTTCATTTTCACCGGAGCGGTGGAGGTTTTCACGTGAAGAAAACGACCAGCCTAAACATCTGACAGGTGGGGTGTGGCCAGCAATAGCTTATTTGCATAAAAGTGATGGAGCCCTAAAACGGCTCATTCTGAAAGGGACTGAAGCTGGCAAGAATTAGGCTACAGAGATCTCTTTATGTGAGATTGATTTTGTGCAGAAAACTTTATGAACATGTTTTGTATGGCCCATAGACCTATTCTAACTTGTTTAAAAAGAGGTATAATATGTCTCCTTTAAAATAATGTTTCCAAAATCGTTTCAAACAGGGTGAACGGCACTTCTGCATTCGCTTCGCGGCCCTCTATCGGCTATAACCACACTATGTACGTTTGCCAGATCGGATAGCGGTTCTGTAGTTCGATGGAATCAGACATAAGAAACTACAAATTTGACTTGCATCTGATATCGCAATACATCGTACTTTCATAAAATCATGCAACATCCCACATAACAATTTTTGGTTCGCTAAAGGTTCCGGGAAGGTTCGCTGCAGGTTCGCGGAAGGTTCTCTCCGAAGGTTCGCTCACGGTAGCGCAGGAAAGTTTTCTGAACGTTCGCCGAACCTTCCCTGAAAGTTCCGCGAACGTTCAGCGAACCGTCAGTGCAGGTTTGCAGTTCCTTCAGCGAACCTTCCCGGAACCTTTAGCGAACCAAATATTGGGCACTACTAGGCTACTACTACTAGTAGTAGTAATAATAATAATAATAGGCCATGATAATAATAATAATACTTAACTTCCAGATGTAACATTGGCGACTTATTCTTGCCACCTTATAAGACAGGCTATGTTCACAACACTAGATTTATAATGGTCAATGAGCAGACAGCATGTAAAACATGAAATGTTTTATTAAGTATTCGCTGGGGAATTGCAGACGAGAATGACGCACAATTTATTCAGGCGACACTTGGTTTCAATCCGAGAGAATCCGGGAGTCCTTATTCTGCCTTTCGATGATGGGTCTTTCAATGCAGCTCCTGCTAACGAGAGAAGACATGACACTAAATCTACGTGTTTTTTTCAAATGCACATCTTTGGGTTACCTGTTTTCCTTGGATCAAAAAGCACACTGGATTACTGGACGAGAGATTTGCAGGTATGTTAATTGTCCAATGCTTTTGAAAACATGTCCCACACCAAAAGGCTACATCGTTATGCAGGCATGTTGTTTTAACAACGTGTGTGTGAAACATAGTGCATTTTCTAAGGCATGGTTTTGGCCTAGTATTTGATTCAATGTTTACAATGTAACGTTACGTGTGCAGTAGCAGTACCTGAGCTGATATGGTCTCTAGAATCCAGTGACACGTCTGGCCTCCACTCCATGTGTTGGTCTGAAAGACACAAAAAAGCCAGTTGTCAAACAATTCGTGATATGCATAGACACAGGTAGTATAACTAACTTTTTCAGAAAATGTAATTTAACAGCGAATGGCAATAGCCCATATTATATTTTGAGCCTGTAAAACCTGCATGATCTGAAACGTACCGTATGATCTGAAACTGACTACATGCTATGGCTAGTAAATGCATAATGCTCAAGATAGTCGTACCGTTTTCTTTACCAAAGCAGGCCTCTGTTGTGTGGTCACAAGTGGGATTAGACATGGGTGACAGCTGACCAAAGTGCTAATTTTCATGTCCTTTCCAATAGCATCCTTGGGAGGACAACGAAAATCAAATGTGAGTATTGAATCACAAGTGCACACTGAAAAGACACACGTTTTTGTATTTGGATAAAAGGACACCATTTTTATAGACTGATATTGATTCATTTTCCTTTGATTTGTTTAAAAGCAGTAATAGTGCGTACACAACTTACATTAGAGGTTGAAAGTGCACATCGCAGGGATCCATGTAAAGGTCTTGAACACTGAAACAAATAAATTATAGTTTTAATTTTCCACACAGGAATTGCCAGATATTTATAAGTACGTTCTCAATTAATTTGACCCATCATGAGTTGTCAATACTTATCAGCATTTCCCTGGAGCTTCATTCATCTTTGCAGAGTTGTTTTCTCCAATTCACCTTACCACCTGTCCACCTATCTGTACCACTGATCTGCAGTTATGGCTCTATAGATATACATATATAGCACTAGGCCACTACTATTAGTAGAACACAGACATTACTTGAATTTGTACACAGATATCACTGGAATTTGTACTAATTATCATACACCTTATCCACTATATCAAGTACATGACATGCGCGAGATCCATAAAACAGATTTTATTTTACATTGCGTTTCCTTTCCTCTTTCCTCTTCCATCTTAAACAAAGAAAAACATTGCAAGATTGTTAGTAATGTTTGATTAAATAAATTATAAGAGGGCTGTTATGGTGCAATCATTATGACTCATTTACCACTTTAATTGCCTGTGTGGCGCCAACTTAAGCGCCTGGCCAATGGCATCTTCTGCCTGGTCCGCCTTTATTTTAAATAATTTCTGGCATGCTCCTAAAACACATAGTAAAGATTTAGAGTTGTCAAACAGATCCATGTTTTAACACCATCGTACATATGGTGTGACACCGAAAACCCAAACAATACCCAACTTTACTTGTAATAAGTAAATAAAGTATTTATTGCAATAAGCAACAGCTTACCAATCATTGCTTCGCAAAGCCGTAGCTTACTGAAAGGGCGCTTGCCCAGCCTTCCCTTGAAACTAAAAGTTGACCAGAGGTCATTGTTGCCCACTCGGCGGAGCATTCGCCTAACGGCAGCATTCAGGTTTGCTCCGCCGAGTGAGCGCAGGTACATAGTCTGAAAGACACAGAGAGATCATTGTTAGCTGCCACTGCCCTGTTATACATCATCAGCTCAGTTGTGGGCACAATGATGAAGATGACTATATTGCGCTATGCGTATATAATCAAAATGCATACCTTTGGAGAAATGTATACCTTTTATACAATATACCTTTTATATTTCCCAGCCCCTATAGCCCTTTGTGTGTGTGTGTGTGTGCGCGCGCATGAAATGAAATTGGTCACCATTCTTTGTTTTTTTGCCCTGTCTTCCATCTCCTTTTCCAGTCTCTCCAGGTCCTCCAGGGTCTCGCAGGGATGGTCTAGGACGTTGTCTGTGTCGTTCCCAGGTGGCATGTTTTGTTTGGTCAAATTTAAAATTTGCTGTTGCTGTTCAATTATAATATCTAATTTCATTAGCACTTTCCTCTGAAAATCTAAAAGATAAGAAAAAGGAATGTATCACAATTTTGTAAAGAAATAAAGAACTGGATATTTTATGTAGATACTATCTTATTAAAGCCACTCCACTTTTTTGGGGAAATTGGCTAGGAGGTATTCCAGACATTTTAATAACTCTAGGGCACACTGCAAATTATCTAAAAAGGAGGCATGTTCCTTTAAGTAAGGACAGCTGACTGACAGTATTTAGACTTACTGTCATTTGCCAACTGTGTTGTAGTGTGCTCTGCTTCAAATTAGAAAAGAAGACATATTTGCATTTGATGTTACAAATGTCGAGACATTAATACATTATATGATGTATTAGTAAAGGATAATGTATATTATGCCGGTCATTATTGGGAAAATAAGTCCCTTCAGGGCAAAGCAAGATGAAAATAATGAACTTTTGGAAATCCCATTCAAATCTATGGAGCATTCTATTTGCATTGTGAAGAGCTGTATAATAAGTAATAATAATAACAACAACAATAATAATAGACTGTTTTGTGACACCAATACAATAGTTAGGACAGGAAGGTGATAAAAGGAACAGTGATAGAACAGTTTGTATATTTAATTGCCTGTTGTAAAACAGAAATATTAGTGATTTTCAATGTTACTGAATTTTGGAATATTTGTTTGTTTGTTTGTATTTACAGGATTATTTCACAACACTGTGCTTACCATTTGAAGGACCCGCCAGTGGAGATAGACCAGTAACTGGAATTTCAAGAAATGAATGATTGTGAAATGCAGTTTTAACACTTAAACACTTAATATTTTTATTTGTAATTTCGATGTGTGTATTTCACTTACCCTGCACAAGTGTATTTGTCAGAGACGCTAGACTCCCTGGAGACCCTGGAGACTCCAGGCTTCCCGGCCCACGTTGTTTTCCCCCGGAAAACATGTCTTCAGATAGCTCGTCTAGTGATCCAAAAGAAAAAGGAGACGACATCAGTGAAGGTATGAGTACAGCAGAACATTTAAGGGTTTTGTTTACGCCTTACCGGGAGTCTCCGAGTCATCACTCTCGTTTGTGTTTCCGTTGTTGTCTATCAAGTAGAATGTTTTTTAATAGTCAATAGAAGTCGTTAATAGCTGAATATAGACCTAGAACCTAGAAACCTAGAATTGTACTTACATTCTGGAGGAGGTGGGAGGGTTTTTTTTGGGGGGAGGGGGATTTCATCTGCAAAGTTAAGAACAATTAGCTTGTTAACACCAACAACAGCAGATCTGATAAAGTGGGTCTTTAAGGGTGATTTTGAGGTGGTTAGGTTGGAGCGGTCACGGTTTGAGAGGGAAGTGGCAGCAATGGAGACTTGTACTTACATTCTGGAGGAGGTGGGAGGGCTCTGGGAGGAGTTGGGACGGGCTCTGTTATTTTATGTTTTTTGGGGGGTGGCATTTCATCTGCAAATTTAAGAAAAATGAGCTTGTTAACACCAACAACAGCAGATCTGATAAGGGTCTTCAAGGGTGATTTTGAAGTGGTTAGGTCAGAGCGGTCATGGTTCTAGAGGGAAGAGGCAGCAATGGAGACTTACCATCAGAGGACTCGGTATGGTACCGAGTTGGCCTTTTGGTCTTTCTTTTTTTTTTTTTACTGATTTCCACCTCACTCTCCAAATTTGAAGTAAAAGTAGCTGTTTTTGCCATCTCGGCCGCCCTGCTGTATGAATCTTAAGGGAAAGAATGGGAGAAATCTTTCATGCAGTTTAGGAATATGCTAAGTACAATGTTTTGCCTCCATATAACCAGGTTTGCAATTCTTCAGCCTTAACACATGTCTGATGTCTGCTATTGGTTATTTTTTAAATATTTTTTACCTGTCCATAGCCATATTTTTTTAAATTGGAATTTCTTCCATTTGTCCTTGTCCGGCAGGACCGCCTTTTTAACTTTTTTGGTGACCTCGTTATTGGTCCAGTATGAAAATGTTCCCTGTAAAGTTGTGAAAGTAGTCATGTATTGCAGAAAACTAGGGCTGTCAAAATAACTGATTAATTTCGATTAATTAATTTGAGAAAAAATAACTGATTAAAAAAAATTAGTGCAGATTAATCGATTCCGTATGACCTTTGACCCCGAGCCGTTCTAGTTAGTAAAAATTGTCACTATGCTGATTATTCAATGATTCATTTGAATTCAAATATTTAAAATACTTTCACAGCAAAAATTATATATGCGATTAATTTAGATTAATTAATCACAGAGTATGTAATTAATTAGAATTTTTTTTTAATCGATTGACAGCCCTACAGAAAACACATAATTCTTATCTAGGCATTAACATTAAAAGTACCGTTTGTTTTTGGACCACCCAGGTGCTGGGAACAGCAGCCATTGCACCGTCCTGAAACTCCACCACAGCATATTTTTTATCTGCCATTTCTACAAAGGAAAGGAAGTTAAGGTAAGCATGGTAAAGTAGTGAATGTTGTATTACTTTGTTGAGCATTCATGTTGTATTACTTTGTTGAGCATTCATGTTGTATTGTTTTGTTTAGCATGCATGTTATATTGCTTTGTTGAGCATGCATGGCCCGTTCAGTTGAAAGCCCACTCACCACGTCAAGGTACAGGCCAATGAGTGGGGTGTTAGTATGACGGGACAAGACGGACAATGGTGTTAATGGGGAAAATATAACGTTTCCTTTATAATGTTAAGTTAAACTGTTGTTAGACAAAAACTTCTGTCTTTTCCACAGATTAGGACTCAATTTGTTGTGATTGGTTGCTGCGGGGTGGAGAGTTACTTAATTCAAATAATTCAATCTGTGGGAAAGACTGACATTTCACAAGGACAAACATAGATGTAGAAGTCATTGGGTCATTTCATTGGGTTCGAAACAGGAAAAACTGCTGCCTTTTAAGATATCTAACTGGGGAGCAAGGCAGCAAGTGCGGTTTAAAAAAAAAAAAAAGTTACTATCTGATTAAATCATTGTTGTAACCAACTAACGTCATACCGTAGTGTTAACCAAAGATTCTAGAGTGCTACACTCATTTTTGAAAGATGCAGTTAATCAAAAGTCATGTCTGGTGAGCAGGCAGCTGTCTTCGGTTTCGAACAGACCCATTGACTACTTCATGCTTAAGTTAGTGTTAGATTGTGTTAGGTTAAACAGAACAATCTGAAAGAACAGTCTTATTTTGATTGTTAGTAGACAAATTATGGGCAGACGTAAACTACACAATTCACAACAATTAGGTTGGGTTAGATTGAACAACGATGTATAGAAACATTAGCTTAGCAGACTCTATGTATGCCAAATGGCCCATCCAACAGCAGTACATAGTATGCGGCACGTCACTGGGGTTATCAAGTGGGCACCCTTATCCACCGATGTTTCGTTAAGTTAGGCCCACGACACCTCATGAAGGCTTAACAGTGAAACCAGCGTCCTGGAGACACTCCCCTCCATGCTGCCACCATATTAACACATTGAAATAGCCAATACCCAAAATACTATTAACTAGCCTAGGCATGGTCTATGTTGGCTAGGTTGGTCCGTCCCGTTGATGCGGACTGAACCATAACCATAAAAACCCTAGCCAACCACCATCGACCTAGGCACAGTCCGTCACTAACACAAAACTGTGCGGCTCTATGTTGTCGGTGGTGGGCACTCCTTGTGAAAGTCCTCTTCGTTGCTGGGGCCGTTTATGATCCACTCAGCAACAGTTTCAGCCATTGTCGTTTGTTGTGCGGCTCTATGTTGTCGGTGGTGGGCTTTTTAAACACTCCTTGTGAAAGTCCTCTTCGTTGCTGGGGCCGTTTATGATCCACTCAGCAACAGTTTCAGCTGTTGTGTGGTTAAGTTGCATGGAGGACTTGCATGAAGACAATCTCATCTCTGTTTTCCACCATTATTGCTCTCTTGGTGCAGTTGGCTTCTGGAACCATCATTACTGAATAGCGCTTTGAGTGCACCTTGAAACACCCAAAAATGCGCGAGTCACAAGGACTCAAAAACAAGGGAAGAGGTGATTCATATACCCGACACCGTAACAATGGACTTCCAGAATCATCTTTGTTGTCTGTTTCTTCGATCACCTCATAGCATTTGCCATCGATAACAAAGCTGTTGTTTGGTCGTGACACTTTACTTTTCTCTGGCAGTATGACGTTCCTTTGGTGTTGCTTCATCTCCATGAGCCTCTTTGCTACCTGTACAAGTGGCTGTTTTCCCGATCTCACAAGACGTTTTAGTCTTTGCATGTAATTCTCAAACACAAATGCACTGCAAGCATCCAGACATCCAAATCTTCTTGCTTCTGCTGCGACATGCACAAGAGAGTGTACATTGTACACCATGAAATGCTTTCCATAAAGGTCCTTGACTTGATTAACAAAATAAGCCATCAGCTCCTCAGCATACTTGTTGTGCTCCTGTTGGTGTGGGCTAAGGAGGAGACTCAGGGCTATGCTGAACTGCATGAAGTGATCATACAGCTCATCCTTTAGTATGCCCTTCAGCACCACTTTGCCTGTGTATACTGCAAATTGGCGTAGCTCTGTGGCTTTCCATCTGTCGATATCCTCCAGCTTCCGAGGTTTTCTGGCAAAGCAACTGGGCATCGATTTCCTCAATGACAACAACCTCTCGCTTACCTGATTTACTTGACCAGCAGACATGCGCGTCCTCTGCGGCCCCTTTATCCATACTTGTAGGAGTTTCTTCATGACTCCTAAGCAGACTTGGTGCATGTAATCAATGGGAAACTGCTCAACCATGTCTACTGGGAGCCTCATCAATGGTGTTGGCGGAATGTCCTCGTTGCGTTGGCGGTCCTCCATCCGGCGGCGGAACTTGTCATCTGTTCTTAGGCTGAGATCATACACTTCTGGGAATGTCATCCTTCCTTCCCATACACCTCTCTGAT
This sequence comes from Alosa pseudoharengus, assembly GCF_046254945.1. Lineage (NCBI taxonomy): Eukaryota > Metazoa > Chordata > Actinopteri > Clupeiformes > Clupeidae > Alosa > Alosa pseudoharengus. The sequence continues at coordinate 3,660,141 of NW_027468881.1, forward strand.
CACACTTGTCACAGCCATGATAACCTGTGTATTGTTTGATGCGTTTGACAAAAGCTCGAGCAGGTGCATCACAGACAATACAGCGAATTTTCACTCTGATGGCTCCATTGTTGAGACCATCTCTCAGTAGGTCCTGAAGATCATCTACCATTTCCTCCAGGAACTCAAGTGAGTTTGGTTTAGAGGAGCCTAGTGTTAGGACCACAGGAAACACCGTTTGTGGTTGTAGGTCAATACAGCAAAGGACAGGCCACATTGTTGTCTTGCTGCTCTTGAAAAGTGGTAAGCCATCCACATTCAAAGAGATTTCTATTTCTCCTACCACTTCAATAACTTCTCTGGGGTAAAGCTGCAGCTGTTCCGTGAGTGTGTCCTTGAAATCAAAATGTATGTATTGCATGCCCGATTTCGTATTGACTTCAATGTGTCTTGGAGTTTGCATCAGAGTACGGGCAGTTGATGGCAATTCAGGGTGGCCATGTATTTTTAAACCCTTCAGAAGGTCATCCAAGGCAGTGTGGGAGATCTGGTGTTTTGAGGCCCACCCCTGAAGAAAATCCTTAACTGAAGGAGGATCGTCCTCCACTTCAGACTCTTCTGTGGAGGTACTTGCCTCCACTTCTGTCATGTCAGAGGCCAGAGAAGCAACTGCACCCACCTGTTCCTCACTATCCTCTTCTGTCTCTTCTGAGTTGCTTCTCTCCCCTTGTTCTGTAATCTCCAAGTCAGAATCAACATTGTCTTGTTCCTGCTCCATTGCTGCTCCATTGTTTTGTTCCTCCTCTTCAATCTCTTCACTTTGTTGTTGGTTGACAGTCATCAGAGTCCTTTGAGCAAGCTTCCATCGACGAGTATACTGCTGTCTTTGCAACCTGTCCATTCTTGAATGGTCCAAGCAAGCAATGAAGAGCTAATACTAACCTGACACTTTACTTACCTGACACTTGATACTTACCGTGCAAAATTATTCTCCTGTATATAACCCAAAAAAAAACAGCCTTAGATTACTATTTTGTTGTCTTCACAAAAAGAGATAGAGCAACAAAAAAAACATATTGACAAAAAGTGTTGGGACATTTTTAAGTAAACCCATTCAAAGTAATGGTCTTGCCTAAGCTATGTTATTGCTATATCCACTATTTGCTGTACCTTGTTTACCCCTTTTCACAACATTGATGTTACCATAACTAGCCATATTACGGTATCGAGCAAATGATGATAGACAATGACAGATATATAATGATATATATCTGACACTATCAAACACAAAAGGGAACGTCTTGCTTTGGTCCGAAAGTGTAAAGCATTCAACAAAGCAAAAAGTGGCTACTTTGAAAAATCTAAGATAAGATATCACATTAGTTTGTTTTTAGTTCTTTCTACATTTACAAAAATTCTTAGTTGATTTCTCCTTGAATGAATGAGAAAGGCTCAATGAATGCCTATGTCTGTCTGTGCCTGTTACTTCTTCTAAAAAAGCCAAAATCTCAGAAACCCTCAATTTGTTGTTTCCCTCTCAAACGTGATTGGATTGTGCAGGCGCCACTGATTGGGACAGCCTATCAGCAATCACCTTCAGCTTTCCGCCAAAGTCAACTCCATGGTTAGATTTAGATAAGAGACGAAACCATGGACGAAACAATGGATGAAGACGCAACAGGTCCATCCGGGGAATGTGCCAACCTGTGGCCCCAACTTGCCAGACTATTTCAATTTTCTGAACAAGTTAATGATAGTTTTCGCTTCAAGTGTTTCAATTACAAAATAGTATTTTGTATTTGAAATACGTATTTTAAATACATGTATTAGAAATACTGCCCATCCCTGGCAACATGGTAAAAAGATATAAATTACTTGATTTTACTTTCAATTCCTTTTACATTCTCCAAGGTATTAACATTAACATTTTTCATAACTCCAAGTAGGATGTTTCTGTACATAAATGTAAGCACTGTGGCAGTAGTAATGCAATATTTAGAAAATGTACTTTTACTTAAGTAGACATCTGACTGTTGTACTTTTACTTGTACTTGAGTAAAATTTAGCAAAGGGTATCTGTACTTTTACTCAAGTAATGAAGCTGTGTACTCTGTCCGCCTCTGTTCGTAATACATTTTAGGACTTTTACTTTTGATACTAGTACATTTGAATGCAAGTTCTTTTGTACTTCCACTCAAGTAGAAATGTAAAAGGAGGTCTTCTACTTTTACTGGAGTAACATTTAAGCATGGCATGTGTATCTCTACTTTCACTCAAGCACAGAATTTGTGTACTTTGAAGAATTTTGTACACAGAATTTGTCCACCACTGATGAGAACCTAGTTTAAGAACTTGACATTCCCCCCACGAAACAGTCTAAATGGTGTGCATCCGGATGTTGATGTTCATGATTTCCTGTTTATTTGCGTTACCAGAGCCCGTCGTTACATTGTGTGGCGTGCTAGAGAGACACGTTAAAACTGTACTGATTGTGATCACTGCCACTGGAGCTCTCACAGTAGGTATAAATGCACACATATAATCTTGACTTGACTGGTACTTTTATCCCAAAATTCAGTATTGTGTTATAGGACTGTGGATTTCTCGCCTTCACTGTTTTGGGAGAATGAAGCGTGCATAACGTTAACAGCTACTAACTTGGCCTATGTCATCATTAATGTGGCCAATGTCTTTGTAGGTTGTAGACCTGTCGTCAGCTTAACTACATAAAGCCTACACCTTTCGTGGTCGACATTATATGACTTATCTTGTTGAAATTGAGTTTCATGTGTTGGTTAATAGAGGATTGCCCTTGAATATCGATGATAACTTAGCCATAGGTGTGTAGATTTGAACAAAATCTAGTTTGGTTCTTGGTTTGTGTAGAAATTAATATTAAGTGACAATATAGGACGGTTGATTATAGGTGACGTTCCTATGTTTACGTTACGATTGCGGTCTTCGCGTCAAACTATTTCATTAACGTTATGGGGGAAATTGTTGGCTTACATGATTCGGTCATTTAATAAGCGGTGCTACTAGATTGTTTAACTACTTAATATAATAAGGAAATGGATGGTAAATAATGTTAGCTACCGAGCTAACTGTTCAGACATTAGCTAGCTAGCATAGCTCCCATAGGATTAGTGGTAACGTTAACTAGCTCTCTCTGCGCTAATGTAACGTAACGTAACGTAACGTAACGTAACGTAACGTAACTTACCGGTGATGGTGACCGTGGTCTCTAGCGGTGATTTTATATTATCGCTGGGATAAATATTTAAAAATAGCAGATCGACAAAAACTTTTTGTGGAAGCAGACCGTCGTCAGCAGAGAAGTCAACTTCAGTAAGTGGCAGTTTAGTGAAGTAACGTTATTGTCGCGAGCTTCTAGAATTTAGAATGATTTTCTAAATCAGAGTGCGGGAAACGTAGTGTTCGATCTGTTTTGGTGGGTGCCTCGGCGGGCCTGTTGGCCTACTGTGTGATTGTTAAGGTAATCAGAATTTTATTTAGGCCTACTTAGGTACAAAAGGAATTTGATTTTGGTATGTGTTAACTCTATGTACAGTCAACAAATAGACATGCACTAGTATACACTAGGGCTATCAATCGATTAAACAAATAATGTAATTAATGATATACTCTTGTAGATTTTTATTCACGTAATTACTAGGCTGTTGCCTTTTCTATCCAGTAGGTGGCAGTCCAGGATAAGAAATAGAGCAGTTCAAGAAAATATTTAACTAAACAGTAGGAAAACGAGACAAAGAAAAGTAATGTTATTGGAATGGAAATAAATGTAACCACCTTCAACAAACTTTTGAAGACATTTAGTTTCTGTAATTAATAAATTGAAATGAACATGATATTTTGACAGCATTAGTATACACAAACAAAGAGTAATATAGATCGGCTACATACTGTAGGCTACAATAGAGACAACAATTATAATAATAATAATATTAATAAATAATAATGTAGGCACATATCAACATAATATACAAAAATGCAAACAAGAAATAGGATTGGGACACATGGATAACAATTAACCGGCAATGAGTTCTTGCTATTATTTTTTACTATTATTATTATGCACATGTGCCAGCTCAACTTAAATGAATACAGTGTTAGTTAACATTAGAAATTAAAATGAAATGTTTGTCAATAAGTCAACAACAGTAAGAATGAGTAGCCTCGGAAATAGAAGAGAAAAAATAAAGTGGTGTTTGGCCCATATCTGTGAAACAAATTGAGTGGAAGTGAGTGTGTGTGGGGTGGGGTAACCAGTTAAATGTGTGTATGATCTGTTTTCTTCACAGGTCTTCATGAGGAGGAAGGTCCTGTGGGCTAAGTTCTGTCAAGGACTCCTGGAAGATGTGTGAATGGGATCCCATACCATGTTTACCTAGAAGATCAGCCGCAGCATTAAAACAATTAGGTAAACCATTTATAGGTAAAATTAGTCAGCTTAGATACAGTTGTAATGGAACGCACACACCACAGATCTGGTGTCAATATGGTTTTAAAATGCACTGAATGTATTGTATAGTTTAATTGTGTTTGCGCGTGTATGTATACTAATTGTGTGTGTGCATATGTATGTATGTGTGTGTATGTATATGTATATATATATGTGTGTGTGTGTGTGTGTGTGTGTTTAATTGAAGTTTTGTTAACCATGTTAAGACAGTTCTAAATAGAAAATGCAAATAAAGTCGTTTTATAAACCTAACACTTGTCAGTGTCTCTTTATTGTTGTTTTCATAGTAGAATGTTATCGTGTTGTTAGCATATGTTTGTGTAGGAGTGCCATCTAAACTAGGCCAACATGGTTTTTAAGCATTGTGTTGGCATGCGTTTGTGTTGGACTGCCATCTAAATTGGATTAACAGGGGTGTTAGTATGTGTTGGTGTAGGACTGCCATCTAAACTGGACCAACATGGTTGTTAAGTTAAGTTAGACTGTAGATTCCTACTAGAAATTTGTTCTCTGCATTTTATCCATCCGGGGGCACACACACTCAGAGCAACAAGCTCACTAGAAGCACACAGATAAGTAGACATCATCAGCTAGTTTGTATTACATATATAGCTTTTCTCTTCCCTCCCCACAATCGATTTTGCTTATTCAGAGTCTTATAATTAAGACATTCCATTACCTATGCATCCTCAAGAGAACCTTAAGAGAAACTTTAGGGAACGTTCCCTAAAGGTTCTTTAACAGTTCAGAATATTTACCTTTAGGGTACCTTGAGGGAACGTTCATAGAAGGTTAGCTGGAGAAAAAAAAAAAGAACCATTAGGGAACCTTTAGGGAACGTTCCCTAAAGGTTAGCTGAAGGTTAACAAAAAATAACCTTAAGAGAACCTTTAGGGAACGTTCCCTAAAGGTTCTTTAAAAGTTCAGAATATTTACCTTTAAGGAACCTTTAGGGAACGTTCCCTAAAGGTTCTTTAAAAGTTAAAAATATTTACCTTTAGGGAACGGTCCCTAAAGGTTCTTTAAAGGTTCAAACTATTTTACCTTTAGGGAACGTTCCCTAAAGGTTCCCTAAAGGTAATTACCTTAAGGGAACCTTTAGGGAACGTTCCCTAAAGGTTATGTGTTTGCTGGGATATTCTACCTTGTCTGACATCGTTATTTGCAAAGCCAGTGCTGGATAAACAATTGACCTGTTGCTAAGCGCCGCCCTTAGAACGCAGACAGCCAATGACAGTCCAGCTTCAACGGGACTCGGACATCACCTCGGACAGCTCCATTGAAAACAACAGGGAGGAGGCATACAATTAGAAATTAATGGTGGATTTATTATGTTTATTCCTTCAAAAAACCAGACAAATAACCATGGTCAAGCAGTGTGCATGGGGGACGTGTAAGACCGATAGTAGATACCCCGAGAGGCTAGAAACTGGGGTATATTTCATCCCTTTCCCCAAGCCGTAACGGGACAAGAAGAAGTGTTTACTGTGGATCAGACTGTGTTGCAGGCCAGAATATCAACTTAATCTAAACAAAATTAACAAGGACGTCTACATTTTTTCAAAGGTAAGACAACATTTAATATACTCATCACTTTCTCACAAACGATAGTCATTTTTACCCTCCTATCGGTAACGTTAACAAATCGCGGCTAACGTTATCTTTGTCAACGTTGTCAAGGGATCTGATCTCATCTTGTCAACATATCCTAATGCAAACATTGGTTGACATGTCTTCTATTTCGTATGAGTTTATTTTGTTGTATAGGCCTACGTGTTAGATAGCTGTAGTAACGAGACTGTAGTTAGGCTACTTGTTAACATTTTCGCTGAGTCGTCTTACAAGTAGGCCTAGGCTAGGCTATAGCTTAAAAGTTTCTATTGCTTGCTACTGTTGCTGCCGTTAACGTTACATTGAAGCCAGTTAATTGTAACACCTAATGTGTTGCAGAGTAGCCCATGTATTCTAGGACTAGTGTACTTTTTACTGCAATAACTTAAGCGAATTTCTTGAATCTTAACACTAAAACTACACACAGTATTGTACAAAGCCAGTGATATATATATATATATATATATTATCTTTTTAAGCATTTCATCAATGGTGGGCCCAGCGATGAGTTTCCCCATCCCCTGCCAGCTGGGAATGAGGCTGCTGGAAAACCAAGCCGTCCATCCCCGAGAATGAGGTAATCAACATAGCATAGCATTGTTATTGGTGGTGTATTTAATGAACTTTGAGAGGCATTATTTTCCATCCATTATAATAGTATTAACTTTATTATTTACAGGATTGAAGCGGTCACATCAGATTCAGAAAGAGTCACAGAAAAAGGTTTGCATTATCTCTTTTCACAAAAGTTGTTTGCGTGGAACTCATAAAGCCTTGAAACCAAGGCATTGATGAATTCAACATCTCTATACACCCTCTCTGTGTAAATGTCCATCTTAGTGTAAACAACTAAATCACAAAATTCCAGTCCGCTTAAAAGCAATTGCCCTTGAATTTGATAGAAACAGTTGTGGTGCTTGGACACTGTGATGTTTTCTTCATCTTTAATAACATAAAAGTTCTTGATACTCAAGGCTGCCTCTGCTACTGTCATGTCTACATAGCTACATGGATGAAGGCACACCACCTCCAGCTGAACCTCTCAAAGACTGAACTGCTGGTCCTCCCAGCTAAACCTACCATACACCACGACATCAACATCAAATTTGACTCTCTGTCTGTTTCACCTACCAGGACTGCAAGAAATCTAGGAGTTGTTCTCGACAACCAACTAAACTTCTCAGATCATGTTGCCTCAGTCGCCCGGTCATGCCGTTTCGCACTCTACAATATACGGAAAATCAGGACTTACTTAAATCAAGATGCCACCCAACTTCTGGTTCAGGCAATAGTCATCTCACGACTCGACTACTGCAACGCCCTCCTGACAGGTCTCCCAGCCTGCGCAGTGAAACCACTTCAGATGATCCAGAACGCGGCGGCGCGCCTGGTCTACAACCAACCCAAGAGGGCACATGTTACCCCGCTACTCATCCAGCTACATTGGCTACCTATGGCGGCCCGCATCAAATTCAAGGCTCTAACGCTTGCCTACAAAGTAGTCTCCGGTTCTGCTCCCACCTACTTGAATGCCTTCATACAGACATACGCTACCTCCAGACCGCTGCGCTCCTCAGACGAACGACGTCTAGCTCCACCTCCGGTACGCTCAGGCCAATCCAAACTTTTCTCATCTGTTGTTCCTCGCTGGTGGAACACACTGCCAGTTCCTACAAGGGCAGGGACATCCCTCTCCATTTTCAAAAAACTCCTGAAGACCCAGCTCTTTAGAGAACATCTCCTCTCATAGCAACACTTACAACAAGTCTTGCTGATCCTAGCACTCACCAGCCGTCTTAAACTGACACGTAACTGTTAAAAACTGCACTCACTGATGCACTTATTCTTACTGTACTCTAATGTTTTTTAAATTGTCCTAATATTGTTGAGAATTGCTCTAAACTTAAACTGTTTACCATGTTGTTAGTCGCTTTGGCTAAAAATGCGTCAGCCAAATGTAATGTAATGTAATGTAATGTCTCTTGCACCAAAAGGGCACTTAATCTCCAGCAACCCTGTCTGGCCATTGTCGCATACGATGCCGTCTGGTGTTGCACCAAGAAATGGCAATTCTGGCTGCAGGAGCAGGCCAACATCATGCACATGACGCTCTGGAAACGAAAGTCGATAGAGTTGCTTAGGTTTGGGTTCATGGGCAATGCCATAACTTGTGGCTGTTGAGGTGAAGGGTTTGGGGTAGTATAGGCCTTGGATGTACTTCTCTGAAACTTTTCTCCTTTTAACTATCTCGCCGAAGTGTGATGCTGTCAATCTCCCCTCTCGTTCCTTGTGCCATTTTTCAGAGGCAGCCTGTGCCTGTGTCTCAACTTGAAGTTTATTAGCTTCTTCCAGGTTGAAGCTGCGCTGAAGTGTAGATGTAGTGTTGTGTAGATGTAGTGTATATGTGGGTATGGATATGTCTGGAGAAAGGGGCATAGGTATGTTGATAGTGCATGAACAGGGTATGGGCAGGGTCAGGGATGATTCCTGGTTTAACAGTGGAAGCTAGGGGAAGAGAAAATAATCATATTAAAATAAAAACATTTATAAGCAAAACACCTTTAGTATATTATCCATTTTCTATCCTCAAAATGAACCACAAATTAATCCTTGTCTGCAGGGCATCTAGAGGAAGAGGAGGAACAACATGCAGAAAGACAGCAGTTAGACGAGCACCCACCAGAGTTGCCAACCAGGGACAATGATGAGCTGATGACATTACGGGCCATGCTAGCTCAGAGAGATGCCGAAATTAGTTTATTAAAATCAAATCAAATTTCAAAACCAAGCCGACTAACCCCAGAAATATTGACAGATATTGAAATAGCAAATTACTTCAAATATTGTACCGGATTTTCCTATTCCCAATTTAATGATCTATGTGCTGTGTTTCAAGTGCCAACCACAAGCACATCCCCACAAACAGAGGTTCCTTTAATCTACAAAAGAAATGACCAATACATAAAAGAAATGCCTTTACGTCACCAGCTGCTACTGGTACTCATGAAGTTGCGCCAAAATCTGGACCTGAAAGATTTAGCATTCAGATTCCAGTTACCTGAGCGTAGTGTAGGTACACTTTTCAACTCCTGGGTTGATTACATGTATAGCGTGCTGGGAGAACTACCAGCATGGCCACACAGAGACATCATGATTTCCCAGATGCCAGAAAAATATAGAGAACAATATCCCAAATGCCTTGCAATACTTGACTGTACCGAAATTAAAATCCAGAAGCCAAGTTCACTGGTGCTGCAAAGCCAAAGTTTTTCTAATTACAAATCAACGAATACTTTGAAAGCACTAGTTGCATGTGATCCACGCGGTGCTATCATGTTCGCATCTACCCTTTTCCTTTCCTTTTACCTACCCAAAAATGTACCCGCCACTTAAAAATTCATGCGAAAGACAATGCAGAGGTTGCTCAGATTTTGGCACTGCCACTCCACTCAAAAGAACGCAAAAGATTACTGGATAAACTACGGAAACAAAGGGAACCACAAACATAATGAAGAAGTGGGACTGGATTGCTGAAAGTCAAACGCAAACCAAAGAAAAATGATGGACGAGAAGACTATGTTCATTGTATGTATTGCCAGGCGATGTTTCTCCGTAGGGACCAGTGGCGGCATACTAAAAAATGTCATTATAAACCAGTGGAAGACGCAGCGTCAGGAAGAGCTAGGGCTCTGTCTTTGGCCTCAATGTCAGAATCAGTGATGCGTCAACAGATATCCCAGGATGTTTGGAAGCTGCGATGAGAGATGATGAGATCTCTGTTGCTGTGCGCAGTGACTTTTGCATTCTTCAGCTGGCCCAGTCATTTTTTAACAGACATGGGCAGGATTCCACCAAATATGAATGCATTCAGAAGACAGAAGCTCCGCGAAGTTGGAAGACTTCTGCTGACACTGCGTAAAGAATATTCCATAAACAATGTTGAAGATGCTGTGAGACCTGCAAATTGTCATGCTGTTGTCCAAGCTGTCAAGAAAGTATCAGGACTTGACAAAGACAAACTCCAAGTCTTGCCCTTAAAGGAATATGCCACCCCTAGATGAAATTGGGTCACTCCAAGCGTTTTATAGCCGACTCAGCCATTGTCCTAATCTAGAAACGGCCCTGGTTAGCTTTAGCTTAGTCGCTGTAATCCAGCGATTCCAGCTAGCATGTCGTTGCAAAAGTGAATCAAATAACTCAAGATTTTTTATAATTATTTCTCGTAACCCGTAACCTTTTTTATAATTATTTCTCGTAACCTCACATCGAGTACAAATATCAATGCAAATTAAAACAAAGGGATTTACTAGACCAATTTAGATTTGGAACTATTTTCGGAATGTTTATTCAGAATGGAATGGATCGCAAATGAATCCGAATGAAGAAACGTAAGCCCCTTACAAACGTAAAATTATGTCCCTGCAGCAAAACTCAACGCATTTCTTTGTGAGGGCTTGCCTCGCTCTCAGGTGTATGCTTGGAGAAGTGACAAAAGAGGACATTGAAGGCTGGCTATCATTATTTCTGCCATGGCAAGCCTGCTTCATGTTCATCTTAAAGTCTTTTTGCAGTCATAGGTGAACATTGTGCGCACTTAATGCACGCAACAAAGCATACCTGACAAATGCATACCTCCGACTTTTCTCCAAACTTGCTCAAAGTTATTTCTCCTGTTTTCATTTTTTTCTTTACATTTTCATACATTTACATTTGTTTTTTCTTTACAAGCTTCACGTTGCACTTAAGCTACACAATACAGCACAGCAGGCCCGGTGTGATGCATGCGAGTGGAGAAGCTGCGCATGACATTACAGTACATGTGTTGCGCAGATGACATTACAAATGACATTTTGTAACTCTGAGCCTAACTTGTATAACTTTGTATACACTTGTTACTTAGGCCTACTTTGTTAAATATATAATATTTCTGAGTCTGACAATGGCATAGCTTTAGCTCCCCACCCAAGTAGGCTAATGATTTAAAAAAAAAAAAAAAAAGCTTGATCAAGGACCCGCCCCGGCCCAAGGATAGTGGCTGGAAATATTGGCCCGACCCGGTCAAGTTCGGGCTCGGGCAGAGAATCTAAACTCTATGGAGGAGAGGTTTCAAAAATGCAACTTCAAGGCTTTCTTAAGAGGAATACAGCTCCCCTGCATGAGGATGTTGCAGTTGGCCTTTCAAAGTTTGAACAAAAACTTTGTGCACATTTCAGTCGGGTGGAGCTTAGAGGTAGAAGGGGAAGGAAAGTTGCTGTTCTTCTATCTCCAGACATAGTAGGTGCATTAAAGGCACACTATGCAGGTTTTTTAGCTTAATATGCACATTTTTAGCTTAATTTACCTGCATTTAACAGCTTCAGAGTCATTGGAATGGTTATATGACTTTTTTCGGTTGAATGGTGGCCGTCTCGCTTCCCCCTAGTAGTCAGGGGGCCAAAACTGATATTAAAACTCTGTCGACACTTTTTGGTACAAGCATACACAACCTATCCAGTATTAATATTTAACCCCTTAACATGTGTTCTAGCCAGGTTGTCAGCTTAGAAAATGTTTTTTTGTCCATTTTAACACTATATTCTTATAAGTGGTAAAAGCGGATTTTTCCCCCAAAGTGCTTTCATTTTCTTCCATGTTACCTACTGTAATTTTGGGCAAATGTGCAATATAATCCAATTTATGTGCAAGCATGATCATTAAAGGAGAATTCCGGTGTGATATTGACCTAAAGTGTGTTGAAACATGATACCGAGTGTGAACGTATGTCTCATAGCCCATCTCGGCTTGTCCCCTGCACTCCAAAATCTGGCGCTACTTAGCCGATGCTACCAACAGCTTTTTCAATGGTGGTGCTTCGGCATCGGGCTAGCCATGCAAATAAATCACTGTTTTACACCATTTACGAGGCTCAATGTATCTCCACACTTAATTGGTAGACTTCCGAGGGCCCTGACATTTAAAACGAGACATTGAGAACTTTGAAAAAGCACTGGTAGTTTACTTACAAGACGATTTATACAAACAGTATCTTCACAAAGTTTAGCGTTTGCAGCCATCTTGAATTTAGTCACGATAAGTCGAGCGACGAGTAAGAATGAACAGGCATGATAAGGGATCAGATTCCAAAAATAATTCTGTGGAAATGCATGGATTCCAGTTTCTTCCAGTAGCAGCAACTGGAATCCATGCATTTCCACGGATTTATTTTTGACAGTCAACTGTTCATCATTTGCCTCAAGGTATGTGCACATCTTTGAGAAAGCTTGTTCTTGGTCATCATTTTTTGGCCTTTCTGGTTTTGTGGTGGATTTCTATGACTTAAAGGATGCATGTATGTTTTTATAAACTTTGATATTACTGCAATTATTATGAGACTTCAAGGCCTGTACACATCTTAAACAGACCAGACCAGGTGTCAAAGAGTGGGGTGAATGAGTGCACAGTGACACTGGGCCTAGACGGTAAAGAGCGAGAGGATGAGGTAATGGTAACTGGAAAAAAACAGAATCAGACAGTTTTGCATATAATTTTTATGCATGATATGACAAGGGGTCCCACCAATATCCGTAACCTTGGTGGATGCTGATAGGCCAACAGGTATCTTTCGAGGGGGCGAGAAGGCCCAACTTCAAGGTTAAGGAGTATAAAAGATAGGCCGCAGCCATTTTGATTGTAGATCTCATCGGGGGCCGCCATCTGATGACATCTCACCTCACCCTATTGCTTGACACCTGTTCTGAACATTGTTTAGACTGGATTATCACTGCAATACGGTGAATAAAGATTCAGCAGTCTTCAGAGATCTCCTGTCTATTCTGTCTCCTTCGGACGCCTTGTCCCAGAGTGCTAATTAGTAACAATCAAGTGATAAATTGCTAGTGGATTCGAAAGTGGACTAGTTTTTCCACAACAGATCCATCCGTTTTTGGTTTGGATCAGGCAGATCACGACCACAACGGAAATGACTACTGCAAGTATGATGGTACACACAGTCTGCAGCGTGCAGGTCACTATGATAATACTCAACCCTGCCTTTAAAGGAATACGCCACCCCTAGGTGAAATTGGGTCTCTCCCCGCAGTCCCTAGAGTTGGATGAGTGAGCCAAAGCGTTTTTTAGCCGACCCAGCCATTGTCCTAATCTAGAAACGGCCCGGTTAGCTTTAGCTTAGCGTAGTCGCTGTAATCCGGCGCTGCCAGCTAGCATGTCGTTGCAAAAGTGAAACAAATAACTCAAGATTTTTTATAATTATTTCTCGTAACCTGTACATTCACATCGAGTACAAATATCAATGCAAATTAACACGAAGGGATTTACTAGACCAATTTAGATTTGGAACTATTTTCGGGCATAGCACCGGCAAAGCACCGCTGCCAGGTGCAAAGACATCACGCAGCATCTGTAAACCCTCAACTTCCGGCAATACACCAGCATGACTACCAAGTTCTCTGCGACTAGGCTGACACTGACAGGTGGGCTTTCTCTAAGAGTTCTAATGCCGATGAATATGGAAGATTACACGATAGACGAAGATGATGACTTCGACTACCAAGATCCAAGACCCTACCTTTTCGAACCTGAGTTCACTGAAGAGGAGTTGCGAGCTTTGGATCTGTGAAGAGAGGACGTTGCGACTGGTCAAGGCGAGTCGGATGAGCGAACGAGAGCAAACATGAACAGGTGGTGTGAGTGTGGAGTGTGCCAACCCATGCCGACTGACAGGTAACGGTAAAAGGTAAAGTCGTCATATTGTCAATAGGGTGAAACGGCAGCCTAATGAAGTTATACAATAAAACTGGAAGCGACAATGTGAGTCAGACTAACGTTTCAGTTATAACGTTAGCAACGTATAACCTAAAGAAGGATAGAAATTATAGGGCCTACTTACAGGCATGGATGATGAACACTGTTCTGCCTCTGTACTGAAAATGGATGGGACGGCCGTATCCTTCAGATGTAACAGCATTTTTTCTCGTAGCATAGGCCTACTGCATTTTCTCTTTGTAGTCCTCCGGTTTGAAATGCTCCTCGCAAACACGATACTGATTGATTTTATCCACTGGAGTTGTTGCAGGAATGCCGAGGGCAGCAAGCCAAAGATTTCTTCGTTCCACTGGGTTTGGAATTCTGTGAAACATTATGTTCGTGTCCTCTGCTTGTTACCGCAGCCCTTCACACAGCAAGTAGCCATTTTTCCCCAGTAGATGTGAAACCAAAGTCCTTCGGTGAAACTAACTTCAAAATACTAACACTGGTGTATTGCGTGAAGTTGAGGGTTTTCAGATGCTGCGTGATGTCTTTGCGCCTGGCAGCGGTGCTTTGCCGGTGCTATGCCCGAAAATAGTTCCAAATCTAAATTGGTCTAGTAAATCCCTTCGTGTTAATTTGCATTGATATTTGTACTCGATGTGAATGTACAGGTTACGAGAAATAATTATAAAAAATCTTGAGTTATTTGATTCACTTTTGCAACGACATGCTAGCTGGCAGCGCCGGATTACAGCGACTACGCTAAGCTAAAGCTAACCGGGCCGTTTCTAGATTAGGACAATGGCTGGGTCAGCTATAAAACGCTTTGGCTCACTCATCCAACTCTAGCGACTGCGGGGAGAGACCCAATTTCACCTAGGGGTGGCGTATTCCTTTAACAGTGAATGACCACTCATTATTTCGGTCATCGCAACACTGAAGAATTGACTTTGCAAAGTTATCCGTTTTTACACAACTGTAATCTGATCTTCCTTCATCCACAGTTAAGCCACAAAAAAGGCAATCTGTTTGGCTATTGAACAGCAACCCAGACGCCCTAGCACTTCGCTTAACACTACCTACTTCATTAGCCTGTTTATTTTTTAAATGAATGCTAATATCTATGCTGTTGGTGTACATATTTCGGCAGCTAGCATGCACCTTTGAGCCAGATGTCACAACAATAGTCACCTCTTTGGACGCTAGCTGCATTTATCCCATCTGCACCCTTTTGTCGAATTTGGAAATTATGTCCATCTTCAACTTTGCCCTGACAGATGGCACAGATATAGTCACTAAAGGACGCACTCATTCTTGAATGAGCTCTTAATCGGACTAACACTGAAAATTGGAATAGGCTTGATGTGCTTTGGGAGTTGTCAGGTAACTTCAAACTGTCCACTCCCAGTTGGCATGGAATGATGCACATTATTCATCAGAGAAATGAACACCCAGGTCAATCTTCAATCAAATATCTACCGATGATTGACATCTATTCTGGGGACAAGACATGTATTCACTCAACACTGGAATTCCTTTGTGATCTGGCATCCAAGCATCAACTGGCCCCAGTAGTCACTTTTGACCAGCCCCTGTACTGGAAGGCTGCAGAAATAATCCAAGATTCAGCACCAGACAGCCAACTAAAATCCGTTGTCCTACTGTTAGGCTGCTTCCACACATTCATGAATCTGCTTGGAGCAATTGGCACTTTGATGGAGGGCACAGGACTTTAGGACATTCTACGAGCAGTTTATGGTGATAATGCCATAACCCATATGATGACAGGCAAATCAGTTCAAAGAGCATTCCGTGAACATCTTCTTGTGGATAAATGCCTTAACCATATGATACTATCAGAGATGGTGAATGATCATCCTGAGTTCACAGCAATGGTGGAACAATCTGAAGGGATGTATACTGCACTTTTGGAAGGTAGAATAGCATTAGAGACTGTTCGAATGTCAGAAACCCTCTCTCAAACCAGTACAGAACTTGAGAAGTGGAAGATCGAATTGGGCTCCAGATCCCTGACAAGTCAATTGTGGCTTAATTATCAACATATGGTAAAGGTTGCTAGGACGCTAATAATGGCAGACAGAACAGGATCGTGGTTGATGCACCTCCGTGCTGTTTCTGACTGCATTCCAATATTTGCGGCAGCCGGGCATTACAACTATCTGAAATCTTCTTACTTTTACATCCAAGAGATGAGCCAGCTTTACATCAGAAACACAGATGTGTACAGAAAATTTGAAAATGGTTTTCATGTTGTCCGTCGCAGCAGCCAATTTTGGGCAGGCCTCAGTTCAGATCTTGTCATAGAGCAGACATTGATGAGGTCATTGAAGACCGCTGGAGGCTTGACACATGGAAGTGGAATGTCTGAAGAGTAGAGAGCTCTTTGGACCCTGTCAAGTCCCATATCAGCAGAGTATAACATTGCAATGCAGGAATTTACAGAACTGTCATACTCTACCTCTGAACAGCACAAGGATTTGACAAAGTCAAGAATGAAAAGGGACCTTGGTGATTTAGAGAAGATCAATTCAAAACTTGTTGCATGCTCACCTTTCTTACCAGAACCATTATTGAGGAACATTGTCAGTGGCATTGTAGCTCAGGAAGGCGTGAACGTGCATGAATATGCGTCTGTTGGATGCAAAATTGTGCAAAAAATGATTGGGCAACCTACATTCAAAATGTCCTTCAGTCGAAAGGACAAAGCAAGAACCCTTGGAGAAACATCAGCGGTTAAAGTTGCTCCTGATCAAACCATTGATTCTGCACTTCTATTTCAAAGATTCCTGGTTGTTTCCCAGGCTGGTGAGCTATCATTGCAGGAGGTTATGAATCATGAACTTCGTCCTTTTCCTCCTGCCCTCTTTGAAGCCCGGAACATATTCCGAAAGGCTGATAAGCATCAACTAGCTCATGCCATCAGTGAATATGCAAAGGATGGAATCCTGGATTCTACTCCAAAAACAGAGTTCTCTGTTCTTGATGGGAGATCATTACTTCATCGAATACCATGGAAACATGGAGAAACCTATGGTGTCATCGCACAGTCATATGCTGACTTCACAATATGGCATTATGGGTCAGCTTCAACCATTGTCTTTGATGGATATGAAGAAGGGCCTACCATTAAGGACAACACACATCAGAGAAGAGGCCACAATATTCACCCAGTTGTCAGCATCACTGCTGACACAGAATTCTCTGGGAGGAAGGAAGAGTTTCTATCGAGAGACATCAATAAACAGAGACTAATATGGATGATTAGCAATGAGCTGCAATGTCATCAATGCAACAGGTGATGCTGATGTTGACATAGTCAAAGCTGCAGTGGAGGCATCAGTCTTACACACAACTACCCTTGTCGGTGAAGATACAGATCTTCTTGTCTTGCTTCTCCACTATGTACAGGATGATAATAAGCGTCTCTACTTCAGATCGGATAGGTCCAGAGGTGAAGGAAGTTCCAAAATCTATGACGTCAAGCGTATAAAAGAAATTCTTGGATATGACTTGTCTTCTCAGATGTTATTTATCCACGCCATGACTGGTTGTGACACAACCTCTAGGATCTTTGGTGTCGGCAAAAAGACAGCATTCCAGAAGCTTGTAAAGAGAGATCCTGTCATTCAGTCATGTGCCAATGCCTTCACTACTCCCAATCAGACAACAGAGGTGATTGGTGAATTAGGATGCCAAGTGATGGCTGTCCTCTTTGGTGGGAAGTCCACAGACTCCCTTACAACATTAAGGCACAACACCCTCAGTAAGAAGGTTGTCCTTGCGTCATCATTTGTGACTCCAGAACGTCTCCCTCCAACTGAAGCTGCTAGTAAGCTTCACTGCTGTGTACTATCAGATTATGGTCTGGATGGGAAGCGAAGAAGGTATGGATGCCAAGAACTGGGGGTGGAGCCTGCAGGATAATCAGTTCAGTTCATCCCAGTTATGTCACAAATGAATGCTGCTCCTGACAGTCTTTTGAAAGTTAACCGCTGTAACTGTGTGCATTTCTGCAAGACACTCCGCTGTTCATGTAGAAGATATGGATTACCCTGCACTGCTGCCTGTGGAACGTGTCAAAATGAATAATGTGACAATCCACACAACAAGTTCCTTTCAGAGGAGTTAGAGGATGATGAATAATGATAATAATTATATAATAATAATTATTTCTGATATACTGATACATATAGTTTAAGATTCAGTTTAATTAGATCCCCCCTAATGATAGATGCCAACAATTATTGATCTACACAAATATATAATGCATGCCTATTATTGGGTCATGGTTCATTAAAACAGCCACTTACTCGCAAACTCTACATATTGTAAAAGCATATACCCTGTACATGAAATATAACATTAATCAACAAAATAACTTTTCCATCTTCCTCCACACCAAGCATAATACATACTCTATTCTGTATAGGCGAATCTAATGTAAAGGGGATATATTTCGGCATGTACAGTCCAGGGAAAACAAATTAAACACCCTAAAATATATATTTTCTGAAAGCATATAATCTGTAGATAAGATATAACACCATTTAAAACATGTCCCATCTTCCTCCATGAATGCACAATACAATGCCCTCTATTCTGTATAGGCGAATCTAGTGTAAAGGGGATATATTTCGGAATGTACAGTCCAGGGAAAACAAATTAAACACCCTAAAATATATATTTTCTGAAAGCATATAATCTGTAGATAAGATATAACACCATTTAAAACATGTCCCATCTTCCTCCATGAATGCACAATACAATGCCCTCTATTCTGTATAGGCGAATCTAGTGTAAAGGGGATATATTTTGGCATGTACAGTCCAGGGGGAAAAAAATAAACACCCTAAAATATATATTTTCTGAAAGCATATAATCTGTAGATAAGATATAACACCATTTAAGACATGCCCCATCTTGCTCCATGCCATGAACAATATATTGCCCTGTATTATGTATAGGCGAATCTAGTGTAAAGCGGATACATTTTGGCCTATATTGTCCAGGGAAAACAGATTAAACACCCTAAACTATATATTTTCTAAAAGCATATAACCTTTAGATGAGATATAACACCAGTTAAGACATGTCTTGTCTTCCTCCATGCCATGGACATGGTACATTATATTGTATTGCATTTGCTCTGTATTAAAACGCATTGATTTTATTTTATGGCTGAAAAGGTAGAGCATTGAAACATTTTCAACATTTAAAATCCTATTCTTGTTTAATTTGACCATCATTTGATATCAATTTCACCCCTGTAGGCTGAATAGTAATTGAGATATATATCCATTTTAACCTCTTGACGGCCATTTTGAAAATGACCCTTTTCCCAACTAGATTTTTAGTATGTTATTTAGCATGTCCAAAGGTACCAGAATCCATAAAAAAACCTTTTGTATCAATTTTTTTGACGTTGAACCCTATATTGACCCGCCTAATATGACTGTCATTTTGTTAACATTACTGTTAAGGAGATGCTGTAGGCAAAGGCTATATTTCAACCTCGTTAGTGTAGTAAAAAAAATCAAATGTAGGAATCCAATAACAGCTCATGTCCAGCAAGAAAAAACGTTCAATGTTAGAACTACCAAAGAACATATTTTAGATCGATGTTGCAAACTAATTATACTCGCAAATTGACACTATAATGTAAGCATGCTAACACGTAATAACACTCGTTTTGGGTTTGTTGTAATGTTTCCCGTTCAATAACGCACTCGCTGCTGTCTATCCCATTGAAATAACACGACACGCAAAGAGCTGTTTGGAACTGTTGAGCGTACGTGAACCACGTGACCGCGTGGCGGCGACTTCAAAGAGTGTCGCAACTCTCTTTTTCTATGGCTCTGGTTTCAATAACATAGAATTATAAACACTCAGACTGCCACCCTTAACACCTAGGCAATCAGTATTAACTGGTACAACCTGCTGTGGTTTGTGTTTTGTAGCCTGAACTGTACTTGACCTTAGTTACAAATGTGCGTCAGCTAATTAACTAGCAACGTTAAAGAAGCCCTATGCAAGTCTGGTTATTCCTTCGCTGTTTCTGGGTTTTCGCCTGATTTTGCCTCACATTTTTCACGACATAGCTCCCCCTGCAGCTTCAGTAGCAAGTGACTGCTACGCTAAACCCCCACTAGCTAGCGAGCTAGCCATCAAGAAATCAAGGTTACATGCTGCTATTCCGACATGCCGCTACTTAGACATTGGCGTCTAATTGTCGAAGTGGCGGCATTAACATTCATTTTCAGGCGTCCCACTACTTTTTTTTTCACTGTCGGAGTAGTACTTCAGGCGTCCCACTACTTTTTTTTTTACTGTCGGAGTAGCGGCACTTGACCTTTTTTCAAACGTCCTGCCATTCCGACACGAGGTCATTAAAGGAATTATCCGGAGTAAAATGCACTTTAGATCAATTTACGGATGATTGGGAGTACATACGTTGAGTTGACATCCAAATCATGTAATCGGATGTGTTTTAAGAAAGTTCGATGTTACCGTTTTTAGTCAAAACTCGTTAGCGTGGAAGTGAGAAGGGCATATTATTTCGCCGCTACAAAACGCTATTTTTATACCTCTTCTACAGTTCCAAACAACATTACACTTACGTGGTAGTGAGTAGAGGGTCCCTAAAGCCAAACCGAAGTATCCCGAGGTCTTTATGTGGTCGGATAGAGTCCAGAATGAATTTCATCAAGCCAGTACCTTTCCGGAAATGTTGTCATCTTTGCTGCCATCTTTAGGGGAAAGTTCACAATTTCTTCGCCGTTTAAAAAAAAAAAAAACATAGTCCAGTCCATACAACTTCATTTCAATTTCAAAAGAAATACTGGACTATGTTTTTTTTGTTTTTTTAAACGGCGACGAAATTGTGAATTTCCAGACCACACACTCCAATTGACTCGGACTTTCCCCTAAAGATGGCAGCAAAGATGACAACATTTCTGTTTTGTAGCAGCGAAATAATATGCCCTTCTCACTTCCACGCTAACGAGTTTTGACTAAAAACGGTAACATCGAACTTTCTTAAAACACATCCGATTACATGATTTGGATGTCAACTCAACGTATGTACTCCCAATCATCCGTAAATCGATCTAAAGTGCATTTTACTCCGGATAATTCCTTTAACAGTGCCATAGCCAGGATTTTTCAACGGAGTGGACTTTTGCGAAGTAGGCCTAGGGTGGGCCTTTATTTTTTTTATTCCAATATGGGCAGTATAGCCTAGGCCTACAGTAATCGTCCCAACTTTAAACAACACACGATTTCATCACAGCTCAGACGATTCATGGCAAAAAAACAATAAAAGGCTACATTGATAAATAGCAGGGGCATCGACAGGATTGGATTCTATAATAGCCTACGCACAAGAACTTTAACCGAATGAAACCGAAAGGTTAGTCGCGTCTTTAAGAGTGCGCCTCACACACACCAGCTCCGTTGAACATTGTATTTTTCGTGTTTAAGAGCTAAAACAAGTTGATTAGAGAGTCACATTTGAAATGTCGGGTAGTCTAAATTATAGCCTATAGCGCGTGCATCTCAGAGGAAGAGATTTTGGAGAGAGAGAGAAGATTTAACCTAGGTGATGATTATTTGTGTCTGGTGGTAATTAGACTTGAGTATAGATACCTACGAATTGTTTTGAATAAAAAAAGATAAGACAACAAATTAAATGTGACCCTGCAAGTCGTTTTGGTAAAATTTACAAAATTAAGTTATTGTACTCACACGAACGGCCATAAACTAAACTTTCCAATAATATGCATATCGAGGGTATTGCAAATAGTATTGGGTATTGGATAGTCGCCGACCCTCATTAGATGTGGATATTTGGAGGTTAGGATAGCCTTCAAGAAACAAGGTTATCGCAGTTGCTGTGAGACATACGGCCCTTCTCCAGTCTCTCAAAATCAAAACACACCCAATTCATGCTTGGACTTTTCGATTATGTTTCTAAATGTTGGGACTGATGGACACTGAACTCTGGGGGTTATTTGAACGTTCGTTGTGAAGTGGTTTACTGTAAAAGGAGCGTCGGATATCCCGCCTGTCTTTGCACAATTATAGGGCCACGATAATGCATGCGCTAGCCTAGAGTCGAGAGAAAGAAGACTAAATAAATATGCAGACATGTTATGTGCAATTCAACAACTGAACGCATGACATATAAAAGATATAGGCCTAGTCTACATTATTGTGTAGTAAATTGAGTTTATCCAACCTGCTGGCAAGCCAAAATGCGTTGCACATGGCTTTATCATTGTCCTCTAAAATGCAATATATGCAACTTGAATATAGGCTATCGCACACCCAGTTTGAACACCCTGATGGACACTGAACTCTGGGGGTTATTTGAACGTTCACTGAAGTAGTTTAGGCTACTGGAGCAAGAATTCCGCCTGTCTTTGCGCAATTGGCCATTGATTGACGGCCATTAATGAATTAATATAGGTGGCCTGCACACACAGAGTTTGTTTGATGCATGGAGTTTCCGACCGTTTTCCCCTGAGAGCTTAGAGAATAAAATGAGGAGAGCTACCTGTGTTTTACATATAATGTGTAACATTTATTCACATGGCCATTTATTCACCTAAGGTTTTGACTGAAATGTGTGCCGATATCAATTATTGGGAAAAACATTGTTTGGAGTGGATGGCGGGTGGATTGTTGATGTAGCTGCAGGTGCAGATGACATGACTACAGCTCATCCATGTATCTAGGATGTTGGAATTTGATAGGATACAGGAACTGAGATAAATTGAAAATGAGGATTGGTAATGTCGGAATAGCGGTACTAAAAAAAAGTCGGAGTAGGGGCATGTCTAAATAGAGGCATGTCGTAATAATGGTATGTCGTAATAGAGGGTTGTCGTAATAACGGGATGTCGTAATAAAGAGTGAACCCCAGAAACCAAGCTAAACACATACAGGGCTCACAATAAAACGTTCGAGCAAACACATTGTTCAAGAGACTATCAAACCACATTAGTTCACCCAAGGGTAGGCTACTTACAATTTCAGCAGCAACAAAGCCAAGTCAGTCCTTTTTGCAGTCTTCCTAGAAACTACAATCTTACTACATTTTCGAGGCCTTCCGCCGAGTCACATCCGGAATTCTTCGGTCCGGGACCAGAAAGTTGCATATTCGGTTTTCCCGCGGAGAAGCACTAGGGGGAGACGAAGCACCCACCAAACGACCCAAAAAGTGTTGTAGAACCATCAGAATGACTCTCAACCTGCATGGTTAAGGTAATTTTTGCTAAAATTGTTGCATAGGGCCTCTTTAACTAGCAGATGTTAGCCTGGGCATCACGTTAGCCAGATATCTGATATGGCCTTTACTATCTATGGATACGGCGTATGATAACTAATGTTGAATCACATTGACATTGTGGCTTTACTGAATTTAAAGCAACACTAAAGAGTTTTTTGTACCTTAAAATAATGTTTCCAAAATCATTTCAGTGGTTTGTCAACTCGTAACAGGGTGAACGGCACTTCTGCATTCGCTTAGCGGCCCTCTATCGGCTATAACAGCATTATGTAAGTTTGCCAGATCGGGTAGCGGATCTGTAGTTCGATGGAATGAGAGATAAGAAACTACAAATTTGACTTGCATCTGATGTATACATCCTACTTTCATAAAATCATGTAACATGAAGAACATGCTTCTTCAGGTTGGACGGGGAGTTTTTGAATGCCAAAATTTCAGTGACGGTAGGCATAAGAGGCACTTCATCCGGTAGGAAGAATCTTTCATTCCAATGCAGAGAAACATTTGTTGTAAATACGGCCACGGGTGTATGACATTATCTTCACCGAGTTCACCACTATCGTCGGGGTGGTCTACGATAACGGGAGGTCCTCCAGTAGATGCTCCTGCTGCTTCCATGGCGGTTTCAGTTGTGTGTCCTCCTCCTCCAACAACAAACAAGCGCTGAAATACAGCGCGCCAAACCTCCCTTATTGCAGTCGCACACATTTCTTCTAATTTTATTTTTTAGTAACGAGTAACAAAGATGCTTAGTGGAAATATAACGGAGTAAAAGTATACATTTAATCTAGGAAATGTAGTGGAGTAAAAGTGAAAGTTGACATAAATTTAAATAGCGAAGTAAAGTACAGATATGTGAAATTTCTACTTAAGTACAGTAACGATGATGGTTTCGGGAAACAGTCTGCAAATCTTAAGACGTTTGTAAGAGGGACTTTACGACGCTCTAGGCTTAAGATGCTTTCGGGGAACTGGGCCCTGAGCCGTCTTCGCTGGAGCTGGACTATCGACTAAGCCTATAAGCAGAGTTCCTGACACAAGAAAAAGTGTGTGGTCCACCATGAAAGCCTTATCCCTCACCAGCGCATCCTAAATGGAAAACAGACTATACCATTATCGTCTATTGTCTTTCCAGGAGCACACAGCTTGTTACCATATAGCATATCGACTGCCTAAACAGATTTTCTGTTGTTCCTTTCAGTGGCCTAGTAGCAGAACAGGCGAGTACGTTCTTTTTCGTGCAAAAGGCACATTAGGAGAATGTCGCAAAAATTTAATTAAAAAAATTAAAAAAAATGTCAAGTCAATGTAAAATGGAAGCATATTCATATTTTTTCTTTCAAATTTGTGATATCACTCAAGTCTTGCTTTAGTTAATTAGCAAGTTACTACCAGAAGCCAAAAATCTGACTCTCTCACTAGCTCAAAAATGCCGTCATGTACAGTAGGCTACTTTCTAAATATTCAACAATCGGAAGCAGCTGCAATTGTTACAGGACATTTTGAAAGAGACCTTTATTGCAGGGGCGGAGTGGCAATCGAGACGGTTGGGAGTTTTCCCAGTGGGCCGGCCGAGGTGTGGGCCGGCCCATAGAGCTTTTAACGTGGCCGTGAGTCGTACATATATTCACCTTATTCCGCGCGCAAACATGGGGGGGGCGCAAGCTTTGCCCACATTGTCTCCGAACTTCCGATTGAGCAGTACATCCATTGCGATACATTGAGATAACAGAGCTCTATCAAGGTGACTGGCATCATAAAGTTAGGAACGTTTATTTAGGATTTTGGTGACTTAAGACATTTCTGTTATACACCTTTCCTATCTGAAGTTAGGAAAACATTGACTTTGGAGCGGCTGTTCTGTAATGACTTTCTAACTAGTTACCATATTTACTTTACCTTAGATAAGGATTTGCGAGTTTCTCCATACGATACAGCGGCCACTGCCACATCGTCTACCCACTCCGTAGGGCTGAATAGCCTTTAGTAGCGAAGTACAATATTGCAGTCTGACCTCCTGATGGCATTTGTCATTTTCCTCCCAAATTAGCCTCTCTATCCTCTTCTGCCATATTATCCCAATGAAGCTAACTAGACGTAGCTAGCCGACCGGAAGTTTAAAGACAACGTGGAATTTTAAAAAATGGGAGGGGCTGAATAAGGTGAATAGAAATACATATAGAATTTTCCGCGAAAATCTCCGAGACCAAGAATTCAGAGTTCTAAGAAGTCCAACCAATATTTATACCACTCGCTCACTGTCTATATGTCATTCATGGTTACCTTGCACACTTAATTTGTTTGTTTGTTCTTAAATTAAGGCAAGCCTAGGCTAGAATAGAGCAAAGCCTCCTGGGAATGGGGAATGTGTTTCTGGTTTATCCAATGAACTAATTGCAGGTCAAGTCCATTTACAGAAATGTAAGGGGATAAATGAGCGGCCCCTCATCTAATGGCATGACCCTACAAGCAATCAAGTTTGAGGAAAACGGTCTGTCTATGGGAAAACTACAGGATTTTTGACAGTCGACAGATTTGCGTGGTTCCTTGCTGTTTTACACATGGATGGAAGGCAGAGAGAAAGGTTAGGGACTGTACGATATTTACCGGGGGGGGAGGGACTAAGAGAATTTTTTAAGCCTTAGGGGAAGGCCCAGGAGAAATGTTTTGGCCTGGGGGGAGGGCCGAGGAAAATTATTTTTTTCCTGATCCATGATATTTTTTTCCCACTGATCAATGATCCGTTTTCGATATTTTAAAAGGTTTGTAGGCCAAAACATGATTCACGTCTCTTTGACAGAGTGGGCGAGTCCAAAAAGTCGCAACCCTACCTGAATCTCCCACAACTCCCATCGTAAGCTTGCAGGTCACCCGCGGTTATGAGTCATAAACAAAATATTTTAATGATATTCGGGTCATTTGTGGGCGGGTCAGTTAAAATTAATTAAATATATATTTTCTACAAATAGGCCTACTTAAAATATCACAAGAAGGCTAGCATCAATACAGTAAAGCATCGATACAGTAAGTCAACAGTAAAGAAGCTGAAGACGCGAGTTAAAATAATAAAGACACCCCTTCAGGAAAAGCGATATAGGCTATAGGAAATGTTGGGAAAAGTTCTTAAAGAAGATGACAGTAGTACAAGTTATGGTCTATGTAGGCCTACTTTTTGCAAAGCCATTTAAAAGTATGACAGCCGAAACGGGCAGCCTGCAGGAATAAATCTTATGGCACAGACTACACAGCCATATCTATCGCTATGTATAGGTTCGCGCATGCATAAAAGTTACCTTAGTTCGTTGTGTTTGTGACTTTAAACAGTGGATGTGCTTTAGTAAAGCTTTGTGCTTCATTCAGCATTTTAAACCAGTTCTTACGCTAACGTTTTGACCAGCAATGTATCTCTCTTGCCTACCTTGCCTCCCCATTTCTATTTTCGAAAGAAGTATGTCCATGGCCAAGTCTTATCCTAGTGTTCTAATCCTTGGTGGTTGCGTGCGTGCTTGCGCTCTTATTCTTATTCTCTCTCCTGCGCAAACATTATGTCCTGCATGCCTGCGTGTAGTTCTACTGCATAAAGTTTCGCAAATAAATTCGTTTGTTTTACAGAAATGGACTACTGCATGCAGGCTATAACCAAAAGCACACATTTTGTAAATAAGCCGGTCGGATCGTGGGTCGGGTATAATTTTGTCCTAATTAATATTCGCGGTCCAAGTTGCGGTCGGGTTGATTAAAATATCGGGCGACCACGGGCCGCTTGTGACCAAACCCGCGCAACACTGGTTTGTAGCCCCGTGTGTGTGTATGTGTGCTTATGACATTTGCTGGCCGTTTTAACCTTGTAAACGTCATTTTTCGACCAGTTTTACTTGATTCACGTAGGGGGGAGGGCCTAGGAGAATTTTTTTGAGCCGGGGGGAGGCCCCTGGAAAAAAAATTTGACCAGGGGGGAGGGCCAGGCAGAACATTTTTAACCCGATCGTCTGGCGACCGGCCCTCCCCCCCCCCCCGCTAAATATCGTACAGTCCCTTAGCGAGCTAAAGCATTGACGTCATTGCTAGGCAGAAACTAGCACAAGCTAGTCTTATGTTGATATGTAGCCTATAGCCTAGCCTATGACTAATTAATGGGCCACTCAGGCTGATAAATGGTTTGTGGAACTCGTTGGAACTCAGGCTGATAAATGGGTTGTGGAACTCGTTGGAACTGTCTATATGTAAGTATTTATAGGCCTACTACTTTAATCTACCTATACAAAGTGCCTGTGGTTTTTCAATTATTTAATTACCTGTGGTATTAGGTTGACATTGTCTGTAGGCTAGGCCTTTTTTAAATTAATACAGGCAACTATTGGAGTGCTATGATAGGCTACCCAGATATGTACTTGCATGATGCTTGAAATTTCCATCCACCCACAAAGCTGTTTTTATACTGCACTAAAATATCTAGTTTCTTACACATTTATTGAAAGTGCCTGGTTTGTGGTTGATAGGCTTGTTGTATTGCATAGCACTACAGTTCCTTTCTCCAAATGTAGCCTATTAGTATTTTAAATTGACATATATTTTGTTTGTGCTATTGATGTGTGTGCCGTTTTTTTTTTTTGGGGGGGGGGTGTTGGGAGGGGGGCCAGTGCTGTCAGAATTTTCCCGGTGGATTTTAGTGCCCCACTCTGCCCCTGTCTTTATGGAAGCGCTGCTGCCCAGCTCACGCACCCTCCTTCACAATGTTGAATGGTGACACGCACACAACTTGCAAAACATTGAACTGCTTTGAGTGAAGTGCGCTTGCGAGTTGTGTTCCTTCTGTAATTAATTATACTAGATGCTCTTCTTCACACTGAACACAGTGGCAGTCCTAGCTTGTAGCCTATAGCCTAACATATTTTTTTGGAATCAATTCGTGGTGTGATTGACATCAGACTAGTCATTAGCTAGTTAGTTGTGCACTGTTTCCCACTAAGTAGTAAGGTAACAAACAGCCTACTCTGATGAATTCTATTTTTTGCCAATATTCTTGTCACCCTCCCAGAATTCTGAATATCTTTGCTTGCACACTGTAGGAACTGTAACGTGATTAATAACACGTTACACCCAACTCTGCTCAGCTACGAGTAGCCTAGAGAAAGTTTCCTGTGTGTAAGTTCACACCAAGTTGGCCTACCCCATAAACTGCATGACAGTAGGCTATTTCTATTTATCTATAAAATTACCACATGTGTTTGTTCAACTTTATGAAGCAGAATTACGCAGGCTATTTGCACACATTTTGTTTGCGCAAGAAAGAGAAAATACAGCGCACACGATTTTGGGCTGCACTTTGAAACTCGTTCCGGCGCCCCTGCCTTGATGCCTTTATGATTTCCTTATAACTTTTTTTTATACTACTGTAAATAAGAAATGCAAACAATGCTGCCCAACCCTGGAACTGACTGCCTCTCGTGCGCGCGCGCTCTAAGCAGCCTACATTTTAAATTATGGTAGCCTAACATTCAAGTTAGATCTGCTGCATGAAGGACAGTGAGAGGAAACCTGTGTCCTGCATTTACATTGGTCCATCTCATCTCGCAGTTCCAATGCATGATCCGAATAATGGTTTCATATTTGTTAGTCAACTTTTAGTCTGAGCAAATTAGCCTAGAAAAGGGTCAAAGGTGGAAGTAAATACAGCAAAAGCATATTTGGTATCATTTGAATCATAATTTTCTGTAGATTAAGAATTTGTGGTGACTACAGCGCAGATTTGTACCGAAACGTACGTTAGTACATCTTGATAATAGCTGATATCTCTTAAGCCAATTGAAAGATATTCATCAAACTTGGTCTACTTTCCCACTATAAGTTGTCAAAGAACTGGCAAGACAATTTCGGTCTTGAGGTCAAAGGTCAAGGTTACAAGGGGTCACACAAATAACTCACATGCAGTATTTGGTTCATATCTCCAAAGCAGACTGTTGGATCTTCATTAACTCTAGTACATTTATTGTCTATACAAGTTAGATGAACTTAGGGACTCAGGGCCATGGGGTCAAAGGTTAAGGTCAGTTTTATCCCCTGACATACAAGGTTATAGACGGTGGAGACATGCTAATCAACATGCCATGTTCAATTCAATTACTGTAAATATAGTGATTTCTTTTTTTTATGTTGCACAACATAGACTTGGTTGTTTTTGACATGGGGAGTCCCTATCTACAGCACAATGAGTTTAATACCCCTTCTTTGTATATAAGAATCAAGAATCTGATTGCAATTACTAGGCAAATGTGCTTAGCAGTTACATACAGTAACAGTGAAATACGTCCACTAGCATAGTCATGACCTGACCAATATCTCTTTCAATATTGCCCTTGCAGTCCTTTCCACAGTACAATAGAGTTGGATGTCTCGAGACCGGTCTTGGACTCGAGACCGGTCTCGAGACCACTTTTATGTGGTCTCGGTCTTGTCACAGTCTCGACCGTGTTTGGTCTTGGTCTTGTCTTGGTCTCGGATCCCTCGGTCTTGTCTTGGTCTCATTGTCTTGGTCTTGCGGTTTCGGGTCGACATAGTGGTCGGGAGATTTGCAAAAAATATGTCCATGATACAAAACATAACATTCGATAATGCAACATTAAATTATTTCGCCTTTCACGCCCTTCAAATGCAACCTTTCAAATGCAACCAATCAATGACATACATGTATTTTGTTGTGATTAAGAAACTGGCGCTCATTCAATCAAAAGACGCAAGTGTAGCCAGCGCGAAACGTTAGGTTTACGTCGTAGCTAGTCCCAGTCAGACCTAGTAATAATAATGTCAGCGAATTCCGCCATCATTAAATTTGCATTCACGGAACATAAAGAAATTTGCAGTCCAGGGGCAAGAAAGAAGCATTCTGCAAAATGCAAGTTTTGCAAAGTCTCTCTCTCTCATCATTGTCATGCAATTGCTATAGCCTACATAGTTTATCTCACCCAGTCTACGAAAACATTTACAGTGAGTGAGCTCACAGTCACACACATTCATGACATGCTCTGTCTCTGCATTGTTCTGTCTGTAGTTGAAATAATACCTTCTTAAATTTAATTTAAACTGGGACTGAACCTCTTACCCCAGCAGGGTTCTCAAGTCTCACGCAATGGGCGTGAGACACACGCAATTCAACAAGTTCACACGCTCACACACCACACCTTGCATTTCTCACGCAGAAATATTACTAGGGATGTCAAGGTATCTGCATAATTATTAGAGGAGGCGCAGGGATACGAGAGGATTTCTCGCAGGGTTCAGAACTAGCGCACCACTCACCAGCAAAATCAAAAAAATAAATAGCCACCGACATCCAATCAAAAAATAGTAGGCTATTCGTTGTATCCGGGTAAAATTCCAAAATAGCACATCCCCTCCCTACAACCACGTTATGCTTGTGTGGGGTTACACGTTTAAGATTTCAAAACTGCACCAACATTCTTTTTATTCAGAAATTCAACTGTCTGTCATTTGGTAAACCAGCCTACTTATGGTACTTTACAGGGTGTGTAAATCAAGCCTTTTCACGAACATTTGGCCTAGCCTACTTTATGGCAAAATTATTTCTTATCTACAAACTAAACTAAACTGTCGGTCATTAAGAAAACCTAATGATTGTGTCGTTATAGCTTTGTGTAAGCCAGACATCAGCAACGTTCATTTTACACGACCAATCACTCTAGTGGCTGCCTGCACTTTCCCTGTCGTCACGGCTGCAACTTTCGCACTCGTTTGTGCTTTTTAGCGCCGTGTTCATCAGGTCCCGGGACACCCATCTGATCCTCCATGGACCATGTCAACAATGAATGAAAATTAGCTTATTTGTTATCAATTTGAGCGAGTATGCTACACATAGGCCTACATTTTTTTCTAAACATAGAGGACTGCTGCAGACAATGACCTGCCAACCACCATAATGTATAATAAACTTGCTGTCCTCGGTTTTGGCATGCACATGCTTAGTCTAATGATTCAGTGACAATATAGGCTACTCAAGTGAATAAAGCAATTAGCCTAATAAATAAAATATTTGTCTCACTCAGTACATATAGGCCTACATCTCGTAAATTGGTGAGCCATAGAATATCCCAGCGTCACGATTATTATATTTCAAGATTCCAATCTATCCCACCTAAATATGAAAAGTTATTTCTACTGACATGCTTCCTGGTGACATAAAAAAACAAAAAAGAGACATAGGCTATGCATTATACTTTCCCAGACAAAAACAAGATATAGGATGTATAGATTACAATGACAAATTCAAGGTCTCAAAGGGTTAATGCTTCTTTCCATTTTTTTTTTATAATTAGTGAGTGAGTGCACCCCCCCCCCCCCCCCCCCCATCTCACTCCAAGCTGAGCTCAAAACTTGAGAACCCTGCCCCAGTATGCTGCTCTTTTTCAATTGATGCAAGTTATGGTGTAACACCAGAGACTTTCTAATGTGGAGACACAGCACTCAAAAAATCCTCCATAGAAATGCATGGGGCTAGTTTGCAACGCCAATATGGCCGTTGTCTACACATATCCCACCCCTTCCTCGCCAAAATGTCGACATGTGTATACATTGAGCGAATCATGTGGTGTGAGTTGACTACTTTGAGCCAATTATGTGCTGTGTTGTGCAGACATTGTGCCAATCATGTGTTGTGAACTCGACACTGGAGCACGGTTGGTGTGGTGAAGCCTTGCGCACGCGCATATCTGCTGAATAGGATGCCCGATGAGTACCCAAAAAGCGTTACAATATGGCCGCCGAGTGGAGGGACATGCCTAAAAGGACTTTGGTAACACTAGCTCGCTAGCTGTTTTTTTTTTTTTTTTTTGGTCTCGGTCTTGGTCTCGGTCTCGTCTCGACTTTGTCTTGGTCTTGACTCAGTCTGTCTTGGCCTTGGTCTCGTCTTGGTCTCGGTCTTGATACCCTCTGGTCTTGGTAGTGTCTTGGTCTCGGTTTAGGCGGTCTTGACTACAAGTCTACAGTACAAGCAGTGCTACTTCCAGCTGTAAATTATAGCTTTCTGTGCTGTTGTGACTTTCCATACGTTAGTATGACTGTTAACTGTGGCCCTTGCTATTTTTCCCTTCGTGGACAAGGTCAGGGTAATTTCTGTGACCCTGAAGACAGCATTGTCTTCCAGTTTTGATGTTAGTAATGTGGCATGTCTGTTATTTGCAATGGATGATGAGACAGCACTTGAAGAGGAACCTGGCATATGCGCAGATCTTTGTGTTATCTGCCAATGTGGAGGTGAGCTGTCATCTTGTAGCACTGGCTTGCAAAAGCTGATTTACTATAGCATTGCTATAGGCAACAACACATTTTTAAAGGGGTGGTTCAGGATTTTGGACATAGGACCTCATTTCCAAGTTAGCATGTGTGATATTTATCAGTGGAGACCGTTTTCAACACGTTTGATCCAGTCCTTATAGTTGCAGAGTTCATCAGTATGTGTCAGCCTGCCACTAAAAACAGTCTTACCCACTCCACAGAACACCCGGGCAAATACATTGTAACGGCAGACAAATAAATTATAACGGCAGACTCAATGTAAATGTCTGTGTTGATCATTTTATTTCTAACATTATTCTATGCATTTCAATGATCGCATAACATTTTAAGGGACTATTTTTTTAGCAGCGGTTAGTAGTACTGCGTCGAAAAGTAAACAGACAAGCGCACTCCAATCAGGATACTGTCGTGGAAAATGTCTACCCTGGAAATCCAGAGTTCTCGCGAGAGCACAATGGAATGAGCAATGATGCACGTTACTTTTACCCCTTGCATCCCGGGGAGCCAATCAAATCGGCGTATCTGATATATGCGGGCCAGAGGCGAGCTAAATTGATGACGACAACGCTGCAACGTTGGAGGTCAGTAAACATTGGTCATAGTGTTATCCAATTGCTTGCAGTGAGATTTTCAAATGCATGCTTGGTGCCGCCGCTCGAGTTGGGCCATTACATTGTTCATGGCCAGACCCTTAATCTTTTGAGATTACCAGGGTCTGGATTTTCCAGGCTAGAAAATGTCCACTTCCAAATCCAATTGTCCAATTAACAATTACCACATGACTATTTAGTAATTTAGCACTCTGGAACAAGGCGTCCGAAGGAGACAATGTAGATAGAAGATTTTCCGAAGACTGTTGATCTTTATTCACCGTATTGCAATGATAGTACAGCCCAACCAAAGTCCAGACCAACCATCAAAGCAATAGGGAGGAGATGTCATCAGCTGGGGCCCCCGACAAGATCTCCCCTACGGATGGCTATACACTATATTTTATACTCCTCAGCCCTTGAGAAGTGCCACCCTCTCACGCCATCTCCATCAACACCCTTCACCAATTAGTATCAAGCAGGGTCGCTTACATTGGTGGAAACCATCTTCCCATCATGCATCCTATGTAATGCATAGATAACATATGTAAAATAGTGTAACCCTAAGTTTTTCTGGTTCCTTCCAGTTTGGTGAAATAAGGCCTTCTTATCTTATTCTCTTCCTAGCTGGACAGGCCCTAACTCATAAGACACAGTGGCCTCCTCATCCCTGTCCTGCCCAGTCCTCACCAGCTTGATAACACCCCCTCTCCCTCAACACCCTTCACCAATCAGTACCAAGCAGGGTCGCTTACATTGGTGGAAACCATCTTCCCATCATGCATAAAACTATATGCAAACCTATGTAATGCATAGGTAACATATGTAAAATAGTGTAACCCTAAGTTTTTCTGTTTCCTTCCAGTTTGGTGAAATAAGGCCTTCTTATCTTATTCTTTTCCTAGCTAGACAGGCACAGTGGCCTCCTCATCCCAGTCCTGTCCAGTCCTCACCAGCTTGATAACACCCCCTCTCCCTTAACCATATAAGGAGGAGATCCTCTCATCCTGGTACCCCCAGTACTTTTCCACTCACCCCACTCCGCTGACAGTCGGTCTGGCCTACACAAGATACAATGACCTCACACTGCTCACAGCAAATGCAGTGGCATTAAGACTTATGACACTCATGACTACATTCTTCTAAAACATGAAAACCCATGCAATAGTATAAACCCTTATGAAACCCATGATTACATCCCTTCACATCCTGAAAACCCACCATAATAGTACAATCCTAGGTAATATCAGTCCACTGCTGCCGTTGCTTATATGCCTACTACCAACTTCAGGGAACAAAGTATAACTATTGCAATGCGATGCAAGGGTAGTTTTTATTTCTAACACTATTCTATCAAGATAGACATTTACATCGATTGTCTGGCGTTTTGACTCTGAAGAACACGCATGGGCGTCGAAACGTTAGTCAGTTTGCACAAATAAAAACACGTTAAAGCATTGAGTGCTCCGGTCCTGCTCCTTGGCTCCTGTTAGACCTTGGATCTCCCTTTTTGACTTCTGCGTCCTGTTCCGTGAGCACCAACCAGGCTGAAGCGCAAGTGACCCCCTTCTACTGTCTGGCGTTATAATTTAAGTTGAAGGAAATAGCTCTAGATGACAATGTTTATCAGAAGTTTGACAGAAATGGTTTGGATTTAATCTACAACTTCTGCTATTCAGCTTGTCTAAATGAACTACAATGTTGTTATTGATGTACTGAATGTTATGTAATAGTACTTTGTTTTTACTCCAATATCATTTTTGAACTATAACAGTTATTTTAAAACAGGTTTTCACACAGACTAGTGCAGTGCCCGTTCAAACATGCTATTCCTGTAGCCCAATTACATGCCTGCAGGTAGGCCTGCTTTAAAAATAGGATGATAGGGAAAAACATAATTCCAGGTAAGCATTCAATAATGAATAGGCCTACAGATAATATAATACATGTGAATTTAAGCATGGCTGCATGTGACATTTTTTACAAATCAAAATGACATAATCCTAACAGCTGTTTTGAGTCAAGGCTATATGCTTAGCCTATTGAATAACTTGATGATAGAGAAAACAAACCATTTTGTGGAATGATGCATCATATGGAATTTGCAACGGTGTGACTCAAAAACAGTCTCTGGTGGCCTATAAGTGACATCACACTCTGTCTGCCACTCGTTACTTGTCGCTGGTTATGCTTTGCATGTGTGGCATTCTGAGACGTTCTTTAATTCGGGACCATTATCGCTCGTTTCAATTTAGGACCTTGCAGTTGGAACTGTTGTTTGCTTATTCAAAGTCTAAAGACAGTCCAAAGTAGCCTGGGCTATTCATATAGCATCACACTCTGTCTGCCACTCGTTGCTTGTCGCTGGTTATGCTTTGCATGTGTGGCATTCTGGGACGTTCTTTGATTTGGGACCATTATCGCTCGTTTCAATTTAGGACCTTGCAGTTTGAATTGTCATGTGCTTATTCAAAGTCTAAAGACAGTCCAAAGTAGCCTGGGCTATTCGAAGTGTCCGCTTATTGCACATCATTGTTTATGTCATTTTGAAGAGCCACTGCATATAGCCTACCTGTGTGTGTTGGCATGTTGGCGTGTTGTTGCAAAATCCGTGTTATCTTGCACTCGCTTAAGTTTTTACCCGTGTAACCTACACTGATCCAATTCTGCCAAAGCCCTGCTTCTATCCTCACTGGTAGCTTACAGTCCTACAGTGCTGTGTGGGAGGGGGAGTGGCTAGCGGCGAAAGCCAGTGCGTGCTTCTTTTACCGATATAGGCTATTTAACGATATCTTTTGCATTTGCAACGTCAAATTCGGCAGTGCACTTACTCATGCCTGTAGCAAGACACCTGCCAAGTTTGTATTCAGTCTGACAAACGGTCAGCGAGATATGAGTGCCACAGACACACACACAGACGCACAGACGCTTCTTGCTTTATAGATGTTTGCATTTTTAAAACAGCAAATTATTTAGATTTCCCCTGATTTCAGAGAGGCTATTACTACAATACTAAAATAAGATGTGGAGGTTGAAACAACTGTTTTTATACAGAAAATAAAGTTTGTTTTGCTTTAATGAATGTCTTAATCTTTTTTAATGTCAATTCAGATAGTTGATTCTATGCCTCAGCCAGCTATAGCCTCATGACCTTTAACCTCTACCTGTGACCCCATGATCTTTAATGCCTTATCAGTTAATTTAGGCTTAATTAACTGTGTTGGGTTTAATGAGGATCCTTCAATCTGCTTGAGAGGTATAAAACAAACATTGCATGTCAAGTATGACCTCACGTGACCTTGACCTTTGACCCCAAGACATTAAACACCTAGTCATTTTAATGAAGAACTTATGGTGAGTAAGTACACCAAGTTTGGTAAAGATCCTTTTACCAGTATGGGAGATATCAGCTAATATCTATATGTTATAATATACGTTTTTGGCCCAATAATCATTATACCATGGTCCATTCAAAGCTGTATATCTTTTTTCTGGTACAAATCTGCGCTGTAGGCACCTGAAATTCTTAATCTACATGAAATTACGGTTCGATTGATACCAAATATCCTTTTGCTGTATTTACTTCCACCTTCAACCCTATTTCGCTCAGACTATTTGCAAAATACATTCGGGGCTACACTCGAAACATTCGGGGCTGAAGCCCCGGCAAAATCGGCTGGTGATATAAGATATATAAACTTACGCTATTGTATTATCATATATGTTTGGTAATGGCTCAACTGTCTCTGATTGTTCTACTGACTTGGAAACTGGATGTGTCATGGAAGTAGTAAGTCAAGTCGCATCAAAAATAGTAGTGGCAGAACTCCCAAGAGCCACCTGGTGGTTGTTTGGGTCAACTGCAGCTTGTGCCATTTCTGCCGAGAAAATGGGTGCGTGATTCATGCAGGAAACCGTCCAAACCGTGCCAGCACAATAGGACTGAAATAGGTGAGATAAATAGTTCTTGAGTTAAAATTATCACATGCATGTCCTGCACAGAGGACAAAAATGAATTGTTGGTCTATGTCAGGGATTCCCAAACTGTGGTACGCGTACCCCCGGTGGTACGCGAGCTGCCACTAGGGGGTACGCGAGATGAAAAGGGCAATGGCAGAAAGGAGTTAAAAATGATTAATTAATTAATACTCATAAATAATACATAATTTCGAATCAGGCTATAATGATATGGAAATGTGAAATTAAAAGAAAATAATTTGTAAACTCTATAATAGGGTATGTTTTCATAAAAAAATAAGCTACACACAATAGGCTACACGTGATTTCCTGCTGGCAGCCAGAATATCTAGCGCGTTAGTTTCGTTGAAGTATACACTGTAAAAAATAACATTACATCTTACTGCAGTAACACAAGTATACTTTACTTACTATAGGCTGACCTAGTGTTCTTACTAGAGTAACATTAGTAATGTGCCGAACTTGCATCAATGGGGTCTAAAACTTGAGATACACGAGTAAGCTTTACAACTCAGACCTGAGTAAACTGGACTCACGCAGTGCACACGCGCACAGTCAGCAGAGGGAGCATTCTGGATTCCACAGCCAACGGTCGGCAGTGTTACGGTGTGGCTGACTTTTGGGATGGGAGTGTAACACAGCTTCACCAGTGACTTGCTCTGTCCGGTAAGTTTACAATATGTATTAATGTGTCAAATGTTTACAGTATAGGTTGAACTAACAGCATTTGTGCAAAACTGTACATTCGGTTTCATTAACAGCTGGGGTTGTGTTAAGTTTAACTTGCTAAGTGGCCGATATATGCGCTAGCTGCTAACAGTTTGCAGCTAACTGATAGCAGCTATGCGAGTTAACATTGCCTCAGACCATGCAGAGCAGACAACAAATATTCTAGGTATTCAAGCCCTTTGATATTTTTTGTTATCGAAGTTATGAGGAAGTGGTGGCGCCTGGGGTCTAGAACTAGGCTGTATAAATTTGCCAATAGCAGTTGTCTTCATGAGCTCTTAATGAAGTTTAGTTCTAGCAGTGCTAACGTTTACGCTTGCTAGCATGCTAAGTTGATTCAAAACGTGTAAAGATTAAACTGTGTATGGTTTACGTCGATATTCCTACTGTATTGATAAAACAATTAGGATAATTGGACTCATAACCTTACTGACCGAGAAAGCCATGGTCTTTTATCTAAAATCTTTCGTTGTGATTTAGCAAGAGGACTTAGGTTGCAGTGTGTGGAATTTAAAGGAATGTGCCGTTATTGAGGTGCAAAATGGCGTCATATAATTCCAACGTATGATTGACATTTTAAATTCTATTGTGATAAATGTACTAGGCCTGAAGCAATAGAGAAAATTCAGTTGCCAAATCATAATATTTTTAGCTTAACAGTATTAATTAGGTCTCTGGAGAAATAATTTAAATGAACATTTAATGTGATAAACTTAATCAGCTGTTTTAGTTAAACATGGCCAGTAGATGCATATTGATAATAATTTTGCCCTCTTTTTCTTTTTGCAGTTGGAAAATTGAAAATGCAGAGCAATGAACTGGACATGTAAGTTGTGCTTGTTTGGATGTGAAGTCAGAGGTCAGTTGCTCAAACACTACAGATTGAAACATGGAGGTTACACCAGAATACGACCGAAAAAAACTGCAGAGGGTGGTGAAAACTGGCCAACGCATCACCGGTTCCTCACTCCCCTCCATCAAGGCCATCCAGGGCAAGTGATGCTTGCGTAAGGCGCGCAGCATCATCAAAGACTGTTCTCACCTCAACCACAGACTGTTCACCCCACTCCCCTCTGGGAGGCGTTACAGGTCTCTCTGCACCCGAACCAGCAGGTTCAGAGGAAGCTTCTTCCCTGCGGCTGTCACCCTACTGAACTCTAGCTCTGCATCCCGGTGACAACCAACCAACTAAGCCCCCGCCCGATGCCTCCTTGCCTGTGCCTGTTGAGGTGTCCACCATGACCATGGAAACCTTGATGGGGGACACCCACCCCCGCGGACAATTGCACTACTCTATCCCACCCATAGTGTTCTATTTATTTACAAATGTACATACTGTAATTACACTTATACATGGCATTTTCTACTGCTCTTCATACTATTCATCCTGCACATACACATATTTTTACTACTGTTATAATGTTACTGTTTCTGCACTACAATACTGTTACCACACTGCACATAGCTGTATACTGTACATATATGTCTATATGGTTCATACCGAATATCCATATTTATTCTGCTAATACACTGCACATATTTATACCTAATTTATATTACTCTAAACCACCTTCTGTAAACCAACTGTATACTACTGTTTACACCGCATATTTCTTATCCTGTCTATGCACCACCTGTGTTTGTATATCACATTGCATTTTTCTGCTTTTTTTGCACTTCTAGTTAGAAGCAAACTGCATTTTGTTGTCTTTGTACTTGTACTCTGCAAAATGACAATAAAGTTATCTAATCTAATAGTGCCAACTATTTGTGTAGGCTACATTCTGCAAGTAAACTTTACTATCCAACATAAAGTACCCTTTACAACTCAAAGTAAGGGTAACTCATTTAACAGTAGTAAATACAACTTTGTTTTTAAGTAAGCTTTACTCGAGGGCATGAAGTAAACTTTACTAGTTGGAAGTAAGTAACCAGAACTTTAA
Source organism: Alosa pseudoharengus (assembly GCF_046254945.1). Lineage (NCBI taxonomy): Eukaryota > Metazoa > Chordata > Actinopteri > Clupeiformes > Clupeidae > Alosa > Alosa pseudoharengus. The sequence goes on from NW_027468881.1 coordinate 3,699,819, forward strand.
AGTCTTAAGTAAGGATAACTTCTTCTAAGTAAGCATTACTTGTAGACATCAAGTAAACATATCTTGGAAGAGAAAAGTTTTGTTTACTTAACTTATTTAAGGCAACGAGTTTCCACCCTTTTTTCAAGTAATCATTACTTATTATTTTTTACAGTGTAGGCTAGGTAGAAGGCTGTGTAAACATGGGCTAAAAACAGGGACACTGTCCAAAAGGCCTAATTAAAGCGATCGAAGAGGAGAAGCGAGAGAAACAGAGCAGGACACAGGTAACGATGGAATGGGATGGGGGGCAGACTAATGAAGGTGGAGATGGAGCGCAGGGGGATAAAAGAAAGAACGAGACAGAAAAGACTGCGCGAAGAAAACGAAAGTATGATGAGGCATATAGGCCTAGGCTTCACGTGGATTGGGAGACAGACTGCCCAAAGCCACAGTGCGTGGTCTGCAGTGAGATGCTACCTAACCATACTAATGTGGTTCTCCACACTGTTTTTTTTAATGTGAGAGCTCATAGACCAGTTGCACATTTTGATTATGTTATCATGTAGGGTGGCTAATTAAACAACGATGCCTGGAATGCGTCAATAGAATGAGTTACTTTTTTATGTGTTGGATGGTGGGGGTACGCGAGCCGAGTCAGGATGTAGAAGGTGGTCCGCGGGGAAAAAAGTTTGGGAACCGCTGGTCTATGTAGTAGGACCCAAGTGGACAGTTATCACATTACACACCTGTCTGATTATTATAGAAACCGACGCTCTGGACAAACCGAATGTGTTTTGCGGTCTTATGTAGTCTACCCTCATCAGATAAATAGTATAGCGTGAAGACAACTTTTTCACCACATTGACCGGTGAATGCATGACAGTCGTCTGACCTTCTTGTGGGGATGTAGTAACTCTGAAAGTGACAGTATCGATGACCGTGACATCCTGACATTTTCAAGCTATTCCACTGGAGTGATGACGACTTCATTTTCAAAGTTTTCCCACAGACATCGGTTCGTCCAGGTCGGACCCAAACCAGCGGCAACAACATTGGCACAATACCTTTCGTCTTGGCAGGAGGGAAAACGGTAGAAAAACTGCTAACCCCGGAGTACTCCTTCACCTTTGCTCCTCAATAAAATATACCAGTTGGCCAAAAGGGCCTGGACACAGGTAAAAAACAAGTGCCACTTCAACATCCATTGTGATCACCATAGCCAAACAAATTTACACACTGGACGCACAATTGACATTGACATATGTATTTTCTGTCACATAGCCTACTGTGACGTTAGGGAACTTAAAACTCAGTTTTCCCATTTTTAAGTAAGTATAAGTAAGTATATACTCTTTTGATCCCGTAAGGGAAATTTGGTCTCTGCATTTATCCCAATCTGTGAATTAGTGAAACACACTCAGCACACAGTGAACACACAGTGAGATGAAGCACACACTAATCCCGGCGCATTGAGCTGCCTGCAACAACAACAGCGCTTGGGGAGCAGTAAGGGGGGGTTCACCCTTTATTACGACATCCCGTTATTACGACAACCCTTTATTACGACATGACTCTATTTAGACATGCCCCTACTCCGATTTTTTTCAGTACCGCTATTCCGACATTACTAATCCTCATTTTCAATGTATCTCTGCAGTTGCAGTTCCCTATCAAATTCCAACATCCTAGATGCATGGATGAGCTGTAGTCTTTTCATCTGCACCTGCAGCTACATCAACAATCCACCTGCCATCCACTTCAAACTATGTTTTTTCCCAATAATTGATATCGGCACACATTTCAGTCAAAACCTTAGGTGATTTTGAACTGGCCATGTGAATAAATGTTACACATTATGTAAAACACAGGTAACTCTCCTCATTTTATTCTCTAAGCTCTCAGGGAAAACGGTCGGAAACTCCTTGCATCAAACAAAATCTGTGCGTGCAGGCCACCTATTTTAATTAATTAATGGCCGTCAATCAATGGCCAATTGCGCAAAGACGCGGGCGGAATTCTTACGCTCCAGTAGCCTAAACCACTTCAGTGAACGTTCAAATAACCCCCAGAGTTCAGTGTCCATCAGGGTGTTCAAACTGGATGTGCGATATATTCAAGTTGCTTATATTGCATAGAGGACAATGATAACAACGCATTTTGGCTTGCCAGCAGGTTGGATAAACTGAATTTACTACACAATAATGTAGGCTTATATCTTTTATATGTCATGCGTGTAGTTGTTGAATTGCACATAACATGTCTGCATATTTATTTAGTCTTCTTTCTCTCGACTCTAGGCTAGCGCATGCATTATCGTGGCCCTATAATTGTGCAAAGACAGGCGGGATATCCGACGCTCCTTTTACAGTAAACCACTTCACAACGAACGTTCAAATAACCCGTTCCGTGTCCATCAGTCCCAACATTTAGAAGCATAATTGAAAAGTCCAAGCGTGAATTGGGTGTGTTTTGATTTTGAGAGAGACTGGAGAAGGGCCGTATGTCTCACAGCAACTGCGATAACCTTGTTTCTTGAAGGCTATCCTTACCTCCAAATATCCACATCTAATGAGGGTCGGCGACTATCCAATACCCAATACTATTTGCAATACCCATACATATTGTTGGAAAGCTTATGGCCGTTTGTGTGAGTACAATAACTTAATTTTGTAAATTTTACCAAAACAACTGGTTTCGCCTTGCAGGGTCACATTTCATTTGTTGTCTTATCTTTTTTTTATTCAAAACAATTCGTAGGTATCCATACTCAAGTCTAATTACCACCAGACACAAATAATCACCTAGGTTAAATCCTCTCTCTCTCTCCAAAATCTCTTCCTCTGAGATGCACGCGCTATAGCCTATAATTTAGGCTACCCGACATTTCAAATGTGACTCTCTAATCAACTTTTTTTAGCTCTTAAACACGAAAAATACAATGTTCAACGGAGCTGGTGTGTGTGAGGCGCACTCTTAAAGACGCGACTAACCTTTCGGTTTCATTCGGTTAAAGTTCTTGTGCGTAGGCTATTATAGAATCCAATCCTGTCGATGCCCCTGCTATTTATCAATGTAGCCTTTTATTGTTTTTTTGCCATGAATCGTCTGAGCTGTGATGAAATCGTGTGTTGTTTAAAGTTGGGACGATTACTGTAGGTCTATACTGTCCATATTGGAATAAAAAAAATAAAGGCCCACCCTAGGCCTACTTCGCAAAAGTCCACTTCGTTGAAAAATCCTGGCTACGCCACTGTTAATGACTACGTGTCGGAATGGCAGGACGTTTGAAAAAAAGGTCAAGTGTCGCTACTCCGACAATGAAAAAAAAAATGTCGCAGTAGTGGGACGCTTGAAAATTAATATTAATGCCGCCACTTCGACAATTAGGCTAGACGCCAATGTCTAAGTAGCGGCATGTCGGAATAGCAGCATGTAACCCAGTGAGGGGTTAGGTGCCTTGCTCAAGGGCACCACGTGAAACCAGAGTTTTCGAAAATAAAAGGCCAAACCAAATGGAAATGTATCCTCCTTTTTTCTCTGTGTAAACGGGGTTTAATTATCATCCTCCATATTCAGTGATCTCCTCAGTTGATCTCAAAGAGGAACACAAAGTAAGCATAGTCATGTAGTCATTTGTGAACGTGTCTAATTACAGTGAACAGAATTCTCTGTTAGTGTTATCGAAATTCCCTGTTAGTGTCACAGTCTGTCTATCACCTAATATTGCTTGTCAAAAATAGGCTAGTTGGGCTCTGTTAACCTTGCTGCTGCTTATAGGTGATGTTAACATATACAGAGTTGTAGCAGTTCAAAATCTAGGCTAGTTGCCAATACATTAATACAAATATGTGACCCTGCCTGTGATAACCCAGCTAAAGTCAGATTCATCAGATCATTCTACACAGTGTAATGAATAGGCTGTGAATTCCTCCATGATATAACTCCGAATTCCGAGCTCTGAATTTTAGGGTTTTGAGAAATTCCAATTTGAAAATAAGTGAGCAGTGGCGCTGCAGTGTCCAAAAACTGAATTGTTTAAAAAGGTAGCATGCATGACACGTCCTTAAAATAGGTTGGTTAGATTCACAAGTTAATCAACAACAAAAAAATCAGTTCTCCTGAAATGTCCGTTGTGATACGAAGCAATTCATTGAGAAATCCATATCCGGCTTAAAGGGGACATATTATGCAAATTTCACTTTTTGCATCCTTTTGTACCTCCATTTGGGTCTCTACAGCTCCTAATAACACTCCAAGCGCGAAAAAAAGCCATCCATCCATTTTCTGTGAGTCAGTTGAACGATTTTGGTGTCAGGAATCATAGGCTTCTATGAGCCATTTTCTGGCTCCCTTATCCTGACATCAAAATAAGGGAATTTGCATAGAACCACCCTGGCGCCACCCCTCACCTCTCAACCCCCACATAGCCCCACCCACTCGATTAGTTGAAGATCCGCCATTAGTTTGCTGGTTTAACAAGCACGGACACCGAGCGCAATGGCTACAAGCAAAAGCAAGTCACACATGAAGTGTTGTGTTGTTGGCTGCACAGAACAACACAAATCCTTGCACTTTCTCCCAGCCAAAGAGAACAGAAGAACCGAGTGGCTCCATTTCATTTTCGATGGCCATGTTCCAGCAACAGTCGGCAAAATCTTGTGTGTGGAACCACTTCAAGGCAGACTGCTTTGAAAACCTATGACAGTACACTGAGGGATTAGCCATCAAACTTCGTTTGACAGAGGGATCTGTACCTACTGTCCGTGGCAAGTCACAAGATGAGAGACATGTAAGTACTTTCAAATAATGACTTTTGTGTTCCTATCGCAGTTACGCATGAACTAACGTTAGGTTGTTCGTGTTTTGTCATTTAGCACAAGCTAACGCAAACATTACGGCTAACGTTAGCCCTGCATCTGCTTGGAGTGAGCATTTTCTCCATTCCAAATTGCAAATGCAGCACACAGCCGATCGAGTCATATTTGACAATCCCAGTCAATAATATCTGAAAGTAATGATTGTTAAAATGTTGTCTAGACGCTAGACCTCCATTAAATATTGTCATGTTATCCACAATTGAGGCGACCAACAGCTAAAAGCCCTCATAGATATATACACTAGATGTCGCCTTGACTGCTGCTGTTCATTGGAACGAATGCGTCAATCGAGACGCCATCTTGCTTCAGTGATCCACTCCTCTATAATGCATTAGCGTCAATCTGGGCAAAGATCTAGCGAAAATAAAATCACCATAAATCGTCAAAATCTCAAGTAATTATGTATTTTTTTCCAACTGACAGGCATGTATTTATGGTTGAGTCTAGAGAAAACTAAGCTTAAGACGATAATAAAGATACATTTTACCCGTCTAGCCCCATAGACTCCCATTCATTCTGCACTAGCTAGCGGCGGCCCCTAGAGGAACAATGAGTAAACTGCAACCAGGTTCGATACAATGAAAGTAAACAGGCTCTTCGTAGACAGGCTCTGGTTGAGGCCACATACCCCTCGTCTCGTTTACTCATGTAAGTTATAATCTCACCAGAAGTTGCTGTAGATCTGTAGAACATTTACCTCTGCTACTACTACGCCAGTCGTTACTTTTATAATCATGGGTCAGTGCCATGGGCAAACGAGATGTAGCTGAATTCATAAATGACAAAGCCATGAGAAAGGTGATTTTCTTACGTTTCAACAACAAAGAAGCCGATCTGCCATCATTGTGAGAAGTTCCCAAATTTGTCGATAATCGCTAAAAAGGTTTTCTATCGCTGGGGATGGCCAAACGTCGCTAAATAGGTAACGCTGACAATACAGGAGAACTAGTTTAGTGCTCCAGATCCCTGTTCCAAGATGGCGGCGGTGTTGACGCATGCTGAGAAGCAGAAGGCGACATCTAGTGTATATATCTATGAAAAGCCCTTAGTATAAGCTAATGTTAGCTTGTAGCCTCACTTTATAACGTTATCCAGTGTTTGCACATTTCCCCTATAGCTCTATTTCACTTAAGCTGCAAGGGTTTGTCACAATTTGTAGTCGTTTTGTCCTTACTGATAAGGAGTTAGATATGGTCATGTTATCTACAATGAAGGTGGCCAGTAAGCTCTTGGTCTAGGCTAATGTTTGCTGTTGTAAATAAAGCGAGATATAGTACTGACAGTGCAAGAAGTTGTAGCCTCAGTTTTTAGCTCAAAGTAAACGTGCATATTATGTGCATGCCATTATTTTCATGTTTGGTTTTCTCTTTACAGCGCAAGACTCTACCTGGCTGCTCTGCATTACAATGAGGATGCTGCACGAGACCAGGCCACCTTATCCTCTGGGGACCCTCTCTACAGGATGCATTTCCCAAAGTACAGAAAGGGAGAGTGCAGGGTGAAACCCAGCAAAACCGAGACAACATTCCGTAAGTTACATAATTTTTTATTTATCAACAATAAAAGATCTGTTAATTTTGCATGCTATTGCACTATGGTGTCTTTACATTGAACAAAACAATAAATAAATGTACAATGAAATACTTTACAAACTATGTACATAGTTACAGAAGTGTTTGTGAAATATTGCACAGGGTATGTGGAACACTTGATGGGCTTCATCATGGGCGAGGTCTTTGTGGACCAAGAAGCATACAGGGAGGAACTCCTGAAAATAAGCATTCCTCTGGACCTGTCCTCAGAGTTTGAGCATCCAGAGAAGGAGGAGGAGGTGATCGCCAACTATGTGTCTCGCTTCAATCCAGGGGAGGCAGTTTGAAGCCCACGTATTGTCCTTGGCTGTCAGGAAACTCCCGACGAACACGCAGGACCACACATGACGGGATGACGACCCTTATTCCGCATCCAAGGAATCCCCAACACCAACTGACAAAGCTCCTGTAGGCAAGCTATCTGTAACGACTATAAAAAAAAAAACATTGCAGTAGTTAGCAGGTTACATAATCTGTCAGTTCTGTCAAAAGTGCAAAGTGCAATTGTCATATTGCATATGTCATGTTTTATTTCTGTTTTGTGTAATAAATATATTGTAATTTTATTTATATTTAAATGTGTCACGAGTGTATGTTTGATACCTGCTGAATTTGCAGACAATAGCCATATAAAAAGAAAGAAAACAACAATTGGGGCAGTGACCTATGAACATTAGTAAGACAGTAAAGATAAAAACGGTAGCCTGTCACTTCTCATAAACACTGGGAAAAACTAATAAGTAGCTTAATAAATAACACATACTGCTCTATTCCCCGTAGCCATAAGGCCCCATGGTCAGCTCTGTATATGTTCAGTGCGTTCTGAAGAGAATAAACATTCAGGCAAACCCGTCTGCTGCAGACGTCGTGTGATCTATAATGGTATGGTAAGGTGAGTGCTATGCTAGCACAGTCCCTAGCATTATTCGTAAATGAGTGAGTAATATGGCAGCATACTCGCTAGCTCATTTATAAATAAGTTAGTAACACCAAGACTAATTTGGCACGTAGGAGAGATAGCAAATACATTGATTTAAAAAGTTAACAAACCATTTAGAAACTGCTTGCAGCATTCGTGAAGGTGTTTCTGCAGGTGGCTCCTCTTCATCTTGATCTGGGTCCGACTCTGGGTCGAAAATGTTGGGCTAGAGTGCGCCTCTGTATTCTGTCATTTTCACCCAAGCAGTGGAGGTTTTCACGTGAAGAAAACGAACAGCGTAAACATCTGACAGGTGGGGTGTGGTCAGCAGTGGCTTATTTGCATAAAAGTGATAGAGTCCTTAAACAGCTCATTCTGAAAGGGACTGAAGTTGGCAAGAATTAGGCTGCAGAGGTCTCTTTATGTGAGATTGATTTTGTGCAAAAAACTTTATGAACATGTTTTGTATAGCCCATAGACCTATTCTAACTTGTTTAAAAAGAGGTATAATATGTCTCCTTTAAGTTGCAACTTTCCTACCATACATCCGGAAGCAGTGGTGCTGCATACGGTCAGTCAGTGTCTAAACACCGAATTGTTTCAAGAGGTAGCATGCATGACATGTCCTTAAAATAGGTTGGTAGATTCACAACAAGTAAATCCAGGGGTTCCCAAACTTTTCCTTGACAAGGCCCCCCAAATACCACTAGGTTCTGGCCAAGGACCCCTTGATGTGTTATTAAACCCATCGACAATACTACGGCAAATTTAAAAATACATTAAGCTAATCCTAATAATTATTTTAGCCACAAGCACTTTGTGATGGAGCATACAGTGTGTAAAATTACATTTGGGGCTCTCTGCTATATGAGAGCTATCACTCTACTATAATTCCCAGTCATTATCATGGAAAATAATGTTCAGATATGCGACAAATTATTATAACGGCATTGTATAACAACTCTCATAGTAATGGGTATATTTAAATTTTTTCAAATGTATTTATTTGTTGCTTTTATTTTTCTTTCCAACTTGCTGAGGCCCCCCTGGCACCCCCTCACGGCCCCCACTTTGAAAACCACTGAGTTAATCTTTAATAAAAAAATCAGTTCACCTGAAATGTCCGTTGTGATACAAAGCAATCCATTGAGAAATCCATACCCGGCTTAAGTCGAAACTTTCCTGCCATACTGAAAACAGAGCTAGGTGACGGTACTGCGCATTGATATTATGGTCTGTATTAACTTTATAATGGGAAAGAAGAAGTTCCTCAACCAAATGACACCCAAATTATACAGTGTTTATCCGCCAACATTAAACTCACAGCCGATTGCAGTGTTTCCCACAGAATTGGATTCAATTTGTGGCGGAAGCTGACTTTGACAACGGGGGGGGGGGGGGGTATTAAGATCGTCCTGGTAGTGTATAGGTCAAATTGAGTGCCTGTCACTTTTTAAGACGTTTGAGGGAACCCTTGCAATTGTAACACAGTTGAAAGGCTGCTGATGTGTGGATGCAATTCATAAAGTTTTCTACATAGTTAAAATAAAGGTTCGTACTTCTCCTTGGGACAAGCACTTTTGAATTTTGGAAAACACTTTTCCATTTACATCGGGATTTTGCAAACATTCAGTGTCAGAGTCAATAAAATGAGCCCTTCAACGAAATTGACAAGCAGCTGTAGGCTAAGCATCCACATCCAAACAGTATTCTAACGTTAGCTTTGAGATACTGCTTGATTTCATAACTTATCTTAGTTTAGTCCCAATGTAGCCTACTATGTTGTGATAAGACCTTAGCAGAGTTCACTTCAATGCAGCAGTTTTGAACAAATTTGCACAGCATGGTCACGATGCTAAGCGGATTTAATAGCAATTTAGCCAGACGTCTTCTATGCAATGCTTCTATGTGGCAACAACAATCCTTCAACAATCGTGAATATTTTGTTAAATGCACATGCAGAGGAGGAGCAGCGGGCTACGAGAGAGAGCGGGGCAAGGAAAGGCTGCGTGCGTAAAAAGTGCAGCTCAATGGCAATGCAAGGACCTTATATTTAAATTAAATTAAATTAAACATAGAATATTCATCTGTGGCGGCCGATTTTTTATTTCGTGGCGCCCCGCCACAGATTAGTCAATGTATGGGAAACACTGCGATTGAAAATGTGATATTGTGGAACTAACTTCCGGTATTTCTCGGGGAAAAATGTAATCGTAATGTAAATTACAATTGTTAATTTAAAATGTATCATGTCAGAAAAGATCATTTAAACACTACATTTGAAACCATAGTATCTAAGCTATCATTTACAAGTATAAACAAATATCCCATATTTTTGTCGTTTTTTATGACTAGGACTACTTAACGCTCATTATCTCAAAATAATATCTGGCGACTTTAGCCAGGTTTTCATGGGCGGGGTCACATATGTCCGGGCATCATTGGTGTTTATGGGGTTATTAGCTTTCCCCATCATTATGGTTGTGGTTAGCCCTTCTTTCATTTCTAAAAAAGGTCAAGATTAGAACGCTATGAAGCTGCTCTGGAGTGGATGTCATCAAAAGTAGAAATTGCTACAATTCCAAAACTGGATTAGTCTGGAACGGCTAATTGTACAGAGGAATACTTTACATCTTTGTGTTCATTAAGGTCTGCTGTTCATTTATATATACATTTTCTTTAAATTTCTTGCGTTTTTTTAATTTCTTGCAAGTTAATGTTCTCGCGAACCGTTTATCACAGCTCATGGCTAGTAACATTTAAAAGCTGACACTGCGAGCTTTCACGTGATGTACATGCGACAACAACATGTTGTCCACTTAGATTCTTTCCATTTCAGTTCTCCTTTAACACGCTAGCATTCTGCTAATGAATGCTGATTGGTAAGTGAAGCTCCATTCATTCTGAGCTCGCTTGCGAGTGCCGTCTAGGTGAACTGCAGCCAGTCTCAGAAACAGGAAGTGTTCTGAGAGTGAAAGTGCTCCTCCTATTAGAAATGCAGTCTATATTTTTTTCCATCACTGTTATCCTGTATCCATGACAATCACATTGTAATGTCACCATGACAACATGCTCCTACTCATCACGTTTGCATGCAGGATAACCTGCCTCTCCAGGTTCATGCGCATCCTTTTCTCAGGATCCAGTTTCATTGGAAGATGGATTAGCCTTTCATTATATTTAATCCCAAAAGTCAGGGTTATGGCACTCACACACACGCTTTCACACACACACACACACACACCAACACACACGGCAAACCCCCTGAGCAGTTCCTTGTGGACTGCTGACATAAACTTGATGAATGCAGAGGCATGATCCTCAAGCGTGCTCTGTGTAATGAAAGGCTAATCCACCTTCCAATCAGACCGAGAAAACCACGCTAGTGAACCAGAAGAAGCAGGTCACCCCAGCCCTGAGCCGCTGAGAGGCCGTCAGGAGCCTGGTGGGAGTGTGACCATAACACAGCACTCTGTGTATATGTGTGTGTGTGATCCTGGTGGGAGTGTGGCGCTGACACACAATAAAGAGGAGATTAGGGTGGGGCAGACGTGGCATAAAGGATATTAAAATACTGTGTGTGTGTTACTCAAACATGGCTCTGTGGGTTCACCTGCCCAGCACAGCATGCAGCTCTTGTCTCTCACAGCAGAGTATGCAGCTCTTGCAGCTCTATGTGCTTTCAAGTCAAGACTTCTGTGTGTGTGTGTGTCTGGCACTGAACTCGTGTCTTGGGGGGAAACACGTCTGTACCCTGACCTTAATACCAAACACACCCCAGACTCGTTGGTATTGCAGTCAGAATACACCATATTGAACCACAGTGACAGCACTGTGTCACACTGTATGTGTGTGTGAGAGAGAGAGAGTGTCTTCAGGCTGTGACTTGACATAGGGCATATTCATTGATCTATTGATTGTTATCTTTGAAGCAGAGCTTTGTTGACATGACAAACAGACTGCTGTCAAAGTGCCAAGCCCCAGTGATTAAGTGCATATGACTACCATAGATGTGAAATAAACAAAGTCAATCACACACAAACACACACACACAGGGAAGGGCTAAGGTAAATAGAACCAATGCAGTCAACCCAACCCATGAAAAATAGTTCCACGGACAGGTGCACACTTACCTACAAATCATTCACACTCTCTTTCTCACACACATATACACACAAATACATATACAAATTCATAGACACACACACACACCAAATCATTCACTCTGTCCCTCTTTCTCACACAAATAAACAAACATACATTAACACACACCAACCTTCACACCACCGCCATTTAGAAACGCACACAATCATAAATGAAATTCCTATTCATATAAATATTCCAAAAGTGGGACAAACTACAGTAACTCTGCTTCCCATCTGTAAACACAGGCACACACACAAATACACACATGCACAGATGAACACACAAGCACACACATACAAACACACACACGCACACCAAGATACTGTATATGCACATGCAAACACACACATACACAACACCCGCAAACTCATATGCACATGCAAAAGAACACACACATGCAAACACACACACACACACACACACACTTGCAAACACACACACATGCAACACAGTGCTTCATTACATGTTTGTCCTCTGCTCCTCTCATGTCTTTGTATGTGTTCTTTGTACACTCTTTACTCCAAACCTACTGTATTCATCTGTGTGTGAGTGTGTGTGTGTGTGATTGTCCTGACTCATTCTCCTGTTAATTGGCCCTTTTCAAGTTCCCATGTCTCGTTGCAGGGCTCCCCCGTCATCTTCCCTGTTGGCAGGCGGATTAATCTTAGATTCTCTGAGATTGCCTTAAACTCGCAGGTCATTCGCCCATTAATTGTCTGGGTATTAGAGACCCTTGTTTGGATTACAAATGCTGCCTGAGTGTGTGCACGTGTGTGTGTATGTGTGTGTGTTTTGTCTGGGCTACAAACGCTGCCTGCACAGTGTGTTCAGGAGTAATTAGGCTTGTTAGCTACTGGTGAAAAATAACACTAAACACACGGTTTGTTTATCCACTAACGGGACACACACAAAGCACAGCTTCCCAAAACAGTCTAGAAGGAATCAAAACCAACACACACACACACACACACACAGGATAAGCAATCAGAAAAGGAATACTGAAAAGGTCACTTTGGTGCAAGATTAAAAAAGAGGCTTTATTTTACTAGCAAAACATTGCATATGCGGGCGTGTGCGCACACACACACACATACAGATTCTTGCATATGTCAAACACATTTGTCAGTGCCGTCTTAAGATGACTTTCTTCCTGGACTGCTCATATTCCCTACTGCTGAAGCAAACAGACACACACACACACACATTACCTGACTATGTAAAAGAGCGAAATAAGTCAGAGTGCTGCTGCTCGGGCGGCTCTGTCTTGTTTAGGCTAGAGAGATGGGAAGGGGAGACGGATGCTCTGCACACGCGCACACACACACATACACACACACACACACACGTATACACGCGCACATGTACACACACACACACACACTGTGGTGGACTGTCCCTGCTGCTCTACTTGGCGTATCCGTGGTTTGGGCCATAGAGATAGGAAGGGGAGTTAATGCATTAATCACGCCTCACCACGGACCAAATGAGTGCTGATGAGAATGTAATCACATCACACGTCTTTGTGTGTGTGTGTGTACGTGTGTGTGTGTGTGCAGAGCATCAGTCTCACCATGGAGCTGTGATATGAAGGAGACTCAAGCAGAGACCAGCAAGAACCAAACGTCTCACAGAGGTAGCTGCAGACGGCATCTCTCTCTCATTTACTCTCTCTTTCTCTCTCTTTCTCTCTCTCCATTAAAGAGATGGAGAGAAAAAGAGAGAGACAAGAGATGGAGAGAAAGAGTGAGAAGATATGGAGAGAAAGAGGGAGAGAGACAAGAGATGGAGAGAAAGAGAGAGAGAAAATATGGAGAGACTTTTGACTTTTAAAACCCCTTTATTGAACCATTGCATGGATCAAAACCACCTTAAAACACTACACTACAAGAGATGGAGAGAAAGAGAGAGGATATGGAGAGAGAGAGAGACAAGAGATGGAGAGAAAGAGAGAGAGAAGATATGGAGAGAAATAGAGAGAGAAAGGAGTATGAGGAGAAGGGGAGACCACTGCAGCATCTCTCCGTTAAGGGGTACACACACAAACACACACAGCTCACAGATAAAAAAAGTATAATAAACTTTTACTATGAGAGTTACTATGGTTTATTTGAGAAGTCTATGGGCCCTATCATGACATTCTAAAGTGCATCGTCACTCGTCAAAAGTCTATTCAAATTTAGTAGGATGTCCAGTTCACATTGGAAGGGTTTTCGTCCTCAAAAGTGGAGCGCATGGCGTAACAAGGTGTTCCTAGGTCTTTTAATCAGTCATATGGGTGTGTTTGGGGCGTAACATCATTTTAAACCAATGAGAATGACATCTGTCATTCCCTTTAACGGCGCAACGCGCGATATGTCAAATAAATGCATCGGTATTTTGGCATTCAACGGCGTATTTGAAGGAGGCTGCTTGCGAGACAGTATGGAATAGTCATTCTTAAACCATGCTTTACTAAAACCTAGCATAGCCTTCACGCATTTGCACTCGTCTATTATTTGAACTCATTGGCAAAGTGAAACTAACTTCACCAAGGAGTCAGTCAACGACAAGACAGTTATATGCAGTTACTTTCACTATTGACTGACAATGGGTTACCATCGAAAACATAGGCTGGAAAAAGCAACACTTACCCTAATGTTGCTCAAATGACTGAATAAAACAACATTTATCCTGCAGAGGAGTTGCTTATATCTCGTGACAGTGCGTCTTCAGCTGTGCTCCATACGTGTCTCTGGCCTCTCCCCTAATCACTTTTAACCGTCATTACCAATTTGCAAATGATGGTGAATAACTACTCATCATGAGATGTACAGTATTTCGTAATATCTTTATTCTAATTATGTTTACCATTGTAATCGTGCAATTTGTAATGCTTTGCATGGACGTGCGCTGGTGTGCGTTCATGAATGATAGAAGGATGGTGTGTGCACCTGCCAATATGACTGTTGACATGCGCTCTTAAAATAGCATATGAACAACTCGCCATTGACTTCTGACCAGGTTTAGGTGGTGTATGATAGCGATTTTTAGACAACGCGCCAGGGCCCGCCCTAGGTTGTTAATTGCCACACCCCTGGGCGCAATGCTTAAAAAATAAAGGTGCAAAATACCGAATTCAACTTCGCGCGACTGAAAAACGAACTGTACGCCATGCGCTGGTGCCCCAAAATATAGCCCTATGTGTGTGTGTTTAAACTGTATACTCTGAGGAGAACAGAATGTGTGTGAGTGTTTATACGTTTATACAGTATACTGTGGACAAGAGTACATGTGCTTGTTTCTTGTGTGTGTGTGTGGTGTGTGTGTGTGTGTGTGGAGAGAGGAAGAGGCGGTTGGACAGTGCAAATGGGATTTGTAACCTGCTGTACGGATTAGAGAAGGAGGTGGGTGGATGCGGGTGGATGGCCACGAACAAGTGGCCTAGAGAAGGCTGCCTACACACACACACACACACGCACACACACACACTTATACAGACTTGTGCACACACACACTTATACAGACTTGTGCACACACACACACTTTTACAGACTTGTGCACACACACACACTCTCTCACACACGGACACGGCTGGCTTCTTTCTCCGCTCTGCTACCTCCACTCAGAGAGCGTCAATTCATTCCTGCCCTCTGTCCTGCACCCCCTCTTCTCTTCCCCCCTCCTCTCCCCTCTCCTTTCCTTTTGCCCTCCTCTACTCTTCTCTCCTCTAATCTCCTCTCCTTCTCTCCTTTCCCCCTCTCCTCTCCTATCCCTCTCTCCTCTCCTCTGCTCTGCCTCTCTTTCTCTTCTTCACATTTCCTCTCCTCCACGTTCTTCCTCCTGGTATCTGCACCCGCTGGGCTTTCATCTGCTGGTTGTAGGATGATCATATCAATCAGGGTTGGCCTGATTGCCGTGTGTGTGTGTGTGTGTGTGTGTGTGTGTGTGTGTGTGTGTGTGTGTGTGTGTGTGTGTGGTGACACTTGAGAAACTTTGCTCACAGACCTGCTTCCCCTCCATCACAGTTCACGGAGCCTCATTGAGTTGCTCAGTGGAGTGTGCCGGAACTGTCCAGGGTCCTGAAACACCTGGGGATTCGGATGCTGCCACAGGGAGGAGCCCAGCAGGGATTGAAATATGCAGATATATGAGGGGAATTCAATTTAAATATCCTAAAATATCAGCGCTATGAGGTGATTTAAATTTAAATATCCTCTGAAGAGTCCACCTGAAAGTCCTTCTGTGAGTGTGTGTGTGTGTGTGTGAGGGAGTGTGAGTGAATGTTTTTGAGTAAATATGTTTGTGTGTGTGTGTGTGTGTGTGTGTGTGTGCATGTTTGCCAGGATAACAGAAACCCATTGAAGGTTTGAGCCAGTTTTCTCCAGCTGCCTCATTCATTAGTACAGAACTGGCAACTGCACAACAAGGAAGTTAATTAAGTGAAATTGAAGGGAATTAATTGAATGATTAATTAAGTGTAGGTGCATTAATTGCTTATTTTTGACGCTCCAAGTCTTTCTGAAGTAACTGGCTGTTGCAGCAGCATCAGAAGCCGTTGCCAGGTTTTTTGCCTGCTTTTAGTCAATACTTAGTTTAAAATAATTTAAACAGTTTAAGCAGTAATTGCTTAAAATGTTTAACAGCACATCAGACATTAACATAAAAGTGAGAAGGAGGTTTTGGCAATGTATTTCTTCAAGTAATTATTTTCAGATTCTGGGTGTCCTTTTGCCATAGGGAGTTTGATGGCAGATTTCTGGACTTTCATCAGCTCTCTGAAATGAGAGAGAAATGCGATGCACTCCTCTCCATCGTTCCTGAGAGCGAGGACCAATGAGGGGGGGGGGGGTACTTCTTCTCCAGGAAATGGAATATGTATTTATGCAGAAATCCTTCCCTTTGCAGTCAGGAATAAGAGAGGGATGAGGAGAGTGGAGGGAGGAAAGGAGGAGGGATAGGAGGATGAGGAGAGTGGAGGAGGGAGAGGATGAGGAGGAGAGGGAGAGGAAATGCACTCAGGTAGATGATCGTCTACGTCAACTCTTATGAAACAGCTGAGCTCTCAGAGCTCTCTCTGTTTCTCTCTCTCTCTCTCTCTCAGCCTTCTCTGCCTCTGTCTATCTCTCTCTGTCCACCTCTATCTCTCTCTCAGTTCTTTCAGCTCTCTTAGCTCGCTCTGTTTCTCTCTACCTCACTGTCTCTCAATCTCTCCATCTCTCTCTGTCTTTCTTAGTGGTTAAGTAAGTGTTTTGTTATATACTAGAAATAGAAACATTGTTTTTTCAGTCTCGCTGCTTTCCCATCATCATTTCCTCCAGGTTGATGCTGGTCTGGGTGATTTCATTTCATTCCGCCCATCAGGTGTTGTTTAATATGCTGTTGTTTGTTCTGCCCAATGTGTGTGTGTGTGTGTGTCTATGTGTGTTTATGTCCGTATATGTGTGTATGTATTTGTGTATTTGTGTGTGTGTGTGTGTGTGTGAGAGAGAGAGAAAGAGAAAGTGTGTGTGTTTTCTGTACGCATAGAAAGCTGAGCACCTGAGGCTAGCTCTCATTTCTCTCTCTCTATCTCTCTCTCTCTCTCTATCTCTCTCTTATCTCTTTCTCCTCTCTCTGTCCCAGCCTGTGGTACCTGAGGCTAGCTCTCATCTCTCTCTCGTCTCTCTCTCTATCTATCTCTCTGTGTCTCTCTCTCTCTCCCTCCCTCTCTATCTCTCTTTCTCTCTCATATCTCTCTCTGTCCCAGCCCGTGGTACATAAGGCTAGCTCTCATCTCTTTCTCTCTCATCTGTTTCTCTATCTCCCTCTATCTCTCTGTCATCTCTCTCTCCTCCTCTATCTCTCTGTCATCTCTCTCTCCTCTATCTCTCTCTCATCTTGCTCTCCTTCTCTATCTCTCATCTCTCTCTCCTTTTTTATTTTTCTCTCTCTCTCATATATCTCTCTCTGTACCAGCCCGTGGCTACGCAGTGGCAGCTAAAGCGACCGTCATCGCAGTGACAGTGAGGAAGCCAAGCGGAAAACAGCCGCAGTCAACACACACACACTACTCACGGCACGCACGCACACGCCACACACTACTCACAGCTCGCACGCACACACCACACACACACACTACTCACAGCTCGCACACACACACCACACACACACACTACTCACGACACGCACACTACTCACAGCTCGCACGCACACACCACACACACACAATACTCACGACACGCACACTACTCACAGCTCGCACGCACACACCACACACACACACTACTCACAGCTCGCACGCACACACCACACACACACAATACTCACGACACGCACGCCACACACACACACTACTCACAGCTCGCACGCACACACCACACACACACACTACTCACGACACGCACACTACTCACAGCTCGCACGCACACACCACACACACACAATACTCACGACACGCACACTACTCACAGCTCGCACGCACACACCACACACACACACTACTCACAGCTCGCACGCACACACCACACACACACAATACTCACGACACGCACGCCACACACACACACTACTCACAGCTCGCACGCACACACCACACACACACAATACTCACGACACGCACGCCACACACACACACTACTCACAGCTCGCACGCACACACCACACACACACACTACTCACGACACGCACACTACTCACAGCTCGCACGCACACACCACACACACACAATACTCACGACACGCACACTACTCACAGCTCGCACGCACACACCACACACACACACTACTCACAGCTCGCACGCACACACCACACACACACAATACTCACGACACGCACGCCACACACACACACTACTCACAGCTCGCACGCACACACCACACATACACACTACTCACGACACGCACGCCACACACACACACTACTCACAGCACGCAAGCACACACCACACACACACACTACTCACAACACGCACGCCACACACACACACTACTCACGACACGCACGCCACACACACACACACACTACTCACGACACGCACGCCACACACACACACTACTCACGGCACGCAAGCACACACCACACACACACACTACTCACGGCACGCAAGCACACACCACACACACACACTACTCACGACACGCAAGCACATGCCACACACACTACTCACGACACGCAAGCACATGCCACACACACTCTTAATAGGGTGTGAGTGTGAAGATGGCCTTCCCATAACCCCATGCACTCAGGAGACCTGTTTTTGGGAGGAGCAATCTCCTCTAAAAAAGCACTCTCTGTGATCTCACGAACACAGACACACACGCACTCTTTATCTCTCATCCACTCTTTATTCGTCACACACATACACACACACTGTAACACACAAAGAAATAAACACACACACACTGTAACACACAAAGAAATAAACACACACACACTGTAACACACAAAGAAATAAACACACACACACTGTAACACACAAAGAAATAAACACACACACACTGTAACACACAAAGAAATAAACACACACACACTGTAACACACAAAGAAATAAACACACACACACTGTAACACACAAAGAAATAAACACACACACACTGTAACACACAAAGAAATAAACACACACACACTGAAACACACAAAGAAATAAACACACACACACTGTAACACACAAAGAAATAAACACACACACACTGAAACACACAAAGAAATAAACACACACACACTGAAACACACGCTCTTTCTATTGTCTCATTTTCACTTTCTCTGACATATGTTGTTCATATATCACTCTCTCTCTCTCACTCTCTCTCACACACACACACACACACACACACACACAGATTCACACATATCCTCCAACAAACAAGGTGAAAGTTGAAAATCAAGGTGAGAAAGAAAGCCGTCACATTTTTCACCTTCTGAGTCCCCTCTGCCCCTCTCCTCTTAAATTGCTATTCTGTTTCAGAAAGACTAGATTCAAAGGCATGTTTGTTTATTTGTATGTGTGTGTTTGTGTGTGACATGTATAAAATGTGGTTGTTCACTTCCAAATAGACTAACAAAGTAAGGTTATCTGTCTTCGTGGAGATATTGACATAGCCCTGAGATAAATTGCTCAAACTTCCAGACATCATCAATCAATCACAAATGTCTGTCTCCTGATGCATGCCTGTCATCAAGAAGTGACACACCCACCCATTTTCTGCTTTATAAATTCAGGTGACATTGGGGTCCTTCACGATGTTCATCAGTTAAAGTTTGACAGCATTATTATTCAACTTTTTGTGAGAAAGGCATTTTCTTTTCTTCAGGATTATAGGAGCCATGCCATACACTTCTCAATTATTAACGTTCCCTAAGATGGACAAATAGGCTTATTTTGCAATTTTCCCTGAGCTTTTATTTTGATATTACATTTTACATGCATAATTGTCTTCACTCTGATTGGCCAACATCTTTAAGCAGGGAGGGAGCATAATAAATGAGAGCAGTTTTGATGTAGAAATTATACACTTTTGTAATTTGCCTTTAATGACCAATGTACAGGATGTTGTTTTATTTCCCAGCTGAAGTACGTACAGTACAGTAGTGTACTAAATTACGTATTTACAGTAGTAGACTGAAGTATGTATTTACAGTAGTGGACTGAAGAGAGCCAGCTGAAGCACATATTTACAGTAGTGTACTTAAGTACATATTTACAGTAGTGTACTGAAGTACGTATTTACAGTAGTGGACTTAAGTACGTATGAACAGTAGTGGACTTAAGTACGTATTTACAGTAGTGGACTGAAGAGAGCCAGCTGAAGCACGTATTTACAGTAGTGTACTGAAGCAGGTAACAGTAGTTTACTGACGAGAGCAGAGAGCCCCCTGTAGGTAGGAGAAGGACCTGCAGCACATATTTACAGTAGTGTACAGAAGAGAGTATTTACAGTAGTGTACTGAGGAGAGTATTTACAGTAGTGTACTGAGGAGAGTATTTTTCAGTAGTGTACTTAAGAGTGCCCCCTGGAGGCAGGAGAGGGACCTGCAACGCTCACCACAGCTCTACAGGAATCTCATTTGTGGAACCGGCGACATATGGGACATACTGACCATGCTACTGGTTTTACACACACACACATCTACACACAGATAAAAGAGTGAGGCTAGATTTTGTAAGGAGATAAATAGAAGAATGGATCCAGTGTAAAGAAGAGTGACTGTAAAGCAGAATCAGCTGACAGCCTCCTGAACTTATTGCATGCAATATTGTATGTGGGTCAGCAATACTGTGTGTGTGTGTGTGAGGAAAGGACAGAAGAGAGAGGAAACTAAAAGGGCTGGGTGAGGTGAAAAGAGGAGTGGAGAAGAGAGGGCAGAAGAGTGATAAATGGATGAGTGGAGTGTGTGTGTGTGTGTGTGTGTGGGGGGGGGTCAGAGGTTATGTAAGCCTGGGCATCAGCGCTTGCTCCCGGTTACCATGTAATGGAGCACTTAGGCAGCTGAGCCCTGCTCATGATGAGCACCGAGAGGAGAGCTGGAGGCACGACAGACCATGGGGAGATGATGGAGAGAGAGATGATGGAGAGATGAGGAGAGAGAGATGAGGAGTTCAGCTGGAGGAGGGAGAGAGATGATGGAGAGATGAGGAGTTCAGCCGGAGGAGGGAGAGAGATGATGGAGAGATGAGGAGTTCAGCTGGAGGAGGGAGAGAGATGAGGAGTTCAGCTGGAGGAGGGAGAGAGATGATGGAGAGATGAGGAGTTCAGCTGGAGGAGGGAGAGATGATGGAGAGATGAGGAGTTCAGCTAGAGGAGGGAGAGACGATGGAGAGAGATGAGGAGTTTAGCTGGAGGAGGGAGAGAGATGATGGAGAGATGAGTTCACAAGCGCATCATTTTGCTCGCCTGTCCATCACAGAGCTCCCAGGGTGCGCGGAGCACACAGAGGGACACAGATAGGCCTCCGAGTGGACTGAGCTCGGTGCATTAGTTCAGTGCATTAGTGTGTTTGGTTTGGCTCTTTTGCTGTATTTTCTTCACACCCTGCTGCTGGTAAATATCAGCTCCTGGTCACAGCTTCCCAGGGATGTGCTGGACCTGCGGTGAAATATTGATGCTGAGCCGTTCCTGAAATAACCTGTCCACTCTGCTTAGAGTCCGCCACCACAGCAGCCAGAGCCAGCCTGCTGGACGCGCTCATCAGATGCCACGGAAACTAAACTGTGAGACATCTTTTATTTAGAGGCCTTTTTCCTCACAACCTGCCAGAGCTCGGGACAGTTTTCACGCTTGCCTCATCACACACACACACACACACAAACACACACTAAGTAGCACACAAACACACGTCTCTCACACACACACTTAGACACATATACACTGTCACTCACACACACCTACAGAGAGAGAGAGGGGGGGCCTGAGAGAAAGAGAGAGAGATAGAGGCACACACACACACACACACACACAGAGGGACAAACTCACACACACACCCCTTTAGGCCACTGGCTGAGTGGCCTGAGTTTGACCGTCTTCTGTGCGCTCCAGGGTTCAGTGCAGAAGGCAGCCGCTATCTCATCCTCTAAATGTATTAATGTGGGCTGCATCACACAGGCACACTCTCCAGGTGAGAGCTCTGTGAATTTGTGTGTGTACCTGCAGTATATTACTTTGTGTGTGTGTGTGTGTGTGCATGTCTGTAGTATGTGATGGAGTGTGTGTGTGTGTGTGTGTGTACATGCCTGCAGTATGTGATGGAGTGTGTGTGTGTGTGTACATGAATCTGTGTGTACCTGCTGTATATGACTTTGTGTATGTGTGTGTGTGCATGCCTGCAATGTGTGAGGGTGTGTGTGTGTGTGTGTGTGTGTGTGTACATGAATCTGTGTGTACCTGTATATTACTTTGTGTATATGTGTGTGTACATGCCTGCAGTATGTGATGGAGTGTATGTGTGTGTGTGTACATGAATCTGAGTGTACCTGCAGTATATAACTTTGTGTGCGTGTACATGCCTGCAGTATGTGACCTAAAAACTGAGCAAGGGAAGGTAGGAGGCACTCCTCGGTGTGTTAATGTGCCACACTGGGACTTACTGCGTGCACACACACACACACACACACACTTCTGGTACTCCTGTTTCTGTTTTCTAAATAAACAGTAACTGCACCCACAAAAGGGAACAGAAGCCACATTGGCAAGCACACACACACATGAGATTTTCACTTAGTGTGTGTAAACCAGACTCTGTGTAAAGGTGTGTGTGTGTGTGTACTCCCTCCGTCGGAGAGAATCACTCAACCCACCTCCAGCTGCCAACATTAGAGGCACCGCTACGCACTCCGATACCATGGAGAAATACATTTTGTGTGAATGTTTGAATGGTGTGTGTGTGTGTTTGTGAAAGTGTGTATGTGTGTGTGTGTAGAACTGTGTAGAAGTGTGACGGATAGTTGTTGTGTATGAGAGCAGCACTACAAAGCTGTCATTTGAATTTTGGGTAGAGAAGAGAGGATGTAGCTGGTTTGCATTTCAAAGTTGGCTCACCTCCGAGACACACACACACACACAAATCTTTGAGACATTTGCAGAGAAGGAGGGATGGGAAACAGGAAAAGGTAACCTCTGGCTACAAACAGGAAAAGGTAACCTCTGGCTACAAACAGGAAAAGTAAACTGTTCAAACTATTTTTAGCTATCTAAACACCCGTTCACCTTGTATTAAGTTCTCTTCATCATAAAAGAATAATCCATTGTACCCTTTTTATTATATACAATATTATATAGCATGTATAGCATTGGTATGCATAGACTCCTTTTTCAAATAAATACTCTTAGTCACAACACACCCTCCCACTCACAAATACATGTCTACAAACAGATGATCTCTCTCTCTCTCTCTTTCTTTCTTTCTTTCACACACACACACACATTCAATAAAAAGGGATGGGAGAGAGGCAGTAATATTGGTGTATTTGCCTCTCATTGTCTTCTTCATGTGAAACAGACGCCCACCTTCCCACTCATGTGTTCTCTCTCTCTCTCTCTCTCTCTCTCACACACATCATTAATAAAAAAGGGATGGGAGAGAGACAGCATTATTATTGTCCTCATCATATGAAGCAGATGCACACCTTCCCACTTTCAATTATCTCCCTGTAATCAGGCCTAATCAAACGCTGCTTTATTGCTCTAGATGAGCGGTTTCATTGCCACCAAAGTCATTGTGGCCATTGTTGTTGAATGAAATATTACATACAGGGCAGCGTATTGTAAATCATGCTCTCTAAAATATTATGTGCATCAATAACATTGTGCTGAGGTGAAAATGCTAATGAAACAGAAACAGCAATTATAATATCTCTCCCTCTGTCTCTCTCTCCCTCTGTCTCTCTCTCTCCCCCTGTGTCTCTCAGCTCAGTGTTTAAATGGAGGATTACACTAAAATATGGGCTGCAGTACATGAATGACAACAGGATGTCAGTGCTTCAGAAGGGGGGGGGGGGCAATGTTTTTGGGAGTGATTTAGTTTCATAAAGGGAATTGGCAATGAGAAAATCTGTGAAAACATTTTGTTTGTATTCATGAGTTTTTTACATCTATGGGATTCATTAAATTGTAACTGAAATAGAGAAGTCTATATTTTTCAAACAAACAAACAATCAAACAAACACACAGCCTCGTCCATTTCTGCTTTAAACACAACAGCTGTTCTTCCCAAACAAACTCCAGCCTAATCCAGTACGCCCTTTAACAGGATGGTGTGGCATTACTCTGGACGCGCCGTTGATGGTTTATTGTTAGTAAAGACGCGCCCTTGATGGTGTGTTACTCTGGACGCGCCCTTGAAGGTGTGTTAATCTGGACGCGCCCTTGAAGGTGTGTTAATCTGGACGCAGCAGGTTGTCTCTGGCCTCCATGAGGTCTTTCAGGGAAGGTGTTCCGACACACATACACACCACACACACTCATTCTTGACCTCAGATCCTTCGCATACACAGGCACTCTCAACACTCACACACACATTCCACTACATTTATGTTCATGACAACTTCCATATATCCCCTGCCAACAAACAAATATACCAGGCAGGTAACCTGTTGCATGTGCAAACTGAACAAGAGATCAGAAGGATGAAGAGGGAGATGGAGGGATAGAGATGGAGAGAGAGAAAAGGGGATGGAATGAGAGAGAGATAGAAAGGAATGGAGAGATGTTGAGAGGACAGAGGGGGGCAGGGCCGGGTGAGATATTGATTTGATAGCATGACCTAATGAGGTGCTAGCGGCCGCGCTGATGAAATGTAAATTGCATATTGTTCTGTTTGTGGACGGCGGCTGCCACTACACGGGAAGCAGCTGAATTATTCATGACAAATGGGCAAATGAAAAACGTCCCTGAGTTTGCATGGGGGTAATTGATTCACAAGAACAGCAGGACTAATGGAGAAATGGCTTTTAACCCACAACATCCTATCCCTCCACTAAAGACAACATACACACACACATATCATAACATCTCTCCAGAACAGACAAGACCACCCCCCAATACACAAACACACACACCGTTTACCCACACGTCTCGTTTGCCCTGCTGTCTTAGCTCGATATGCCCCCCCCCCCCCCGTGTCTCTCTTTCCATCTTAATCTCCCTCTCTTTATTCTGCCCCCCCCCCCCCATCTGTTGGCCTGTGTGTGTTTTTCATTACCTCTCGGCCTCACTATGACAGGCCGGTAATAACCTTGGAGAATGTTGGTAAACACTTCTGACAAATTAGAATGGCCTCCTCAGCTCTCCCTGCTCCTCTCTTCTGTTCTTCTATTCTCTTTCCTCTTCTTCTATTTTCTCATCCCTCTCTCCTTGTCCTCTTCTTATCCCACCTCTCTGTTCCTCTAGTCATCACTCATCTCTGATCCTCAGCTCCTCCTCTCATACTCCTCTCTTCACCTCCTCTCTCTCCTCTCCACACCTCTCTACTCCTCTCTTCACCTCCTCTCTCCTCTCCACACCTCTCTACTCCTCTCTTCACCTCCTCTCTCCTCTCCACACCTCTCTACTCCACTCTTCACCTCCTCTCTCTCCTCTCCACACCTCTCTACTCCTCTCTTCACCTCCTCTCTCTCCTCTCCACACCTCTCTACTCCACTCTTCACCTCCTCTCTCTCCTCTCCACACCTCTCTACTCCTCTCTTCTCCTTTCCTCATCCTCTCTCTGCATCTCGGCTCTGCGGTGAGGATGAGGGTCATTCTACGCTGGCTGGGACACAGCCCACCTCCCTGCGGTTTCCATCGCAGCAACGCAGACATTAATGGCATTCCGGCTCCATCACCTGCAGCTCCTGGGCCAGGCAATAACGGCGTAATGGCCAGACATTCATCGGCATGGCAGCGCCGCTGATAGCACTCGCAGCGCTAATGTCCGGCCGAGGAGGGTTTGATCATAGCAGAGGCTGGTTTGTTTAGGGATAAATCAACGCTCCTGAGATCTGTGATATCAAGTGCAGAAACCCGTCGTCAGCACTAAGCACACACACACACACAATACAGCCACAACTATAGCAAACTCTCTCTCAGGACACGACAGTCGACAGCACAAACCAGGAGAGCTTAGAGAGAGGCCTCAATCAGTGTTAGGGCCCCATTTTAACTCAATCAGTGTTAGGGCCCCATTTTAACTCAATCAGTGTTAAAGGCCCCATTTTAAATATGTATCGCGGTCAACAGCAACATGGTGTGGTCAACCATATGAGCACTATATCATGACCACAATCAATAGTGGTCAGCCACAGACATTTAAACACAAACAACATAAAATCAAGACATGAAATATGCATTCATTGTCAGGGACAGTGCAATCTCATTGTAGCCACTTTAACAACTCTCCATTTAGAAATCAAGCCACATCCCATTGGCTAGGAGCTGGAACATGCAAGGAAACGGTTCTGTGGACATCATGGGAATGAAGCATCCCATTGACCAGGAGCTAGACACTTAAAGCAGAATTCTGGGAATTTTTCACATAGATCACATGTTTCTCGAGGTCACCGAGTACTTTAGGTATGAATAAAATGAAAACAATCAGTTCTACCTAGCTTGAGTAATCGGTTCTATCTAGCTCGAGTAATCGGTTCCAGCTAGCTTGAGTAATCGGTTCTACCTAGCTCGAGTTGCTGCAGCCAACAGCTAGAGCAACAGCATCTTCATGAGCCCCCATGTTCATGCCCCCAGAGTGTAGCATGGTGTAAAAGAACAGCCTGTTGTGGGCAGTACGTGACAATGACGCATGAGGCGACCCTACTGGTTGATGTGAATTATAAAGGAAGATAATACCCTGGTGGTGAATGAGGACACCACTGTTAGAGCAATGCTAACAACAACAACAATGTAATGGGTTTGATATGGACACATGAACTATGAACAACATTTCTGAACTGAAAATACTGAACCGTATTTGGTGTTGTATGAAAGTGTTTGGTGTATGAATAAATGTAAATATGAAAATGAATGTCAACATAAAATGTACATACATAGTGTATTATCATTGCCTTTGTGTGGCACCTCTTGCATGGTTGCACACTCTTCAGCTCATTGTGTGCCTGGTGAGTTCTGCTCTTATTCCTGGAAATCAGAGAGATGTTACAATGTCCTCTATGAAATGTCAGGATCAGTGTTTAGTCGTCAATAATACATTTGAGTTTCAGCTCATTCATACTTCATAAACCCTTGAAATATTCTTGCTGGACTGCGGATCAAGGGAAGTCCACACATGGCCGTATGGATGCAACAAGCAGCTGTTTGGCCATTTTATATGACCTCGCTGCCTAGGAAGTGTCCATTTTATATGACCTCGCTGCACTGGGGGTGTGTCTCATAATTCATAACATTACTGGAGTTTAATAACAACCCAGGAAGGACAAGAGCGCATTACAAGCGCACTCCCTGATAAGAGAGCCAGGGAGCACAACACAGGGAATTATGCAGACAGCTGGGAACCTCACCTCTGCAGCGATAAGACGTGTAGAATGGAATCCCAGGAGGAGTCTCTGTTACGGGCCGTTATTAAATTAACATGAATTAAAGATCCCACACAGCGTTACCCAGGGCTGATGCTAACGCTAGAACTGCAGCTGATGCTCACAGCTGATAAGATTAGTGTTAGCTTTACGCTGCGCTAACGGCAGTCAAGGGCAGTTATTCACAGGGTGACACAAACAAACATGCGCATGCACACACTCACACACAGATCTACCTCGTTCATGTGTCTGTGATGAGAGATGTGCATACACACACACAAGAAGGATAAATCTGTTGCTAAGAAATACCCTGCTGAGCGTGTATAAATTTGCTGGTGTGATCATAACATACCGAGACTTATTCCACAGAATAGATCAGACAGCACAGGTACAGCAATCTGAAATCATGCAAGAGTGTTTTAAGATAACACATCTGGATTTTCTACATATTTACATCTGGGGTGGCTAGATGTGTGCTGTATAATAGTGTAGATGAAGAGTTCAGATGCAAAACCCTCTAAATCCGTCTGACCACTTTTTTTTTAATTTTTTTTATGTATATTTTTTGGGCTTTTTGCCTTTATTCGAATAGCACAGTGAAGATAGACAGGAAGGAGTTGGAGAGAGATGGGGTGGGATTGGGACATGACCGCAGGCCGGACTCGAACCTGGGTCCCCGTGGGCACTTGGACTCGTACATGGTATGGGCGCTGTAGCCTGTTGCGCCACAGCGCCCCCCTGACCACTTTTCTTTTAAAGGTCTCATCTCACCGTTTTTTCATTAATTTTGCAGTGGTCTGTAGTATTGATGAATGCCCTGTGAGCCGGTTTTGGTGAAAAAAATGCTGTCCTGCGTCTGTTTCATGCTGTTCTAGTTTGGTGGGGAAGGTGGGCGGGGAGGAACGACTAGATTTCGCCTCTAGTCATGAATATTAATGACATGCTAATCAATTCACCTCTGATTGGCTAACAGTACTGTGACGCTTCCTCCAGTGCGTCCTCATCCGATTCTGCCTGTGCTATGCTCCATATTCAACTTTACAGTGCTAAAACCTGGCTAAAACGAGTCAAAACTGTTGCACAAAATGTCTTCGGAGATACAACTTCATGTGTTTGATCCTAGTATTCGAGTAGGAAGAAGAACCGTTTCGTGATCGTTTGTCGGTGAAAGTTGGTTTAATAGAATGGTAACAATTGCCTGTTAGCTAAAAATTTCTCCTAAAAGAGGTAACGTTAGCAGCTAAACGTTTGTGACAATCGTCATCTTGCTTTCAAGTAATAAACAGTTGGAAACGTTTTAAAATAAAGACTTATTTCTTTACACAGTCAAAAGTCTTCCTAGTAGATATTTTACTTCACAACACAGGTAAGCACCCTAAATGATGTTCAGCCACTGACCTAGCCTGCTAATGCTATCGGAATAGATAGTTACTGTATGGTTTGAATTCCATGATACTATCATTGAAAGACCTTGGTCATAGCCCAATATATATATATAGATCTAAATGCAAACACACCTACCTAGCTATATTTTGCTGGAATTGTACGAGAATGCCTACAGAAGCAGAGAATGTGTGCTGCAAGACTTCTCCGGTAATGAGAACTATGGCTTTGATAGCCTGACATTGGCAGAGGTTAGCCTACTCAAGTTGTTTTCTGTCACGTATGACAGAAAAAGTAGCCTACTAGGAATCTTATAGTATTTTGGGACTAAATATTACAGTAATCTTATAGGAATACTATAGTATTTGGACGTACTATAAGACTACTATAGAAAAACTATACAGGATATTATAGAATTATTAGTAGTACTTCTACAGTATGTCCCAATTATTCCTATAATAATTATTCCTATAAGATTACTATAATATTTTGTCCCAAATACTATAAGATTCCTATACTACTTTTTCGTAAGGGGATTGCTCATGTGGTTAGAAAAATGTTGTCTGGATCCTGGCCAGGATTAGAACCAGTCTGCCTTAGCATAATGTACTCCCTTCAAAATGCACTAAACATTCGACTATGGCCCTCTGTGAGACAGAAGATATGAAAGGTAAGATAAACCTTTAGCTTAAAAGGGACAAAAACTGATGAAACTCCTAAAACAAATATACAAAACAGGTCAATTTTCAATAAATAACTTTATTATATTTACATACAGCAGTGGTACTCAAAAGTGTGGTCCGCAAGCTCTCAAGTGTTCCACAAGTAGATGTGGTAAAATATAATAGAGGAGTTGTTTGCAATATTGAACCAACTTGTATGTAAATCCAAACAGTTCTGCAACACTGATGTAACCTTTGCCAGTTTAAATCATATGAATCCTCTGACACCATAAGCAAGGTGCAAAGACAATAAGCAAGGTGGTTCAGTGAGAAGGCCTATTGTGTAATATACTGTTGAAGTAGGTCTACTGTTTTTTTTTTTTTGCTAGGTGGTCCGTGAAACACTGACAAATAGTAATATTGCAGTCTATTAAATAATGCAAACACAAAACAAGAACATCCAAACTATGCACAGAATTAACAATGTCCTCTTTTTGCCAGAC
This sequence comes from Alosa pseudoharengus, assembly GCF_046254945.1. Lineage (NCBI taxonomy): Eukaryota > Metazoa > Chordata > Actinopteri > Clupeiformes > Clupeidae > Alosa > Alosa pseudoharengus. Next base: position 3,729,838 of record NW_027468881.1, read on the forward strand.
GATGCAGAGATCTGGCCTACAGATCCTTTGTAAGATGGTGCTGGGATTATTTAGGGAAAAAGGTCTGAGTTGTTGTTTCGGCTTGTATTGTCCTGGGGATCCGAAGGGACAACTCACAAAACACATTCGTTGGCTGTGATGATTCTATTACATTGCTCTTTGATTGTGCTGGGCCATAGGTGTTATTGTGCTGGGCCATAGGTGTTATTGTGGAGATGTCGCTTTCATCCTCCTCCTCCTCCTCTTGATCAACCCGAGGTCTTCTAGCTGGCCTTGGATGAAGAGGCTTGATGGCAGTAGAGGTAGCAGGCCCCCATGCCCATGGTGTACCCGAAGTGCTTGTATCAATACTCATACTTTTCATGAAGTATTCTGTTTGGGTACCTAAAGTAAATAAATGTGTATTACTGTCAAGTTACAAGATACTAATAGTACACAGGACATTCACTATCTCACACAAAACTGTACTGGCACAATGGAAACAAACATATTTTAGTGACTGTGGTAAGGTGTATGATGTACTAAGTAGCACACCCACAAGAAGACTTTCGGTAATATCAATTCTATCTGTTATGCAATTCATGGGTTTCATCAGGTCCATTTACACAGGTGTATTAATCAAGCACCATGCAGTCTGCATTCATAATCGAGGTGCTTGATTTTATACACCTGTGGAAAGTAACCTGAAGAAACCCATGAATTGACTTTCCCAAACATTGACGAGCACATAAGAACCTGTATTAGCCTACTAGAAAAAGACTTCTAGAAACTAACTAGCACAACAATAAAAGTTAGATCACAAACCTTTCCTTAACGTGATGACCTAATGTAGGCTAGAAAGCTGTGTAGCCTGACATGAGGATGTGCTCTGGAAGACATACAAAACACTAAGTAAACAGCAAGTAATCAAACAAAACATCATTGCAGGCCTACAGTACAAAGGTCAATGTAATAATGGCAAGACGACATAAATTAGACTGAAGTGTAAATACCTGAGCTCTATAGTGATAGCAACTTATCCTAGTGCACGGGTATTGTGTTTTTGATTTTCCCTGTTCAGACTAGAACAATACCCGTACTTAGTTGAGCATAAGATATTGTTGCTAATATTATTATTTGTGGTTTAACGCTTAGGTTAGAAGATTATAGGTTCAACAAGCTAAATCTCTGGGTAGTGTGGTCAGTTTCTTATGAGTGTAGCTACACCAGGCACGTAACTGAAGCATTCCGTTCGCGTTATGTACTGCAACAATAGCTTCCAATAGGCCTAATCAATGGAAGTAGCTACACCTGGTGTGTTAGTGGCCTGTAGGCTACTAAGGGAAAATAGACCATTCCTTTAATGGATTTTACCAGAGCCCTTCCTATTAGACATTCTCTGATTTTACACGTCGCGAACAGAACACTTCAGTTACGTGCCTGGTGTAGCTTCCTGTAATATAGGCTAGCCTAAGCCTAGCTTGTACCCTTTTCATGCATGCTAACGTGAAGAATATGAACATGCTATTTTGTAACAGACGTTAGGTGGAAAAGTTTGTTTGTACTTACAGCCAGTGAGCCTGGTGGTCGATCGTCATGACGGTACAGAGCCAGGTTTTCAGAACATCGATGCAAAACCACTTTCTAACTGTAGGCAGTGAGTGTGGTCGAAATGATTGGAACACAGAACTAATGTTGCACTACTTCGGTGGTGGTGTTCCAACGATAAATCCGAACCATTTCTTCCTCAACTCTTGCTTCTAAGGCAAGACATGCAACATTGATGTGTTATTGCCACAAATAACACTGGCACGATTTTTTTCCGCCATGTTAGCAACTTGCTGTTAGCTCCTAGCTGCAGAGAGACAATCCCCTAGCCGCAAAATCTTCCAGTCTTCCTGTAGGCGGTCACAAGCCAAGGTGGGCGAGGCCATGAATAATCAGTTTCCCTTCCTTGTCATTGGGAAGGGCTCTTTCTGATTCGCTTGTTTTTCCGTGTATTTTCTTTCATTGGCTACTGCGGGCAATGGGGGTAGAAGATCATTTTCACGTGCAGCATGCATATGCAACTTGGAGTGAGCTATAGTATTTTGAAAGTAACAAGTATTAAACGGTTTCTCAGTGAATGAGACCTTTAAATGAGCATTTAAATTCAGGCTCCTGTAGGTTTTTGCCTATAAATCGATATTTCAGACCAGGAAGAGAGTGGTATTTAGTGGGTTTAGAAGTTAAATTATTTGATTAGCGTATACTATGTTTGGAGAGCATCCCCTCACCATCTTTATCTCATTTTTGACATAGGTGGCATTTAGAGGCTTTTGCATCTGAACCCTTCAGTATAGTGTAGGTGTGTGCGTATAATAATGTAGATGTGTGCTGTATAATAGTGTAGATGTGTGCTGTATAATAGTGTAGATGTGTGCTGTATAATAGTGTATAATACTGTAGATGTGTGCTGTATAATAGTGTATAATAATGTAGATGTGTGCTGTATAATAGTGTATAATACTGTAGATGTGTGCTGTATAATAGTGTAGATGTGTGCTGTATAACTGTAGATGTGTGCTGTATAATAGTGTAGATGTGTGCTGTATAACTGTAGATGTGTGCGTATAATAGTGTGCTGTATAATAGTGTAGATGTGCTTGTGTTTGCTCCTGTTGCTGTGTGCAAACACTCCACATAAGCCACGGCTCATGTCAGGCTGGCAAGTTCCTCCTTTATCACTAGAACGATGTTCTTAAACACTGGTGACCTGTTCAGCCCCAGCTGTTAAGGGAGTGTATGGGGCTAAATGGTGCTCTTTCACACACACACATACACGCACACACATACACAACATGTGCTATGCACACACACATACACACAAATACACAAACATGCACAACATATACACACATTTTCTGTGGCATTTTTAATAATGGTCAGTAAATAATGACCACTGTGAGCAAAATATGCCCTCACCATCTTTATCTCATTTTTGACATAGGTGGCATTTAGAGGCTTTTGCATCTGAACCCTTCAGATGTGTTCTGTATAATAGTGCTGTATAATAGTGTAGATGTGTTCTGTATAATAGTGCTGTATAATAGTGTAGATGTGTGCTGTATAATAGTGTAGATGTGTGCTGTATAATAGTGTATAATACTGTAGATGTGTGCTGTATAATAGTGTATAATACTGTAGACGTGTGCTGTATAATAGTGTATATGTGTGTGTTTAATAGTGTACAGTAGAGGTGTGCTGTATAATAGTGTAGATGTGTGCTGTATAATAGTGTATAATACTGTAGACATGTGCTGTATAATAGTGTAGATGTGTGCTGTGTGCTGTATAATAGTGTAGATGTGTGCTGTATAATAGTGTAGATGTGTGCTGTATAATAGTGTATAATAGTGTAGATGTGTGCTGTATAATAGTGTAGATGTGTGCGTATAATACTGTAGATGTGTGCTGTATAATAGTGTAGATGTGTGCTGTATAATAGTGTATAATACTGTAGATGTGTGCTGTATAATAGTGTAGATGTGTGCGTATAATAATGTAGATGTGTGCTGTATAATAGTGTAGATGTGTGCTGTATAATAGTGTATAATACTGTAGATGTGTGCTGTATAATAGTGTATAATAATGTAGATGTGTGCTGTATAATAGTGTATAATACTGTAGATGTGTGCTGTATAATAGTGTAGATGTGTGCTGTATAACTGTAGATGTGTGCTGTATAATAGTGTAGATGTGTGCTGTATAACTGTAGATGTGTGCGTATAATAGTGTGCTGTATAATAGTGTAGATGTGCTTGTGTTTGCTCCTGTTGCTGTGTGCAAACAGCAGTTTCTCCTGTTGCTGTGTGCAAGCCACGGCTCATGTCAGGCTGGCAAGTTCCTCCTTTATCACTAGAACGATGTTCTTAAACACTGGTGACCTGTTCAGCCCCAGCTGTTAAGGGAGTGTATGGGGCTAAATGGTGCTCTTTCACACACACACATACACGCACACACATACACAACATGTGCTATGCACACACACATACACACAAATACACAAACATGCACAACATATACACACATTTTCTGTGGCATTTTTAATAATGGTCAGTAAATAATGACCACTGTGAGCAAAATATGTCCCTCACTTTCCAAAACTAGACTGTACACACACACACACACACACATACAAAGACGCAAAGGGAAAGTGAGATGAAAGTCCCCAAAAAATTTTTGTGAAACGTGTGATTCACACACACACACACACACACACACACAAACATGCATATATGCCCTCGCACACACATACACCATCATACACAACATGCAGACACACACACACACACAGACAGACATACATGCATAAGGAGGACAAATACACACAAACACACACACACCTATTTACATACACATGAAACAAATGCACTCAAATAAAACTACACACTCTTAGGCACAGAAAAACCACTGACATAACACAGCAAGTTGATTCAATGTTTGAGTTGTGTCTATGTCACTGTCCCGCACACCCATTCATGAGAATGACATGCATGCAGCCATGTAGACATACATAAACATGATACATAATGTAGACACACACACATACTCTCTGTGTGTGTGTGATGTCCTTATCTCTGTGGTGTAGATGAAACCCATTCATCACTGTCTGCTTCCATCAGCCCACACCCACTGGATACTGATATATCACAAGAACATTAACACCTATATCAGTGCTGTGTGTGTGGATGATAGGGTGCTGGGGATGCACATCTTACACATGTAGGTCGTTGGTAGAGCCATTTGTAGTCACAGGCAAGGGCGTAGGTTTGGTCTGGGCTTTGGTGGGGACACTACCCACTACCCCCCCCCCCCCCCCCCCCGAATATATAAAATGATTAAAATGTGCTACTGTCCAACTACTATCCATGATTAAAATGTGCTACTGTCCAACTTGGCTCACTGTTAGTTATTATAGGTAACTTCAAATCAGCGTGATTTACCCTTATAGGCTACTGCACATTACAAGATCTGTACGAGATGATCCAGCACTGAAGTGAGAAATGATTTAACTCTTTGTGTAGCACATGTGAGCGCTTTTTTCCCCATTTCAACCTGAATATTGGTGGGGACATTTCAGTCGTAATTTGACATTGGTGTGGACACGTCCTTCGGTCCCCACGCAAATCTACGCCCCTGGTCACAGGGTTATGGTGATGGCTGGGATTTGCACAAATCACAGTGACGGACAGAAATAGAACAAACTGTAAAGTCCCTTCAGGTGAAATAGACTGAAAAATGTGTGTTCTTACTAGAGCCATTCAGAATATGATGTTATAAAACATGAATATGACGACTCATATATCACATATACTAGCCTGCCTGGGAAAGAAGATGATATCAAAACCTACTTTGTAGTGATAATCAGTATGTTCATTATGTAACTAAGTGAACTATATTATACCACATCATTGAAGTGTTATAAAGGATCTAAAACACATGTCACACGACACATATCATGTATAAGGGGTCCGCTCTGTGACAGTAATGACACTAAACTGATGACTGAGATAAGGACCATTACAGTAAGTACTTTATCTCTCTCTACTATAGGTTACAGACCTCATATGACACCTCTGAGCCAGCAGCCCTTTGTATTTCTGCAATAAGCCTGCCATGATTATTCATGAATTAAATGAGCTGAATATCATTGCTAATGCCTTGTTAACCTGAATTGCCTAATATAGGACAAATTATAATGCCTGAGAGGGCTACAGTCACAGGAATGGGATCATCAGGACGGGCTGAGTTTTCCACAGGCGTTTCAGTAATGGGCCACAGAGTGCAATAAGCGGGATAAACGGTTGTCTTTCAAATTTCCTTTGCACGCAATAGGATAGCGCTACACCAGCAGAGCTAGTTGGCTAGTTGATCAAACTTTTGCCAATTTAAAAAAAGCTTAAAAAAAAGCTTTACTCGACCACTGTTTACCAGCTGCAGCATCCATATTCATTGTTTTCAAGTAACAGGGAATTCACGCGGAACCGTCTCCGACTCTGTACACAATGTGATTGGCCTGATTGAAGTGGGGCAGCCATGGCCCACTGGTTAGCACTCTGGACTTGTAACCGGAGGGTTGCCAGTTCGAGCCCCGACCAGTGGCCCACGGCTGAAGTGCCCTTGAGCAAGGCACCTAACCCCTCACTGCTCCCCGAGCGCCGCCGTTGTAGCAGGCAGCTCACTGCGCCGGGATTAGTGTGTGCTTCACCTCACTGTGTGTTCACTGTGTGCTGTTTGTGTTTCACTAATTCACCGATTGGGTTAAATGCAGAGACCAAATTTCCCTCACGGGATCAAAAAAGTATATATACTTATACTTATACTTAAGTTTAATTTTTCAAGCTCGCAAGTCAACAGAGAGTTGCTAAACTACCCTGGCTGCAACTTACATTTGCTGCCGCTGGGGTGCGTCTAGATTTCTAGGCTACCAGAGGACAACAACACTAACTAATCTTATTGCCAGTGCATTTTATTTGGTGCATTATTATATTGATGTCTACTGTACCATTGATGATGATATATCTGTCCATCCAGCACCTGTACCGGTCCAGGATCAGGAAAAGGGCAGCAAAAATCTCTGCAGACCCCACATATCCTGGTCACAAACTGTTCAACCTCTTCCCTCAGGTAGGTGATACAGGGCACTGTTTGCCAAAATCGCCGACATCAAGACAGCTTCTTTCCCCAAGCAGTCACTCTGTTGAACGCTCAGAAACAGCCCCCACCCTTACACTGAACATGTCAATCACCACTGTTTTGCTCATCTATCTCATGTATATTTTTCAACCTTACAGTTACAGTTGGACCCAAAGGCAAGGCAAGGCAAGGCAAGGCAAACTTGGAAAAACTTGAAACTTTACTCAGAAGGAACCAAGGAAACATGACAAAGACCCACAAGGAACAGAGGGAACATGAGGACTAAATACACTAGGGAACGAGACACAGGTGGAGACACTGAAACAATAATCAGGGAGTTGAACTCAAATCAGGTGAGGGGCGGATGCAGTGTTTTTAAATAGAAGATATATCTGCAATCACTTTGCAATGCACATTGTGCCATTGATGACCGTACCTGTTGTCTACTGCTGAGCTGATTCATCATCATGTTATGTTATATAAGAAGTTTACCACTTTGTTGATGTCATGGTGTTATGTAATATAACAAGTTTACCACCTTGTTGGTGTCATAGTGGCGTAAACACAGCTAGGTGATGGCACATTTCCAATGGAGCTGAGTTCCGTCCTGGATGCTTCTGTGAAAGGAGTGTGTGTGCGTGTGTGTGAGAGAGAGAGAGAGAGAGAGAGGGAGGGAGGGAGAGACACACACACTAATCCTCACAGGAAGTATGGTCTTTTAGTCATAGGCAATAAAATAACAGACAGAGAGACAAATTCAATGGGCAATGGAGACAGTGAGTCAGAGTAAATGTATAAACACACACACACACACACACACACAGAGAGACTAAGTACATTAGGGAATCTGGCAGAGATAAAAGTAGATAAAGAAATGGTGTGTGTGTGTACATGTGACATGTGTTTTTGTATTACAGTATTACTGTATATTCTATCACAATGCTACATTACAAATGACTGTGTTGATAAAGAAAGGGTGTGTGTGTGCGTGTGTGTGTGTACATGTGACATAACGCTACATTACAAATGACTGTGTTGATAAAGAAAGGGTGTGTGTGTGCGTGTGTGTGTGTACATGTGACATAACGCTACATTACAAATGACTGTGTTGATTTATTGTTACTATTTGTATTGTTCTCTGCTGTGGGAAGTGTGTCCCTGAGAGGGACGAGGTGTGTGTGAGCAGCCAGTGTGTCATGCTGAACAGGAACAACAGGAGGGGGGAATATCTCTATCCCTTTCTCTCTCTCTATCCCTTTCTCTCTCTCTATCCCTTTCTCTCTCTCACTCATTACTACTCGCTCTGCCTCTCTTCAAATTAGCATAGAATACAATAGATCAAATTAGCATAGAATCCATCCAATCTCTGTCTCCCTCCCTCCATTTCATCTTCACTTCTCTTCCTTTTTACCTCTAACACACACATCACTCTCTCTTAGCCTCTGTTCATTTCATCCTCTTTTCCACTCCTCTCTGTCCTTCCATCTTTCCACCCCCCCTCTCATTGTCTCTTTTTCACTGACTCCTTCTCTCTCTCTCTCTCGTCTATCTGCTCCCTGTAACAATTCAATTCAATTCATTTTCGATGTTTGATTGAGTTTTATTGATGTACCCCCAGTACTGGTGCACTCCTCTCCCTCCCCCCAGCCTCTGCCCCTATACACACACACACACACACACACCTTATCTGTCATCTTAACAGGTTGTGCGTGTAGTGGCCTCTCCTTCACCTCTTTAGTGTTGACATTAGTCTGCTGTTCATTCAGCCACATGCTGTCCCTGGAGCTCTCTCTCTCTCTCTCTCTCACACACACACACACACACACACACGAATGTACAACGGTACTCTCTGTGACACACACACACACACTAAAATGCCAGCGGTGAGCAGAGATAACTCCTCCTCATCAATCACAGACCTGCAGACAGGGTCAGAGGGGGACAGGAGTGTGTGTGTGTGTGTGTGTGTGTGTGTGTGTGCATGTGTGTGTGTGTGTGTGTGTGTGTGTGAGTGAGGGACTGCTTAAGAGATGGATATTCACACTAGACATGTATCTCACCTTTAGAGGGGGACAGGTGTGTGTGTGTGGGAGAGGGAAAAGAGGTTACCACTGCTGAAGAGATGGACATCCCTGCCAGGCCCTTACCTGACCTGTAGAGTGCATATTGGAGCGGAGGGGTGGACAGAGGGCACTAAAACCTTCCATGCTTTTCACTATGAACTAAACGTATTTCGCTTTTTTTGTTTGTTTAAATTTAGTTTGTGAGTTTAATTGCTGTTTCCTGCTCTACTCACCATGGTGACGTGGGGGCTTTGGAAAGGGAACATAAGTGTGCCGGAGCACATGCCTCAAATCTAAAAATATACACAGTCTGGGAAAACCAGGCCACCTGAGACGCAGAGGAAAAGTGAGCGTGTGTTTGTGTGTGTGTGTGTCTGTTTACATTAAATTCCCCACATTAGAATACACATGGACTTGTTAACACAGTCTTTACATTTCTGAGCATTTGTTTTTCTGCAGCTGATGTACATGTGTACACACACACACACACACACACATGCTGTAAGTGATCATCTGTACTGGAGTAGGTTATGTGCTGGTCTTCTGACTGGCTGACACACGCAAATGCACACACACACACAGATATAGCGATGGCTAGTTTAAAATGCACACACACAAACATGCACACACACATACACAGAGAAATACAGCGATGGCTAGTTAAGTGAGCATCCATTTTGGAGTAGGTTATGTGTGGCTCTTCTGACTGGCTAACAAACACACACACACACACACACACACACACACTCAACACACTCAACACACACAAGTTAAAAGTAAGCATCCGTACTTGATTAGATTATGTGATGCTCTTTCGGCTGGCTGACATTGAATAGGCTTTCTGTTTCCTTATTGTGTGAAGAAGCAGCTCGTGTAAAAGGCTTCCCATCAGCCTGGAACGCTGGAGACACTACACAACAGCTACCTCTGGGCCCACTCAGGGCCACATCAGAGCCATAACATGGCCACATCAGAGCCAGAACACGGCCATATCAGAGCCAGGACAACTTAAAGGAATACGCCACCCCTAGGTGAAATTGGGTCTCTCCCCTCAGTCCCTAGAGTTGGATGAGTGAGCCAAAGTGTTTTATAGCCGACCCAGCCATTGTCCTAATCTAGAAACGGCCCGGTTAGCTTTAGCTTAGCGTAGTCGCTGTAATCCGGCGCTGCCAGCTAGCATGTCGTTGCAAAAGTGAATCAAATAACTCAAGATTTTTTATAATTATTTCTCGTAACCTGTACATTCACATCGAGTACAAATATCAATGCAAATTAACACGAAGGGATTTACTAGACCAATTTAGATTTGGAACTATTTTCAGGCATAGCACCGGCAAAGCACCGCTGCCAGGCGCAAAGACATCACGCAGCATCTGAAAACCCTCAACTTCACGCAATACACCAGTGTTAGTATTTTGAAGTTAGTTTCACCGAAGGACTTTGGTTTCACATCTATTGGGGAAAAATGGCTACTTGCTGTGTGAAGGGCTGCGGTAACAAGCAGAGGACATACACGAACATAATGTTTCACAGAATTCCAAACCCAGTGGAACGAAGAAATCTTTGGCTTGCTGCCCTCGTCATTCCTGCAACAACTCCAGTGGATAAAATCAATCAGTATCGTGTTTGCGAGGAGCATTTCAAACCGGAGGACTACAAAGAGAAAATGCAGTAGGCCTATGCTACGAGAAAAATGCTGTTACATCTGAAGGATACGGCCGTCCCATCCATTTTCAGTACAGAGGCAGAACAGTGTTCATCATCCATGCCTGTAAGTATAATTTCTATCCTTCCTTAGGTTATACGTTGCTAACGTTATAACTGAAACGTTAGTCCGACTCACATTGTTGCTTCCAGTTTTATTGTATAACTTCATTAGGCTGCCGTTTCACCCTATTGACAATATGATGACTTTACCTTTTACCGTTACCTGTCAGTCGGCATGGGTTGGCACACTCCACACACTCACACCACCAGTTCGTGTTTGCTCTCGTTCGCTCATCCGACTCGCCTTGACCAGTCGCAACGTCCTCTCTTCCCAGATCCAAAGCTCGCAACTCCTCTTCAGTGAACTCAGGTTCGAAAAGGTAGGGTCTTGGATCTTGGTAGTCGAAGTCGAAGTCTTCGTCTATCGTGTAATCTTCCATATTCATCGCCATTAGAACTCTTAGAGAAAGCCCACCTGTCAGTGTCAGCCAGCCTAGTAGCAGAGAACTTAGTAGTCACGTTGGTGTATTGCCGGAAGTTGAGGGTTTACAGATGCTGCGTGATGTCTTTGCGCCTGGCAGCGGTGCTTTGCCGGTGCTATGCCCGAAAATAGTTCCAAATCTAAATTGGTCTAGTAAATCCCTTCGTGTTAATTTGCATTGATATTTGTACTCGATGTGAATGTACAGGTTACGAGAAATAATTATAAAAAATCTTGAGTTATTTGATTCACTTTTGCAACGACATGCTAGCTGGCAGCGCCGGATTACAGCGACTACGCTAAGCTAAAGCTAACCGGGCCGTTTCTAGATTAGGACAATGGCTGGGTCGGCTATAAAACACTTTGGCTCACTCATCCAACTCTAGGGACTGCGGGGAGAGACCCAATTTCACCTAGGGGTGGCGTATTCCTTTAAGTATAAGTATATACTCTTTTGATCCCGTGAGGGAAATTTGGTCTCTGCATTTATCCCAATCCGTGAATTAGTAAAACACACTCAGCACACAGTGAACACACAGTGAGGTGAAGCACACACTATTCCCGACGCAGTGAGTTGCCTGCAACAACAGCGGCGCTCGGGGAGTGGTGAGGGGTTAGGTGCCTTGCTCAAGGGCACTTCAACCGTGCCTACTGGTCGGGGTTCGAACCGGCAACCCTCCGGTTACAAGTCTGAAGCACTAACCAGTAGGCCACGGCTGCCCCCATAACTTGACAATAAGCTGCTTTCCTTGTGCAGCCTGTTCTGCTCATATATCGTTAGCACATTCTGCCTCTGTTGACCTTAAGAACTGATTGCATGGTTGTGTCAGACGAAAAAACATTTCCTATAATTACTGACATCTGGATTTTGTAGCAAGGTGTGTGTGTGTGTGTGTGTAACCCCGCAGAGTAAATTAAGTTGATCACCCAGGGCGACAGCAATTCTGAAATAATTACAGCCACAAGCAAATGCAATCAGCTCTATTTATAAGCAACAACACACACACACACACGGCTTTGTTTCCAAACATTTGAATTGTCCGCCCCGGTTCATCCTCAGATGTATAAACGGTCAGATGACAAGCTTCTCTCCTGACAAATATTTATCTTAATTACTAATTACAGGTGTTTCCTTCTTTCGGATCTGTTGACGAGCTACAGATGATGCACACGCGGAATCATGATCAGTAACACACACACACACACACACACACACACACACAAGCTGAATCATGATCAGCAACACACACACACACACACACACACACACACAGACAAGCTGAATCATGATCAACAATACACACACACTCACACACACAAGCGGAATCATGATCAGCAACACACAGACACACACGCAAGCAGAATCATGCTCAGCAACACACACACAGACACACACACACGCAAGCTGAATCATGATCAGCAACACACACACACACACACCTGTACTGTACCTGCCTGTACTGTAATACAAATTGCCTCTTGGGGACATTAAAGTATTCTAAGTCTAAGTCACACACACACACGCAAGCTGAATCATGATCAGCAACACACACAGACACACACGCAAGCTGAATCACGATCAGCAACACACACACACACATTCAATACCAATCTAGTGCAAATGCTTTGCTGGTGTTTGTGTTGCTGGGATCACTCTGGAGGAGGAATGCTTAACTTAGTTAAACATTAGCTTACTGCATGTTAGTGTTTTCTCCAGTGGTGAGACCTAATGCAATGCGCAGGCTAAGCATTTGAAATTTCACATAGCAGTCACATACCTTGAAAATGAACTTTATTAGTTTAACAGTTGAATTGAAAATTTCATGCGACTGCTTAACCAGAGCACTTATTAGACATTCTCTGGCTTAACAAACTGTTTCAACAATGTTTTCTTCTAAGCGATTCACGCGAAATTATCGTGAAGCTTCTGCACAGCGGCGCCATCGACTGGTCTGGCATATGCACTACAGCACATTTAGCCGGTTACACCTCTGTGTGTACACGCAAGGTTTTTTCTTGCCGGAGTCGTTAAAGGTGTGAAAGCGGTAAGAGAAAATCCACCCGGCAGTGTCGTGTAAACGGCCTCTGAGACAGACATTGTTTGAATATGCTGTACACACGTGTGTGTATGTGTGTGTGTGTGTGTGGGGGGGGGGGGGGGTTGAGATGAGAAATACATTTCCCTGTGTGTATATTGTATGTGTACATGATTGAAAGAGACATATGTGCATATTATGTGTGGGTGTGTTCCGTGTGCCTGCTCTTGCATGCTACTGCTTTTATTAATGACATATTTCATTTTTTTACATGGCCCACACCACACAAACAAACACGGCCAGATACACACACACACACACACAAACACACACATACACACACACAAACACTCCAGGCAAATATTGGGCGTTCCCCAGCAGTCACACACACACACACACACACACATTAGCATAGACATTCTCCTCACTCTGATTTCAAGGTTCAGACAGGAGACCCAACTAACACACAGACACAAACATACACACACCCTCACACAAATACACACATACACACAAATACACACACACACACAGCGTACACTAACACAAACACAGGAAGTGAGAGAGCTCTCTCTCTTCTCTCTCACATACACACTTGTGCACATAGACACATACACACCCTCAGAGTTCCTACATGGTGAATCCCATAGCTGTCAGCTCTCATGGCAATACTTGTCAAACAGAAGGAGACATACACACGCACAGACGCACACAGACGTCCACTCTGGCAGACAGTAGGCGAGGGGGTGGGAGAGCACAAGACCCTGCCAGGTCTCTGTTTACACCGTCAGTCAGAGCATCAGGCATGTCCTCATCACCTCAGACTAGGGTTGGGTATCGCTTGGGTTTTATCCGATACCGGTGCTAAATCGATACTTTTAAAACGGTGCCGGTGCCGAAACGGTGCCTGAACCGGTACTTTGTTTTTAAAATGTTTTAAATTAAAATGGTCTAAAGCATGAATTGCTTTTTTTTTTATTGATAAGACAAACATGCATGAACATGAAATTTAACTGTTATATTCAATTTACTATCAATATCTCATTGCTCCTACGAATAATACATTTAAACGTTAAAACAGCTTGCCATGCATGCACACACAATGGTGAGCTCTGCTTTCAAGTTTACCCAGTGTAGGCGGTTTGCCATAATGTATGTTAAAAACCGCTTGCCATAAAACTGCCAGGTCATGGACAACGGCATTTGCAAGCAAGCTAATCTAACAGGGACTCTATTTTCCAGTTAATTCAGTGTGTTCCCAAATGCTTCAAGAAATGTCATGTCTTAACCCATAACACGCAGTAGTTTTGAACATGTTAGGCTACATGTCGGTGTTGAATTGTTTAGATTCCCAGCGCTAGCCTAGTAGGCATTTTAAAAGCAACTATGGCTATGCGCTAACACCAGTCAGCTGAGTTTAATTAGCGATAACGTAGCCTACGGAGATGGTTTCGTAGCCTCTTTGACAGCTCAGTGACATCAGGTATGTAACCTACATATTTATGTTTTTCCCAGCTAACTTTTAACATGATCTTCATATTCATAGTGATGCTATATGGGCCTCATGCACATGAAAGATTAATATCATGCCATTATGTTGTTTAACACCGTGAAATAAAGTTTTCACCTTACAACTTTGCTGATAACATTTCAAATAAATGTCAGTTAGCACATTAGCAAGGATATTGTGTAATGTATAGGCTAGCCTACTGTTGATGTTGTTTCATAGCCTTTTGCTTGTGTGTAGTTAGGCCCACTGCTAGATTTTGACAGGAGCTCGCTTACTTTAAAGTAAGCTACTTGGGCTCACGTCAAAGACTGTCCACTCGCCTATGTGGTGCACCCCTCTGGTTTATACATCCAGTGTTTATCATATGTTAGCTAACTGTATCTGGATATGTTGCTATCAGAGCAAGACGTTAGAGATGGCGCATGACATGCAGTGATGCCTTGTATAAAAATAAAATAAAATAAAAAACGCTATTTAAGCACCGAAATGAGGCACCGAAATCCACGTTGTTATTCGATGCAGTTACTACCGTTTGTGTCGGCACCGGTGCCATATTAGGACCGTGTTTCGGTGCCCAACCCTACCTCAGACACAACAAAACTGCAACATACTTCAACATGGTTCTGAACACACACACACAATATACAGTACATCCCTGAAAACAAACTCCATTTGCACCAGCACAGGTGAGAAAGGGAGGAGACAGAGGGAGACAGGGAATAAAGGAGAGAAAATAAAGCACAGAGGCAATATTAGGAGTGTGTGTGTGCTAGTGTGTGTGTGTTCACTGCACACTTGTAATGGAGCCATTTGCAATGGCCTCCATAGTTACCACACGCTGTTGCTATCACCATGGCCTCCATAGTAACCACACGCTGTTGCTATCACCATGGCCTCCATAGTTACCATACACTGTTGCTATCACCATGGCCTTCATAGTAACCACACGCTGTTGCTATCACCATGGCCTCCATAGTAACCACACGCTGTTGCTATCACCATGGCCTCCATAGTAACCAGTGTTGCGCGGTCTGCCCGAAATTAAGCGGTCGCCCGTGGATGACCACGGATGACCGCGGCCACTATGAGTCATAAACAAAATATTTTAATGATATTCGGGTCATTTGCGGGCGGGTCAGTTAAAATTAATTAAATATATATTCTCTACAAATAGGCCTACTTAAAATATCACGAGAAGGCTAGCATCAATACAGTAAAGCATCAATACAGTAAAGTCAACAGTAAAGAAGCGAGTTAAAATAATAAAGACACCCCTTCAGGAAAAGCGATATGAAGGGTTCAGATGCAAAAGCCTCTAAATGCCACCGACGTCAAAAATGGGATAAAGATGGTGAGTGAATGCTCTCCTCACATAGTATACGTTAATCAAATAATTTAACTTCAAAACCCACTAAATAACACTCTCTTCCTGGTCTGAAATATCATTTCTATGCAAAAACCTATAGGAACCGGATTTTAAATGCTCATTTAAAAGAAATGTGGTCAGACGGATTTAGAGGGTTTTGCATCTGAACTCTTCATATAGACTATGAGAAATATTGTAGTAAATATTTAGTAAAGCTTTGTGCTTCATTCAGCATTATAAACCAGTTCTTACGCTAACGTTTTGACCAGTAATGTATCTCTCTTGCCTACCTTGCCTCACCATTTCTGTTTTCGAAAGAAAGATGTATGTCCATGGCCTTCGAATCTTATCCTAGTGTTCTAATCCTTGGTGGTTGCGTGCGTGCTTGCGCTCTTATTCTCATTCTCTCTCCTGCGCAAACATTATGTCCTGCATGCCTACTGCGTGTAGTTCTACTGCATAAAGTTTCGCAAATAAATTAGTTTGTTTTACAGAAATGGCCTACTGTCACACTGCATGCAGGCTATAACCAAAAGCACACATTTTGAAAATAAGCGGGTCGGATCGCGGGTCGGGTATAATTTTGTCCTAATTAATATTCGCGGTCCGAGTTGCGGTCGGGTTGATTAAAATATTGGGCGACCGCGGGCCGCTTGTGACCAATCCCGCGCAACACTGATAGTAACCACACGCTGTTGCTATCACCATGGCCTCCATAGTTACCACACACTGTTCCAGACACCTGGATGTACAGTAGGGGGCATATTCCAGACACCTGGATGTAGGGGGCATATTCCAGACACCTGGATGTAGGGGGCATATTCCAGACGCCGCTGCCCGGCACCTTTTCACACCAACACCTGGAGATCAGGAGAAGTTAAGCATGTGAGCCGTCTGAGATGATGTGAAGCCCAGGAGAGAGAGAGAGAGAGAAACTCAGTCTGCATTAACTTCATTGTATACAGGCCTTAAAATCAGTTTTAAAAACCAAACCGTATCAAATACATGCTTCCTATTCAGCTCAGGTTCAGCTAATATATCGTCATAATCAAAATGTGCAGGAAATATGTATGTGATATTCATATCTTTCTTAAAAATCACTCATAAAGCATTTTGTCCATCTGACTGTTATATGGAAAGATTATATCTGACTGTTATATGGAAAGAGTGTGTGTGTGTGTGTGTGATGTGTGTATGTGCAGTGTGTGTGGTGTGTGTAGTGTGTGTGGTGTGTGTTATGTGTGTATGTGTAGTGTGTGTGGTGTGTGTATGTGTAGTGTGTGTGTGGTGTGTTCCCTATCTGTAGCTGCAGGCATCTGAAAGGAATCACAGTGAGCTCATCGGCTAATCTATTCCCAACTAACAGCATGAGTTCTGGAGCGCAAAGCGGAGAAATCCTCGCTTTTCTATGGCTTGTTGACGGACTGTTAATTACTTTGTGTGTGTGTGTGTGTGTGTGTATCTGTACATGTAAATGTGTGCTCGGTGGTATTTTTCTTGCATGTGTGATGATGTGGAATGAGCGGAGTGTGTGAGCATGTGCGTGCGTGTCATTGTGTGTATGTCTGTATATGAAAATGTGTGTGTTTGGGCATGGAGATGTGTTCTTGTGAAGTCTCTGCTGTCTCCAGCGTGTGTATGAGCAGATAGGGAGGAGCGTGTGTGTACGTACTTGTGTGTGTGTGTGCGTGTGTGTACGTACTTGTTTGTGTGTGTGTGCATGTGTGTACGTACTTGTGTGTGTGCGCGCGTGTGTGATCTGTCTCCTCACTGTCACATGCGATGAAACTGAGAAAATGGGACATGACGTTTTCATTTGCATACAGAATCACAGCAGTGGTTGGATTCACTCGTTTGGTTTATCCGCCTTGAAGAACACTCACAGGAAACACATATCTGGGTGTCAACTCTTTCTCTTTCTCTCTCTCTTTCTCTGTCTATCACTTTCTTTTTCTCACTCACTTCAATTCAAATGTGCTTTATTGGAGTGACAAATTAGACATTGTATTGCCAGAGCATCCACAGGAACAGTAACATGAATAAAATAGAAGAGAAAACTCTCTTCCTTGCTCTGTTTCTCTCCATTTCTCTCTCTTTCTGTCACCCCCTCTCCCTCTTTCAACCCCTCCTCTCTCTCTCGCTCTTTCTTTCACCCTCCCCCCTCTTCTTGTCTCTTTAAGACTCTAGCAGTGCCAGTCAGTGCTGAGTGTGACTCTGTTGCTGTCAGATTAGCTGCATTCATAGTGTTTGCCACCTTCAGTATGTCTGTCTGAGTCCATGTCTTTTCCCCCTGTGTGTCTGTCTTTAAGAGTCTACATCTCTGCCTCTCCTTCTGTCTGGCTCTCTACATCTTTACTTTTAAGACTGACTGTCTTTACGAATTCTCCTCTCTGTCTAGGTGTCTGTCTGCGTCAGCTGTTTTCTCTTTCAGTTGTCTGTTTCAGTCTTTAGTTCATATTAGTTTTTAAGTCTATCTGCTTTTTTACACAAGCGTGTTTTTCCAGACACATGATTCACCTGAGGAACTCTTGTGTGGATAGGGCGCAGCAGAGAACTTCTACAAACAGCAACATCAAGCCCTTTTTAATTAGCCCAGCCTCAAAACGGTACCGGCTGACCAGGAATTCTCCCAATTTCCACTCTGCTTCTGCCAGTAGCCAGGTAGATATCAAGGTAATATGGTCACACAGGATCGCTTATCTTCAAGCCACAAACTTTCTAGCAAACACAGCTTAAAGCCTATACTGTAAATGTTGACTGATGCTAAATGATGTTAACTCAAAACATCACATACATTTGAGTCAGTCCATAATTCTGAATTTATATCAAGGATCATCAAAGGCAGGATGGAATGATATAAAAAGCAGTGTTCTTGTCTGCATTAGATAATCAGAGATCTTTGATGTTTTTCCTTAGACATGAAAGTCAACATTGGACAGCCGTCATTTAGGGAAAGAGATTATATGAGCAACAGCAACAAAGCCACTGCCTATAAAACATTCACCCTAAAGTGATCCACATCAGGGCCACACTAGGGCCAGACACAAGACCTAGTCCTCACCTACAGACAGAGACTACATGTGGATAAGACCTAGTCCTCGCCTACAGCCAGAGACTACATGTGGATAAGACCTAGTCCTCACCTACAGACAGAAACTACAGGTGGATAAGGAGGACTCAATAAGATAAAAAGAAGGACTCCTTCCTGTTTTGTAGGCAAACTGGGTCTAAGTTACCTCACTTTTCAAAGTATTTCATTCCATTAGAAGTCAGTGCTACAGGCCTTTGCTCATTGTTCTGGTCACACCTTCACCTGCTCATTTGTTACCTGCTCACACCTACACCTGCTTATTTATTACCTGCTCACACATACACCTGCTCATACCTACAACTGCTCACACCTACACCTGGTCACACCTACACCTGCTCATTTATTACCTGCTCATACCTACACCTGCTCCTCACACCTACACCTGCTCATTTATTACCTGCTCCTCACTTACACCTGCTCCTCACCTACACCTGCTCATTTATTACCTGCTCATACCTACACCTGCTCCTCAGACTCAGGTGTCAGACTCACACCTGTCACAACATCGGTCATCTTCAGACAAAACAGCCTCAGCGTCAGAAAAACCTCTGTCATCTTCAGACAAAACTGCCTCAGCGTCAGAAAAACCAGACTCAGGTGTCAGACTCAGAAAAACATCTGTCATTTTCAGACAAAACTGCCTCAGCTTCAGAAAAACTTCTGTCATATTCAGACAAAACTGCCTCAGCGTAAGAAAAACCTCTGTCATCCTCAGATAAAACTGCTTCAAACCAAACTGCCTCAGAAAAAGTGGAGTCAGGTCTCAGAAAATCAGGTCTCTGATCTATTACCACACGCTGTTGCTATCAGGTCTATTCTGTCACTGGCAGGGTAGGAATTTCACGACGGCCGTGGTAGCCCCTTGCGTTGGCCGTGAAGCCCCTTTGAAAATCATAGGTTTACAGGCCACGGTGGCCTTGGTGCCCCCTTCTTTCAATATTCTGCTTTGTGTCCTACTAATAGCGATTTTTATTTAGCCTGCGGCCTGTCAAAATAATCTTAGCATTCACAGAGCAAATTCATTTAGTCTTTTACGCAGTGGAGAAATTGACATCGCAAGAAAGTGCGTCCAAATTCACCCATTCTTCTCAGTTGAACTACTCGCGAAGTAGCCTATTCATCACACAGACATCACAAGTGATGTCACATGAAAGAGCTTTTTCTCAGCTTTTAAACGATGTTAGCCGATAATTGCTGTGTTGAACGAAGCTGAAGTTGGCCGCACATTCAGAATGCGGTGTAGTCAAGTTTCCGTTCCACCTTAAATATTGCAATTTTCTACCGACAGGGGGCAGTGCTGACTGCAAATACGCGATGACACTGGCATTTGCCTAGTAGCAGACGAACATAGGCTACTCCTCACAGACGAATAAAAGCCTTTTTTTCTGGTGACTCCATTGTCGACCAATCTTTAAGTAAATGATACATGCTTTCTGTCAAATAAATCGGTTCATATTGCACTTGTTTTGGGGGGGCTTTTCTGTTTCTTCTTTACATGAGCTATATTTCATATTTTACAATTTATGCACTAGATTTGATACCCATTGCTCACACATGATTTGCCGTGAGATATTACACCACATCCCGATACAACAGTCTCTGAGCTTTCATTTGACACCATGTATGGCCAATTTCGTCGTGAAAATTCACCCTTTTATTACAATTGAAATTCCATGAGCTGTTTTTCATATTCCACAATGTATGCACTAGACTTGATACCTATTGCCCACACAACATTTGCCGTGAAATATTACACCACATCCCGATACTACCGTCTCACAGCGTTCATATGACACCCAGCATGCCAAACTTCGTCGTGGAAAATTGCCATTTTTGTTACATTTAAATTACATGAACTATATTTCATATTCCACAGTATATGCACTAGATTTGATACCTATGGTCCATACATCATTTGCCGTGAAATATTACACCACATCCCGAGACTACAGTCTCTGAGCTTTCATATGACACCTTGCATGCCAAATTCCATCGTGGAAAATGGCCATTTTCCTTACATTTAAGTTACATGAGCTATATTTCATATTTTACAATTTATGCACTAGATTTGATACCCATTGCCCACACATCATTTGCCGTGAAAAATTACACCACATCCCGATACTACAGTCTCTGAGCTTTCATTTGACACCATGCATGGCCAATTTCGTAGTGGAAAATGGGCCTATTTCATAGATTTAATTTACATGAGCTATATTTCATATTCCACAATTTATGCACTAGATTTGATACCTATTGCTCACACATCATTTGCCGTGAGATATTACACCACATCCCGATACTACAGTCTCTGAGCTTTCATTTGACACCATGCATGGCCAATTTTGTCGTGGAAATTTACCCTTTTATTACAATTGAAATTACATGAGCTGTTTTTCATATTCCACAATGTATGCACTGGACTTGATACCTATTGCCCACACAACATTTGCCGTAAAATATTACACCACATCCCGATACTACCGTCTCACAGCGTTCATATGACACCCTGCATGCCAAACTTCGTCGTGGAAAATGGCCATTTTTCTTACATTTTAATTACATGAACTATATTTCATATTCCACAGTATATGCACTAGATTTGATACCTATGGCCCATACATCATTTGCCGTGAAATATTACACCACATCCCGAAACTACAGTCTCTGAGCTTTCATATGACACCTTGCAAGCCAAATTCCATCGTGGAAAATGGCCATTTTCCTTACATTTAAGTTACATGAGCTATATTTCATATTCCACAATGTATGCACTAGACTTGATACCTATTGCCCACACAACATTTGCCGTGAAATATTACACCACATCCCGATACTACCGTCTCACAGCGTTCATATGACACCCAGCATGCCAAACTTCGTCGTGGAAAATTGCCATTTTTGTTACATTTAAATTACATGAACTATATTTCATATTCCACAGTATATGCACTAGATTTGATACCTATGGTCCATACATCATTTGCCGTGAAATATTACACCACATCCCGAGACTACAGTCTCTGAGCTTTCATATGACACCTTGCATGCCAAATTCCATCGTGGAAAATGGCCATTTTCCTTACATTTAAGTTACATGAGCTATATTTCATATTTTACAATTTATGCACTAGATTTGATACCCATTGCCCACACATCATTTGCCGTGAAAAATTACACCACATCCCGATACTACAGTCTCTGAGCTTTCATTTGACACCATGCATGGCCAATTTCGTAGTGGAAAATGGGCCTATTTCATAGATTTAATTTACATGAGCTATATTTCATATTCCACAATTTATGCACTAGATTTGATACCTATTGCTCACACATCATTTGCCGTGAGATATTACACCACATCCCGATACTACAGTCTCTGAGCTTTCATTTGACACCATGCATGGCCAATTTTGTCGTGGAAATTTACCCTTTTATTACAATTGAAATTACATGAGCTGTTTTTCATATTCCACAATGTATGCACTGGACTTGATACCTATTGCCCACACAACATTTGCCGTAAAATATTACACCACATCCCGATACTACCGTCTCACAGCGTTCATATGACACCCTGCATGCCAAACTTCGTCGTGGAAAATGGCCATTTTTCTTACATTTTAATTACATGAACTATATTTCATATTCCACAGTATATGCACTAGATTTGATACCTATGGCCCATACATCATTTGCCGTGAAATATTACACCACATCCCGAAACTACAGTCTCTGAGCTTTCATATGACACCTTGCAAGCCAAATTCCATCGTGGAAAATGGCCATTTTCCTTACATTTAAGTTACATGAGCTATATTTCATATTCCACAATTTATGCACTAGATTTGATACCTATTGCCCACACATCATTTGCCGTGAAATATTACACCACATCCCGATACTACAGTCTCTGAGCTTTCATTTGACACCATGCATGGCCAATTTTGTCGTGGAAATTTACCCTTTTATTACAATTGAAACTACATGAGCTGTTTTTCATATTCCACAAATATATGCACTAGATTTGATGCCTATTGCCCAAATATCATTTGCCGTAAAATATTACACCACATCCCGATACTACCGTCTCACAGCGTTCATATGACACCAAGCATGCCAAACTTCGTCGTGGAAAATGGCCATTTTTCTTACATTTAAATTACATGAACTATATTTCATATTCCACAGTATATGCACTAGATTTGATACCTATGGTCCATACATCATTTGCCGTGAAATATTACACCACATCCCGAGACTACAGTCTCTGAGCTTTCATATGACACCTTGCATGCCAAATTCCATCGTGGAAAATGGCCATTTTCCTTACATTTAAGTTACATGAGCTATATTTCATATTTTACAATTTATGCACTAGATTTGATACCCATTGCCCACACATCATTTGCCGTGAAAAATTACACCACATCCCGATACTACAGTCTCTGAGCTTTCATTTGACACCATGCATGGCCAATTTCGTAGTGGAAAATGGGCCTATTTCATAGATTTAATTTACATGAGCTATATTTCATATTCCACAATTTATGCACTAGATTTGATACCTATTGCTCACACATCATTTGCCGTGAGATATTACACCACATCCCGATACTACAGTCTCTGAGCTTTCATTTGACACCATGCATGGCCAATTTCGTAGTGGAAAATGGGCCTATTTCATAGATTTAATTTACATGAGCTATATTTCATATTCCACAATTTATGCACTAGATTTGATACCTATTGCTCACACATCATTTGCCGTGAGATATTACACCACATCCCGATACTACAGTCTCTGAGCTTTCATTTGACACCATGCATGGCCAATTTTGTCGTGGAAATTTACCCTTTTATTACAATTGAAATTACATGAGCTGTTTTTCATATTCCACAATGTATGCACTGGACTTGATACCTATTGCCCACACAACATTTGCCGTAAAATATTACACACATCCCGATACTACCGTCTCACAGCGTTCATATGACACCCTGCATGCCAAACTTCGTCGTGGAAAATGGCCATTTTTCTTACATTTTAATTAAATGAACTATATTTCATATTCCACAGTATATGCACTAGATTTGATACCTATGGCCCATACATCATTTGCCGTGAAATATTACACCACATCCCAAAACTACAGTCTCTGTGCTTTCATATGACACCTTGCATGCCAAATTCCATCGTGGAAAATGGCCCTTTTTCATAGATTTAATTTACATGAGCCATATTTCATATTTTACAATTTATGCACTAGATTTGATACCTATGGCCCATACATCATTTGCCGTGAAATATTACACCACATCCCGATACTACAGTCTCTGAGCTTTCATTTGACACCATGCATGGCCAATTTCGTCGTGGAAAATGGGCATATTTCATAGATTTAATTTACATGAGCTATATTTCATATTCCACAGTTTATGCACTAGATTTGATACCTATTGCCCACACATCATTTGCCGTGAAATATTACACCACATCCCGATACTACAGTCTCTGAGCTTTCATATGACACCCTGCATGCCAACTTTCGTTGTGGAAAATGGCCATATTTTATAGATTTACTTATTTCATATTTTACCATTTGTGCACTTGATTTGATGCCTATTACCCAAACATCATTTGCCGTAAAATATTACACCACATCCCGAAACTACAGTCTCTGAGCTTTCATGTGACACCCTGCATGCCAACTTTCGTCGTGGAAAATGGCCATATTTTATAGATTTACTTATTTCATATTTTACCATTTGTGCACTTGATTTGATGCCTATACCCAAACATCATTTGCCGTAAAATATTACACCACATCCCGAAACTACAGTCTCTGAGCTTTCATATGACACCCTGCATGCCAACTTTCGTCGTGGAAAATGGCCATATTTTATAGATTTACTTATTTCATATTTTACCATTTGTGCACTTGATTTGATGCCTATTGCCCAAACATCATTTGCCGTAAAATATTACGCCACATCCCGAAACTACAGTCTCTGAGCTTTCATATGACACCTTGCATGCCAAATTCCATCGTGGAAAATGGCCATTTTCCTTACATTTAAGTTACATGAGCTATATTTCAGAAAAAAAGAATAACTGCACAATGGATGTAATTACACGCTCCTCGTGATCATTGTCAGATTTCAACAGTTATGACTGACAGTAGAAGTGTGAAATAAGAGAGCAATTCTCATTTATGCTATACATGAGCACACATAGAATTTGTGAGATTTTTTAAGTAGTGCAAAGTCTGTTAAATCTGGATGTGCTGTATGTCACGCCAAATAGGGATCAAATCTGCATAAATCGTAAAACATGAAATATAGCTCATAGAATTTCAATTGTAATGAAATGGGGATTTTCCATGACAAAATTGGCCATGCATGGTGGCAAATGAAAGCTGAGAGACTGTAGTATCGGGATATGGTGTAATTGATGTATGGGCAATAGGTATCAAATCTAGTGAATAAATTGTAAAATATGAAATATAGCTCATATAAATTACATGTATGAAAAATGGCCATTTTCCACAATAGAATTTGGCATGCAGGGTGTCATATGAAAGCTCAAAGACTGTATCGGGATGAGGTGTAATATTTCAGGGCAAATGATGTGTGGGCAATAGGTATTAAGTATGGTAAAATATGAAATATAGCTCATGTAAATTAAATCTATGAAATATGTCCATTTTCCACAACGAAATTGGCCATGCAGGGTGTCATATGAAAGCTCAGAGACTGTAGTATCGGGATGTGGTGTAATATTTCACGGCAAATGATGTGTGGGCAATAGGTATCAAATCTAGTGCATAAACTGTGGAATATGAAATATAGCTCATGTAAAGTAAATCTATAAAATATGGTCATTTTCCACGATGGAATTTGGCATGCAAGGTGTCATATGAAAGCTCAGAGACTGTAGTTTCGGGATGTGGTGTAATATTTCACGGCAAATGATGTATGGACCATAGGTATCAAATCTAGTGCATATACTGTGGAATATGAAATATAGTTCATGTAATTTAAATGTAAGAAAAATGGCCATTTTCCACGATTAAGTTTGGCATGCTGGGTGTCATATGAACGCTGTGAGACGGTAGTATCGGGATGTGGTGTAATATTTTACGGCAAATGTTGTGTGGGCAATAGGTATCAAGTCCAGTGCATACATTGTGGAATATGAAAAACAGCTCATGTAATTTCAATTGTAATAAAAGGGTGAATTTCCACCACGAAATTGGCCATGCATGGTGTCAAATGAAAGCTCAGAGACTGTAGTTTCGGGATGTGGTGTAAAATTTCACGGCAAATGATGTGTGGGCAATAGGTATCAAATCTAGTGCATAAATTGTAAAATATGAAATATAGTTCATGTAATTTAAATGTAAGAAAAATGACCATTTTCCACGACGAAGTTTGGCATGCTGGGTGTCATATGAACGCTGTGAGACGGTAGTATCGGGATGTGGTGTAATATTTCACGGCAAATGTTGTGTGGGCAATAGGTATCAAGTCTAGTGCATACATTGTGGAATATGAAAAACAGCTCATGGAATTTCAATTGTAATAAAAGGGTGAATTTTCACGACGAAATTGGCCATACATGGTGTCAAATGAAAGCTCAGAGACTGTAGTATCGGGATGTGGTGTGATATCTCACGGCAAATCATGTGTGAGCAATGGGTATCAAATCTAGTGCATACATTGTAAAATATGAAATATAGCTCATGTAAAGTAAATCTATAAAATATGGTCATTTTCCACGATGGAATTTGGCATGCAAGGTGTCATATGAAAGCTCAGAGACTGTAGTATCGGGATGTGGTGTAATATTTCACGGCAAATGATGTATGGACCATAGGTATCAAATCTAGTGCATATACTGTGGAATATGAAATATAGTTCATGTAATTTAAATGTAAGAAAAATGGCCATTTTCCACGATTAAGTTTGGCATGCTGGGTGTCATATGAACGCTGTGAGACGGTAGTATCGGGATGTGGTGTAATATTTTACGGCAAATGTTGTGTGGGCAATAGGTATCAAGTCCAGTGCATACATTGTGGAATATGAAAAACAGCTCATGTAATTTCAATTGTAATAAAAGGGTGAATTTCCACCACGAAATTGGCCATGCATGGTGTCAAATGAAAGCTCAGAGACTGTAGTTTCGGGATGTGGTGTAATATTTCACGGCAAATGATGTGTGGGCAATAGGCATCAAATCAAGTGCACAAATGGTAATATATGAAATATAGCTCATGTAAAGTAAATCTATAAAATATGGCCATTTTCCACGACGAAATTTGGCATGCAGGGTGTCATATGAAAGCTCAGAGACTGCAGTATCGGGATGTGGTGTAATATTTCACGGCAAATTATTTATGGGCTATAGGTATCAAATCTAGTGCATAAATTGTGGAATATGAAATATAGCTCATGTAAATTAAATCTATGAAATATGCCCATTTTCCACGACGAAATTGGCCATGCATGGTGTCAAATGAAAGCACAGAGACTGTAGTTTCGGGATGTGGTGTAATATTTCACGGCAAATGATGTATGGACCATAGGTATCAAATCTAGTGCATATACTGTGGAATATGAAATATAGTAATTTAAATGTAAGAAAAATGCTGCTGGGCATGCTGGGTGTCATATGAACGCTGTGAGACGGTAGTATCGGGATGTGGTGTAATATCTCACGGCAAATCATGTGTGAGCAATGGGTATCAAATCTAGTGCATAAATTGTAAAATATGAAATATAGCTCATGTAAAGAAGAAACAGAAAAGCCCCCCCAAAACAAGTGCAATATGAACCGATTTATTTGACAGAAAGCATGTTGTATCATTTACTTAAAGATTGGTCGACAATGGAGTCACCAGAAAAAAGGCTTTTATTCGTCTGTGAGGAGTAGCCTACATGTTCGTCTGCTACTAGGCAAATGCCAGTGTCATCGCGTATTTGCAGTCAGCGCTGCCCCCTGTCGGTAGAAAATTGTAATATTTAAGGTGGAATCGAAACTTAACTACACCGCATTCTGAATGTGCGGCCAACTTCAGCTTCGTCTGTGTTGAACGGTTCGCGAGAAAAGTAAATAATATAATTCAATTTAATCATACATTCTACTGAAGGTTTTGCGTCCATGATCTCCCTACCCATTCATCTCGGTGGAATACTTTACGAACCCTTCTTTTATCACATGACAAACCACTTATCAGAATAAACAGCAGACCTTACCGAACATAAAGGTGTAAAGCAGTCCCCTGTACAGTTAACCGTTCCAGAGTAATCCAGTTTTGAATTTGCAGTAAATTTCGACATGCATTGATGTCTCCAAATTTGGGCTTTAAGTTTTACAATGTGTTTAAATTGTTCCACATGATTTCATAACAGGCCAAATACAAAATAAATGTTACAAATATCGCCTAGATATTGGTAAATCAGAGGACAGCTGACTAAGAGTTTGTGAAAGTAGCCTGATCACAAAATGCTAAGCATGCATCTAGGCTATTTGAGTTTCTTAAAGATGAGCTGTGCTTAAATTTAAATTGTTCTATACATGATTTCATAGCAGGCCAAATATAAAATAAATGTTATGTAGCCAGGCACTACGCCCCCAATTGATTACATGGGCCGGCCCCATAATTTACATCACATGGCGTAAATCACTTCCTCATTTAGCCTAGGCCTTAAATCGCTATATGTAGCAGCATTTGGATGGTGCTGTGTTGCTCGGCTCTTTCGGAATATAATCCCCCCCCGGTCGCTGCAAGGAAGGTAAGCCAGGGTTTATTTTGGTGTCCAGCAGACGCTCGTATTAATGCCCCCTTAATTCACATTTATGCATTCACTCATTAGATTGCAGTTTTTGACGGTGAGCTCCCAGCGAACACTCGGCCACATTCCTCCCTTGTCCTAAGCCCCTCGGTCTGCTGATAAGGTGCGTTTTGATTCTTTGAATTTTGACTAGATGATTCAGTGTGTGTGTGTGCTAGTTTTAATATTATATTCTGGGAATGGTTAACAGGTGGGTTCTGCACTACGACTGGTCGAATTGGCACTCAGTTTAGCGTGGATGCAAGGTAATACCAGCATGTACTGTCATGGGTTGCGTTGCGTATCTGTTGCTGTTCAAATGTAATGCTAATGCTACTCTGTTTGCCTTCAGGAAGAGCTACCTATTGCCATTGCTGTTTTGCCTTGTATTTTATTTATGATTTCTACAATTTGTTTTGTTTAAGTGTACTATATCTCGCACACAGACGCGGCTGTCTGGGCTGGCTGATTGTGGGTGATCTGTCTCGTTACGCCTGCATGTCCGTGTTCTTTGAGGGGGGGGGGAGTTTGTGTCTGCGTCTTGGATCATTTTATAGTTTGTTTTGTTTGTGACCAACTGTGTTCGTCTCGTAGATACAATTAAGCTGCATCAGCATCACCCTTATTGGCTGTATATCGCCACAGCTGGGGATCGGTCGGGCCCACTGGTGGTTGGGTACTCTTTGCTCCTCCTTATTGGTCACCTGCATGCTTAGTGTGTTTCCTTATAGCGTGTTTGTGTACACTCTTAACTGCGTGTTTGCACCACCCTTTGCTGTGAGTGTGGCTATCAGCGTGTGCGTGTGTGTGACTATTTTTGCACAGGTAAATTGGTGACTCTTCTGGGTGCTTTCCCTCCCTCCAGTGGCCCACCTGACATACTTTCCCAGCTGGTACAGTATTTCTTGTCCCTTTTTTTTACACAAGATACATGCATATTTATATTGGACTGTAAACTGTTGTGATTGTGCTTGATTGTAAACTACCTATTTAATGAACTAAATTTAGTGACATCTAATAAAATACATATATATTTTACTAACTATTTCCCTTCCAGCAGTTGATTTGCTTCCAAGAACATTAATAAAACTTTGCATGAACTTGAGAATTGGGTCTCTGCTCTCTCTGTCCATATAAGAACTTGTGTTTTAAGGTGTTATAATTGAGTAGGGTACATTTCCCAGTTTCCCTCTGGGTGGCGTAGTCGGGTTCCTTTGCGTGACTTTGGACTCTTATGGGCCCTGGTCACAATCTGGCGGTAGTCGGCAGGATAAATGTAAAGCAGAGGCTTGATTGTCAAGTGTAAACTTTCACAGTTGGTTATATTTTGGTTGTTTGTTTGTTCTATGGTGGACGTGTGATTGTATGTGTGTACCTTCCCCCTTTTTGTTTTCTTTTTTTTTCCCACGGCAAAACAGCAATTGGCCCAGTCACAGCGGATTACGACGTGCTGGACTCTCTCTCCCTCCAAGGCTCTGCCAGATTTACGGTTTGGTTGAACTGACTGTCAAAACTCTCTCATAGATATGGAGGCTGACCTACAGCAGCTGAGAGACTTGGTTACGCAGCTGCAAGCTGAGAATGAGCGCTTAAAACAGGCCCAGCCTCCGGACGATGTATTGGGTCCTGATGCTGTTCCTGAGCCTGCACCTGGTGCATCTGAACGATTTGTGTATGTACCCAGAGAACGGAGATGCCCTATGTTCCGTGGTAAGAGTGGGATGAGTATTGGGGAGTGGATTGAGGAAGTCCAAGCTAGTATGAGGATTAGACACATGACACCAGTAGAGAAAGCTTACTTTATTTTCGACCATCTAGAAGGAGAAGCTAAGGATGAAATAAAATACAGACCTAAGGCAGACCGGGAAGATCCCACAAAAATTTTGGCTATTTTGCAAGAGTTGTATGGCTGTGCCGAATCTTATGTTGCTTTACAGAAGGATTTCTTTTCAAGGAGGCAGTTAGAGGGTGAATCACTCCAGGAATACTCTCATGCTTTGTTTGAACTAATGGACAGGGTAACTGAGGCCGCTCCACATGCTGTGCCCAATTCAGATATCCTTTTAAGGGATCAATTTGTTGAACATGTTAATGACCCAGATCTTCGTAGGGCACTGAAACAGGTGGTTCGAACCAAACCAGATGCAACGCTGTTGTATGTAAGGGGTGAAGCTATTAGATGGGAAAGAGAGGGCAGGCCAGCAGAGGGTAGATCAAGGAGTTTTTCTGTACCATCTATTTGTGCCACCCAAACACTGAACTTCCCTAGAGAGTCAGGGGCTATGCCTAAACAATCAGAACTTTATGAAATAAAGACTATGTTGAAGAAGCAACAGGAACAGCTAGATAAGCTTTCACACAGCGTGTCCCTTTTACAGAATCCCAGACGACCTCAATCCATTACTCAGGGCCCAATCATATGTAGGAGATGTGAACAGCCTGGTCACTACGCTCGTAATTGTGATAATGTGAGGGTAACCCACACTGTAAATTCTCAGTCACAGGAGGTTGGGGGAGCGAATGTTCAAAGACAAGTGTCGGAAAACTAGCTCCCTCTGTTGTGATGAGCCACCACTCAGAGGGGGGCAATAGTGGCTCAGGTAATGGGTCGGGGGTTTCTAGGCCAGAGTTTTCACAGATTGTGGGGTCCTGTCCTTATGTTACTGTAACCATGGGAGGGGTTCAAGTTAAATGCCTATTGGATACAGGGTCAATGGTGTCAACTGTGACCGAATCCTTTTTCCGCACACATTTTAGAGAGTCCCCAAGAGCATGTCAGTGGTTACAACTCCGTGCAGCCAATGGCCTGGATATCCCCTATTTAGGCTATGTTGAGCTTGACGTGAATGTTCTGGGTACCCTTATTTCAAAAAGGGGCATCCTTATTGTAAAGGACCATGGGTCTTCAGCTATGGTGGGAGTGCCTGGGGTATTGGGGATGAATATTGTACGTGCCTGTTATGATGATTTATTTCGGCAGCATGGCCCCGCCCTTTTCCACCAGCCTTCAGTGCAGCAGGCCCCAAGTATTTTCCAGCAGGCCCTCCAGTCTTACCACCAGGTCCATACAGGGGATCGTGGACACTACTGTGGGGTTGCCAAGGTGAGGGGTAGATGCCCTGTTTTTATTCCAGGGGGTGCTATTAAGCTAGTAGCTGCTACTTGTTCACAGAACATTTTCTCCTCAGGTTGCCCTGTGTTGTTTGAGCCATTTCCCATTCGTGACACTCTGCCTGCGGGCTTGTTATCATATCCATCTATGGTTCAAGTACATCAGGGTACAGCATATATTCCTGTGGCCAATGTAGGACAGGTAGATGCTAAACTGTATCCCCGTTGTGCTTTAGGTACCCTGACTCAGGCTCACCTTGTAACCTTACCCACTGGAGTTGTAGAGGTCCCTGGGAATATGGGTGGGCAGGAACAAACGGCCACTATTAACACTCAGTCTGTCCAGACCAGCAAAGTGTCAGATTTTATCGGGTCCTTAGATCTGAGTTCTCTGTCCGAGTCAGAACAGGCCAGTGTTAAAACTCTGTTGTTAAAGCACCAAGAGGTTTTTGCCTCTCATGACAGTGACTTGGGGTGCACTGACCTCATAGCCCATGAGATTCCTTTAGTCGATGAGGCCCCTGTCAGACAGCGGTTCAGACGTATACCCCCATCAGACTATGAGGCTGTAAAGGAACACATTCATCAGCTTTTGGAGGCCCAGGTCATTCGGGAGAGCTGTAGCCCTTACGCTTCCCCCATTGTTCTTGTACGGAAAAAGGATGGCAGTCTCCGTATGTGTGTTGATTATCGTCAACTTAACGCAAAAACGCGGAGAGATGCGTTCCCTTTGCCGCGTATAGAAGAGTCGCTAGATGCACTATCCGGCGCCCATTGGTTCTCAACACTTGATCTGGCAAGCGGTTATAACCAGGTGCCTGTAGCGGAAAAGGATAGGATTAAAACTGCCTTTTGTACTCCCTTTGGCCTTTTTGAATTCAACCGAATGCCATTTGGCCTTTGCAATGCACCCAGTACTTTTCAGCGTCTGATGGAGCGCATATTCGGTGCACAACATTTTCAGACACTACTTTTGTATTTGGATGATGTCATTGTCTTTTCATCTACAATACAGGATCATCTACAACGCCTGGATGCAGTACTGACGCGGTTGCACCACGAAGGCCTTAAGGTGAAGCTTGAGAAGTGTTGTTTCTTTAAAACTCAGGTGAGGTACTTGGGGCACGTCATCTCCAAAGATGGGGTGTCTACAGACCCTGACAAGATTTTGGCTGTGGAAAAATGGGCCCGTCCTTCTACTGTCTCAGAACTCCGGTCGTTTCTCGGATTCGCGAGTTACTACAGGAGGTTTGTTGAGGGGTTTTCTCAGATAGCAGCTCCTCTTCACAGAGTAGTGGCAGAGCTAATTAAGACTCCAATAAAGAGGACTTCAGGGAAGTTGATTGGGGATGCTTGGACAAATAACTGCGAGCGGAGTTTCCAAGACCTTAAAACTAAGCTTGTAACTGCCCCGGTCTTGGCTTACGCTGACTTTTCTTTGCCCTTTATTTTGGAAATTGATGCTAGCTTGAGTGGTCTAGGGGCAGTCTTATCTCAGGAGCAAGGGGGGCGAGTGAGACCAGTGGCATATGCTAGTCGGGCATTGAATAGGGCTGAAAAGAACATGCCAAATTATAGCTCTATGAAATTAGAACTTCTGGGGCTAAAATGGGCAATGTCTGAAAAATTTAGAGAGTACCTTCTGGGGCAGAAATGCATAGTTTGGACTGACAACAACCCTTTGAGTCACCTAGGCACCGCAAAGTTGGGGGCAACTGAACAGCGCTGGGTAGCACAGTTGGCTGCATTTGACTTCAGCATAAAGTATCGTTCAGGGCGCTCTAACACTAATGCCGATGCTCTATCCAGGCAGAGCCAGCCAGCCATCACGCCAGCAGCATTGGAGTCAGCCCTTCCTGGAACTTCACTGCCTGACGATCTACAACAGTCCGTGGTTGCCCCAACTGTACAGGTAACGCAATCTGCCATTTCTGCTTTGCCCCATCAGCCCAGAGAACAACTTGTCAAGCTGCAGCAGGAGGACCCCATGATAGGCACGTTTCTCTCCTTCTGGCGACAGGAGAAAACCCCCACCCACCAGGAGCGGACAGCTCTTTCACAGCCGGTACTGGAGTTAGTCCGACAGTGGAAGCGGATACAGGAACAGGATGGTCTCCTATATCGGAGGATTTTTCGCTCTGATGGCGGTGAGGAGGTGCTTCAGCTTCTCCTCCCAACGGTGCTCAAAGAGGAAGTCCTCCAGCAGCTCCACCAAGGACATGGCCATCAAGGCATTGAAAGGACAACAGAGCTGGTGAGACAGCGATGCTACTGGCCAGGGCTCTATACAGACGTCAAGGAGTGGTGCCAAAGCTGTGAACGCTGCGTGTTAGCCAAACCAGTACACCCTCCTCTGAGGACGGCCATGGGCCATTTGTTAAGTTCTAGGCCAAACCACATTCTAGCTATTGACTTTACCTTTCTGGAACGCTCTAGAAGTGGTTTTGAGTGTGTGCTGGTAATGACTGATGTATTCTCAAAGTTCACACAGGCGGTGCCAACTAAAGACCAACGAGCCCCCACAGTCGCAGGCGTCCTGGTGAAGGAGTGGTTCTACAGATTTGGCGTTCCTTCACGGATCCACTCGGACCAAGGACGTAACTTCAAAAGTGCCTTGATCTCACAACTCTGCACCCTCTACGGGGTCCAGAAGACTCACACTACCCCATACCATCCACAAGGGAATGGGCAGTGCGAACGATTTAATCGGACGTTACATGGCCTTCTGCAGACCCTACCACTCAGTAAGAAGGCTGATTGGCCAACCTACCTTCCTCAGGTCATCTTTTCATATAACACCACTACTCATCAGTCCACGGGTGAGTCTCCCTACCTGTTGATGTTTGGTCAGGAGCCACGACTGCCTGTTGACTTTCTGTTAGGCAGGGTTCCAGAGCCGGCTCAAGGCTCCATTGATGACTGGGTGCGAGAACATCGACGACGCCTTCAGACTGCCTTTGATGGGGCCAAGGGACGGTTGCAGGCAGCTGCCCGCCAGCGGAAGGAACGGAGCGACCAGCGGGTGACTGGAAGTGAACTTCAAGAGGGTGGCTTTGTGTACCTCCAAACTAAGGCTTTCCAGGGCCGAGCCAAGATTCAGGATACCTGGGGGCCTGTGAAGTACCAGATAGTTAAAGCCCCACCTCCGGGTGGTGTGGTGTATACAATCGCCCCAGTTCATGCTGAAGGCTACTTGGGCCCTGCCAAGACAGTCCATCGGATGCTACTAAGGCCTGTCCCCCCTAATCACCTGTATCCCCCTAGGTCAAATCCTGAACCATTAGAGGATCTTCCGGTTGACATTGAGGATACGGATGGTGATCTATGGCTTGTGCTCCCACCTCAGCCTGAAACCAGCACTACTGCAATGCCAAGCCAACAGTGTCCACTGCCGTGTCAGCCTGGATATGATGCACCCAGTACATCAGAAGCCTCCTCCCGCCAGGGAATGGTCTCTAATATTAACCTTCATGCCACAGAAGGCCCTCGTAAGAGTCAGCGACGGACCGCAGGAAAACACACCAATCCCCATCATCTACCAAGATCTATGCAGAATGGGGGGGGCAGTGGGGTTGCAGCATCTCAGTCAGTTGGGTCCAGTAACATGATCACTGCACTGTTTAGGCCCTGGAGATAGAAATATTGTATCGTCGGGACGCCGACATAAAGCGGGGGTAGATTGTAGCCAGGCACTACGCCCCCAATTGATTACATGGGCCGGCCCCATAATTTACATCACATGGCGTAAATCACTTCCTCATTTAGCCTAGGCCTTAAATCGCTATATGTAGCAGCATTTGGATGGTGCTGTGTTGCTCGGCTCTTTCGGAATATAATCCCCCCCCGGTCGCTGCAAGGAAGGTAAGCCAGGGTTTATTTTGGTGTCCAGCAGACGCTCGTATTAATGCCCCCTTAATTCACATTTATGCATTCACTCATTAGATTGCAGTTTTTGACGGTGAGCTCCCAGCGAACACTCGGCCACATTCCTCCCTTGTCCTAAGCCCCTCGGTCTGCTGATAAGGTGCGTTTTGATTCTTTGAATTTTGACTAGATGATTCAGTGTGTGTGTGTGCTAGTTTTAATATTATATTCTGGGAATGGTTAACAGGTGGGTTCTGCACTACGACTGGTCGAATTGGCACTCAGTTTAGCGTGGATGCAAGGTAATACCAGCATGTACTGTCATGGGTTGCGTTGCGTATCTGTTGCTGTTCAAATGTAATGCTAATGCTACTCTGTTTGCCTTCAGGAAGAGCTACCTATTGCCATTGCTGTTTTGCCTTGTATTTTATTTATGATTTCTACAATTTGTTTTGTTTAAGTGTACTATATCTCGCACACAGACGCGGCTGTCTGGGCTGGCTGATTGTGGGTGATCTGTCTCGTTACGCCTGCATGTCCGTGTTCTTTGAGGGGGGGGGGAGTTTGTGTCTGCGTCTTGGATCATTTTATAGTTTGTTTTGTTTGTGACCAACTGTGTTCGTCTCGTAGATACAATTAAGCTGCATCAGCATCACCCTTATTGGCTGTATATCGCCACAGCTGGGGATCGGTCGGGCCCACTGGTGGTTGGGTACTCTTTGCTCCTCCTTATTGGTCACCTGCATGCTTAGTGTGTTTCCTTATAGCGTGTTTGTGTACACTCTTAACTGCGTGTTTGCACCACCCTTTGCTGTGAGTGTGGCTATCAGCGTGTGCGTGTGTGTGACTATTTTTGCACAGGTAAATTGGTGACTCTTCTGGGTGCTTTCCCTCCCTCCAGTGGCCCACCTGACATACTTTCCCAGCTGGTACAGTATTTCTTGTCCCTTTTTTTTACACAAGATACATGCATATTTATATTGGACTGTAAACTGTTGTGATTGTGCTTGATTGTAAACTACCTATTTAATGAACTAAATTTAGTGACATCTAATAAAATACATATATATTTTACTAACTATTTCCCTTCCAGCAGTTGATTTGCTTCCAAGAACATTAATAAAACTTTGCATGAACTTGAGAATTGGGTCTCTGCTCTCTCTGTCCATATAAGAACTTGTGTTTTAAGGTGTTATAATTGAGTAGGGTACATTTCCCAGTTTCCCTCTGGGTGGCGTAGTCGGGTTCCTTTGCGTGACTTTGGACTCTTATGGGCCCTGGTCACAGTTATATATAGCCTAGATATCTGTTTTTATTAGATGATCAGATGATTTACAGTTATATGTAATATGTCATGTTTCATGTTTTTGTAATGTTTCATACAATGATGCAGGTCTACTGCAGTGAATAGGCTAAATACAACCTTGATCATTTTTATAGCCTACTACTGTATAGTTAACTTTGGCCTTGGTGCCCATGTGGCCTTTGTGCCCCCCACCAAATATGCCCAACTGAAGGCCAAGTGGCCTTGCCCCCAGAATGGTGAAATTCCAAGCCTGGTCACTGGCATGTTATATTTGGTGCTTGGTTAGATGTAGAAATTATAAGTAAAGGTAGAAAGTGATCCAATGGTATACACATTGTAGGAAATCCATGGATGTAACTTAGCTAACCTCACTTCGCTAGTAACATTAGCAGCTGCTGTAAGGCACATACCGGAGTAAGCTACGTACTACATACAGCAAAATAATTTGTTTTTCGTAGGATTACGGTACATTCAATGAGCTAGGGAAAAGTGGGTTAAACATTTTTCCACCACGAAAGTCAAGAACAACACCTGGACCATTATTTCTTACTTTTGCTAACCGTTTCCCAGTTGTACAGTACCTACCAGTAAGAAACCTGCGTCATTATCATCTCATCATTATTCCCAAACCCCCATAAAGACAAATGTGCTATGTCATGATGTAATACCATATAATACCATTATGATAATACATGAAATAGCAGGTACCAACAACAAAGCACATTTCTCTAAATAAGTTAAGATAACATCTCATATCAAATGAATTCAACAACGCTGCAGTTATTGTCCCCTGGGGATTACATTTCAAGTACCTGTCTATCTGTGTCTGTCTATTATTGTTGTGCAATGACAATGACAACTGCTAACGTTTTATAATGGTATTATATGGTATTACATCATGGCATAGCACATTTGTCTTTATTTAATACTTAATACTTTTCTGAGACCTGATTTTCTGAGAACTGACTCCACTTTTTCTGACAGCGTTTTTTCTGAGACCTGAATCCACTTTTTCTGACAGCGTTTTTTCTGAGACCTGATTTTCTGAGACCTGACTCCACTTTTTCTGACAGCGTTTTTTCTGAGACCTGACTCCACTTTTTCTGACAGCGTTTTTTCTGAGACCTGACTCCTTAGAGATGTTTTTCTGAGGCAGTTTGGTTTGAAGCAGTTTTATCTGAGGATGACAGAGGTTTTTCTTACGCTGAGGCAGTTTTGTCTGAAGATGACAGAAGTTTTTCTGAAGCTGAGGCAGTTTTGTCTGAAAATGACAGATGTTTTTCTGAGTCTGACACCTGAGTCTGGTTTTTCTGACGCTGAGGCAGTTTTGTCTGAAGATGACAGAGGTTTTTCTGACGCTGATGCAGTTTTGTCTGAAGATGACAGATGTTTTTCTGACGCTGAGGCAGTTTTGTCTGAAGATGACCGATGTTTTTCTGAGTCTGACACCTGAGTCTGAGGATGTCCTAAAATGAACACCGTACATTTGTTACCTGCTCCTCACCTACACCTGCTCATTTGTTACCTGCTCCTCACCTACACCCAGACATGTGGACTCGAGTCACATGACTTGGACTCGAGTCAGACTCGAGTCATGATTTTAATGACTTCAGACTCGACTTGATAAAATTCGGCATGACTTGCGACTTGACTTGGACTTGAATACTATTCACTCGAGACTTGACTCGGACTTTGCTCTTTGACTTGTAATGACTTAACATGTCTCGAGTCAAAAAATGAATTTCCTGATCGTGGACCAGTTACCCCAGAGATGCTTTCACCTCGCGACAAAAAAAAAAGTCAATGTCAAAATGTATCAACAGGATGTTACATAAAGATGATACTTTTCGGGTCCTCTCCATTAAGATCCAACTTGAACGTACGCTAGCCTACTCCATTTAATAGAGAATGCGTCTCAGCGCGCATGAAAGGGAGAGAAACGTAGGCCTATGAAGGGAAATCATAAAGGAAACAAAGACGAGATTAGAGGAAATTGCGGATTTATCCGGTACTCACTACTGTTATAAACTGTGAGAGCCAGGGCACTTAGACATAGGCTGCACTCACTGTGATTTGTAAAATGGACAAGAATATGAAGTCTTTGCATTTGTGTAATGGAACTGGTGAGTCTTGAAGTCTTCAATAATTCGTTTACATGAAGCACATGATATATGCCGATTGAAACGCCTTCCACGTAGCTAGGTGGCTATCTATACCAGGCTCATACTGTAATTCACTTTTAATTGCAAACAGAAAATGTCTAGCAAGCATCATGTCATTACATGTTTTTATTTCCAAAGGAATGAAAGCTGTTTGTGCCAACTTAATATCATGCTTATCATTGTTAATATTGTGCTATACGTGGCACAAACAATCTAGCCATAGCTATATTTGAATGGAGCTGGTAAAAAAAGATCATTAGGAGAACGTGTGGAAAGTGACAGTGCACCTTTTACAAATGAGGCCTCTACAGCATCATATGTATAGTATTTAAGAAATGAATACTTTAAAACAAAATTACTATCCTTTAAATTATCCTTTAAATAATATAGAAGTGTTTTACTTTTACGTTTGTGGTTACTCAGTAATTTTGTGATTTATGCTGTATTTAATATGCCATATAAGAAGCTTAGTCTTTAGGGAGAAAATGTACTTTTTAATCGCAATTAATCTAGATTAATTAATTTCAAAATATGAGATGAATTAGTTATTTTTTTTAATCGTTTGACAGCCCTAATAAAACGTAAACTACTTAACTGCAGTAATTTACTAATGTAGCCTATATGACGATTCTTCTCGTCACCATTTATTGTAATCATTAACCATGACCTTGGCTTCCTTATGAGTCACCACTGGCAGACAGTCTAATAAATTGTTTGCAGGCAAATCTGTGGCCTAACACAGTGAAATGCCATCAGTCATACTCATCCTCCTTACAGTGGACACCGCAATTTGGAAAAACAATATATATTTGCTGCTATGCTGAGTGTCTTGTAGCTATCCGTTTCGTACAGATTACTCAGGTATGCTCATGCGTATATTTCACAGGTATGCGCATGCATATATCGTAAAAGATTTCAAGACCGAACCATTGAACATATTTGAATCTGTAGATTAGATTGATAAAATAATACAATTATGATCGATAGTCTAATAATGGCATTATTAAGTGAAGAGTACCTAATGACTTGTTCAGGACTTGAAAAAGATTGGGACTTGGACTTGGACTCGACTTGGCTTTGAGGTGACTTGGACTCGACTTGCCCTTCTCTGTCTTTACTTGGGACTTGACTTGGACTTGACTGCTAAGACTTGGGACTTACTTGTGACTTGCCAAACAGTGACTTGGTCCCACCTCTGCCTACACCTGCTCATTTGTTAGTCCATTTTGTCTGAAGTGTCGTTTTTGTGCATCATGGACACCGCCATGGCAAACATTCTCTCCAACATGTGCAATAATTACCACGACGTCGACTGGAATCAATCTCACTCAGCAGCAGGTCTGAAAGCAGAGTCGCCCCGCTGCTGTCTTCTCATCAATATGGATTTGGGAGAAATCTATCTGTCTGGAGCGCCGTGCCAACGCCATTCATCACCCGCGGAGCAGGACGAAGGTGGAGCACACGGGCGCTTAACAAGCTCTCCAGGTAAGTATCGGCCATTTTAAAATGTATATTTCTGAGCCGCGACGCAGAGATGATGATTCATCACTGTGCCAACAGGCAGGTTCGTCCCGTCACGCAGCTGAATGGCCCAGCTAATGCTGCAGCAGAAAGGCAATTAAGCTTTTATTTTTGTCATTTTTCAGACTTGTGAAAAATCTGCCATCCCAAACGCCGTTAAGCGGGCTGATTATGGGTGCTTCAGCACCGCTGTAAAACTGATATTTATTTAAAGAGGTGATTGTCCTCCTTCTCTCTCTCACACACACACACACACAAATACACACACTCACTCACACACACACTCTCACACACAAAAACACACACTCACTCACACACACTCTCACATACACACACACACACACAACCTGTCTCATGATGAGCTCACCTTACGGTCACTGCGTTGGGTTATCTGGTGTCAGTGCGTGTGATTTACCTGGCTCAACTCAGCCAATCAGGCGGTGAGTTACGAGCAGGGTTCTCACCCTCCTTCTCGCTGCAGTAAAAGCCCCGTCCAGGAAATCAGTGGCGTTTACGACGCTCCTGAAATACGCCCTTTAATAAGGGTCTGCCAAGACACGCCACACCAGCCCTGCACACTGAATTATAGATAAGTGTGTGAGTGTGTGTGTGTGTGTGTGAGTAAGAAAGTGTTATCTGACAAAGTCTGTGTCAGAGTGTGTTTTTGTGTGTGGTGTGTTTCTGTTTTGTGTGTACTGATTGTGTGTGTGTGTGTGTTCTTTGTACTTTCTCTGTGTGTGTGCGTCAGAGAAATAAAGTTGTCCCTGTTACTGCAGGGGAGCGTTTCTTTAATAAGCCAATTGAGTCTGACATTTTCCTTTACTGTTATGGTCCCACAGCTGTGCTTGACTGATGACTGCTAATCACAGTGGGGCGGGGGGGGTACTTTTTACAGGCCAGAGATTCTGCTGCAATCAGCTGCAACAACCCCAACCACTACACACACGCACACACACATCTCTGATGGATTCTGTTCCAGCCACTTTCTGCTTACACTTATGTTCTTAGCTGCACTGACCACAAAACCTGTTCAATATGTCCCAACACCATCACCGTGCCCCCCCAGTCTCAGTCCTGTGTCTTAGTCTCCAATACAGACCGCAGGGCCCATACTGATTGGCCAAAGAGGACAGACAGGACTCAGATACCGTTCTGATTGGCCAGAGATGAGGCAGACAGATGATTTGTGAGGCTGATTGGACTGGCCCTAGGAGAGAGGGGCGGGGTCTTTTTAGGATGTGTGTGTGAGTGTGTGTGTGTGAGTGAGTGAGCGTGTGTGTGTGTGTGTATTGGTGGGGTCTTCTAAGGTCTCACTCCTAATGCAGCTCACAGGATATCAGATCAGATTATGCTGAGAAGCCTGAGGGGTTT
Source organism: Alosa pseudoharengus (assembly GCF_046254945.1). Classification (NCBI taxonomy): domain Eukaryota; kingdom Metazoa; phylum Chordata; class Actinopteri; order Clupeiformes; family Clupeidae; genus Alosa; species Alosa pseudoharengus. Next base: position 3,771,924 of record NW_027468881.1, read on the forward strand.
AAAAAAGATGTGCTCACACGTCAACACGCACACACACACTCATTCTCTCTCACACACTTTCCTTTTTCGCCCTCCTCTTCTACCTTGCACGACATTCACGTATACACACACACACAAACATTAATTTTCTCTCACACGATCCACTCTTTTCTCTCCCTCTACCTTGCAACACATATTCACACATATCCACGCACACACACGCACACAGGCAAACACATGGTTGAGAATGAAACTGCTTTCTTAGACTTCTCTTTGCCTCGGCTGGGTCTCTGCAGTGCATCAGCTCAGGCAGAAATGCTCAATGCTGCACAGATGGGCTGAAATGCTCAATGCTGTACAGATGGGCTGAAATGCTCAATGCTGCACAGATGGGCTGAAATGCTCAATGCTGTACAGATGGGCTGAAATGCTCAATGCTGTACAGATGGGCTGAAATGCTCAATGCTGCACAGATGGGCAGAAATGCTCAATGCTGTACAGGGGTGCGTTTCCCAAAAGCATTGTTGCTAACTACGTTAGCAACTACCATGGTTGAAACTATGTAAGTACGACACAACTGTTCCCCAAAACGATAGTTTGAACTATGGTGGTGGAACTTACATAGTACGATGCATCGTTACACTACGTTAGTGTTTCCCAAAACCATAGTAGCAACTAACGTTCGCAACCACTATCGTAAAGTTGTGTAGTTACAGCTACACCTCTCGACCTGTAGTAGCCTAAGTAGTAAGAAGCATAGTTGCTGGAGACGACGTAACCCTGATGACTGAACACACAGCGGACAGATGGAGGAGAGGTAGCCATTAAACGATCCCATAACATTGCTGTGGGATACGATACCATAGCATTGCTGGAGGCTACAATCGCACATTACTGGACAACGTTATGTGGTACAGTGGAAAGTGAAGTGTTGTGGAGTTAGCCTACAACAGAGCAGTCCGTGGTGAAGTATTATGGTGACCGCAATCATCTGTGTTGTTATTATTCGTGAATTTACATGTAGCCTAATGCTAATGTTTCAGCACAGATTCTTTCGAACACCCGTTGTTATCTGGTGATAAACCTTTTGAATGCCAACGGTATTGTCATGTGAGGCTAGCATTGTAATTGTTATAAAAGGATAATGTTACATTGTGTGTTTGGATGAAGCATCTGCTAATCATACACATAGCTAACGGTATATGGAATCTATGTAGCCAATAATGATGTGGTGAAGTGACTGTGCTGTGGCAGAGACAGCGTGTGTGCTTTACATGATAGTGGTTACGGGTTCAAGACTGAGTCGATGGTTGTAAGTACGCCTGTGGAATAGGGTTTGTGTTGTATCTTGTCTGATCACAAGCTATGTTTAGCAGGTGTATAAGTTAGGCTACTCTTAATTATTATACGATTTTGATATTTGAACACATAGCTGAATCATGTTGGTACAATGACATTGGAGAATGCTGCTGTGAAGTTGAGTAGCCTCTCGCTTGGAGAACTTTAAGACCTCTGGGACTTGGTGGATAAGTGAGCATGCAGAGTGCTGTGGTCAGTGTCAAAATGTGATTTTCACTGATTTAACTTGTCTTTCATGGCCCAGGTATGCGTAGGCAAGACACAGATCATGTGTGCTAATATAGCATGAAAAAAGTGTAGCAGTAAAACAGTATTGAAAACATTAGGCTGTGGACATTAGTAAAACAGTAGTAAAACAGTAGTAAAGCAGTAGTGGGCAGTCAGTACTCAAAACATGGAGAGGGTGGAGTGGCAGACAGACTAAGCAGAGAAGTCTATCTCTCCTCTTCCCTTTAGTGAGGCATTGAACAGTTCAATGGCCCTGGGGACAAATGACTTCCTCAGCCTTTCAGTTGTACATGGCAGTGAGCAAAGTCTCCAGCTGATCAAGCTCTTTTGCTTTTTAATTAGTGCTATAGAGTGGATGACTTTTACATGACTTCATGCGTTCGGCTCTAACCGACATAGCCCGACATTCTCCGAAAACATCTGCAACCATTGTAGTCCGAACTATGTTGGTTGAAACCAACATGGTTCAAACTAACAAAGTACGGTACTATGTAAGTACAACGGTTTTGGGAAACAGTCGTAACTTACATGTTGGTTAGTTGATCGATGCATCATACCACGTTAGTAAAAAGCTAGTTTTGTACGGGAAACGCACCCCAGATGAGCTGCAGTTGGAGTGGAGTCTTGTGCATCACATGGCTTGCGGATCAGTCTCTCCTCCCCTGTGCCAGATGTGTGTGTGAGCCAGGACTTCCACTGTGACATACACACACACACACACACAGCACTTCTATCAGTCTCTCCTCCATTGACACACGTACATACACACACAGACACACGTACACATACACACGGCACTTCTATCAGCCCCTCCTCCCCTGTGCCAGTCACCTGTGTGAGCCAGGACTCAACTGTGACATATGCTAGAGGAAGTAAAACAACCTGCCATAAACACATTGGAAATTAACAATGAAAAAGTTGTGTTCATAATTAAAGGTGTGTGTGTGTGTGTGTGAGAGAGAGAGAGACGAAGAAATATTAATGTGCAGAGAGCAAGATTAACCATTTCTGAAAACTGTTTCCCTTTCACCTATACTCACATTCATTGTGTGGTAGTTACTGATGAGTTCTTCTGTCTCAGCGCCATTATTTCATTCTCAATGGAATTCTAGAGTTCTAACTGTTATCTTCCCATGAGTTCTTACCATGTTCCAAAGTTCTAACCGTGCACAAACCTATTATCCTATTTCAGAGGTTATCCTCTGAAAAATGTCCCTACTGCAACATTTCACTGCTGAAAGAGTTCCTAGCTCAAACCTATTAAACTTTTAGACTTACCTAATAAAGCAGCACTGAGGAAGATTTGCTTTCGGCCTCCCCCTACAGTTGAGAAGCGCAATAATAAACAAACTAAATGTGCATCTTTTGCTACAAAGTATGAGCATCCAATAAAATACAGAGGGAGTGCACCGACAGCAGTCTGCAGAAAGAGATCTGAGTTCCTGTAGCATAGCAGCTCTTTTCCATTTTGATTGTGGAGGGGGGGCAGTGTTCCTACCCAAATAACAAAATTCCAATGGCTGATTTACAAGTGATAAGACCCGTTCAGAGTGCGGCAGAAGTGCCATTCGCCCTGTTAAGAGTTTATGTGCCATCAAAATGATTTTGGAAATGTTATTTTAAGGTAAAAAAACTATTTAAGGGGCCTTTTAAACAGCTTCCCATTGAAAGATTTCTCCCACGTACCGACAGTGGAAAACTGCGGACCTAATCACCATAACCATCTCGTCCTCAGCCTCCCAGGATGACCTGCACTGGTGTCTGACCTTTGACCTTCGCGGCTGTACATCTGACAGGAAGTGAAAGTGAAATGAAAGGGGCTTTAGAATGCTGATTTCTGCATTGATTAGCTGCTGTGTTGTGGTAATGCCGTCCCTGAGCTATGACTTAGTCATGAACTGCCTCAGGGGAAACTCCTCACATACATCCACTCCACTTCACCTCCTCTTCTTTTCCTCTCATCTTGCGCTCCTCTCTCTTCCTCCTTTTCTCTGGTGTGTGTGTGTGTGTGTGTGTGTGCTGACTGTGGCTGGCTGCATTGAAGGGAATCCTCCAGTTTCAACATAACTGTTTTCTGACAGTGTGTGTGTAGGTGCCTGTGATGTTTTTCTAGCTATGTGAATTTAGCTCACAATTAGTCTGACAACCTGCCATGCCAAGTACTTACTCATGCACAGAGAACACACAAAAGTAAAACACACACACACACACACACACACACACGAGTAAACAGTGCCAATGGAGGACAGCAGGATATGGCACAGATCCAGCCCCGCCCACAGTTATAAGACGGGAAAATGTCATCTCACTTTTCATACACGCATACATTCACACAGAGAGGTCTTGGACATCTCAATTTCTTCCTACACACCCACACAAAAGGCTCTGAGACTACATGGGAAGGTCTACGTAGCTCAAATATACAGACTTGCATTTATCTACATGTATTCATTAGCAACTTACAAAAATGAGAGAACAATCAAGGTAATTTATGTGTACAGACAAGCATAGATAAACATGATGCAAGTTGCAAAACGGTATGCAAATAAGCACTCACACACACACGCACTCACACCCAGACACACACACATCCACTCACTCACACCCAGACACACTCACTCACACCCAGACACACTCAGGCAAACTCACACACACCCAGACACAACCACTCACACACACCCAGGCACACTTACACACCCAGGCACACACACTCACACCCAGACACACTCACACTCACCCAGACACACTCAGGCAAACTCACACACACCCAGACACACTCACACACATACACTCACACACACTCAGGCACACCCCGACACACCCACTCACACACACTCAGGTTTATGGGGGAGCTAAACAACCCAGGATGTTAGGCAACATTACACCCACATTAACACACACACACATTATACCCACATTAACACACACACACATTACACCCACATTAACACACATACACACACATTATACCCACATTAACACACACAGAAACAGTATACCCACATTAACAAATACTCATAACACGTTCCCTCTGAACACACCAACATACCCACACATACTGTACATTTAATCACATACGCATACACACAAACAAGCACTTGCACATAAATACACACACATGCCCACTCATAGTCACAAATGCACACACACACACACATACATCCTCTCATGCTTACACACACTCACTCACTTGAACACACATACTGGCATGTGCATTTACACACACACGTTTATAACATTATTTACAGATGTCTATTGATGTACAAAGATGAATCTCTGAACTACAGCTGTATAATAAGATGGTCTTTGCACCTTAAAAACTAGCATCTTATGTACAAAACTGATCACACATGGATTAATGCACATTTTGCATGCCAGAATGGCTATCTGTGCTGTTTTGCGGTGGAAAAAACTTCTGTCTTTTAAAAGCAGGTGTGATCCAGATTGCAGTTAATTGTATCGATTACAGAAACTTTCAGGGACAACAGGAATCTCAACTTTTGAAGACGTTTGTCTTTCAAATGTCGTACTTTCACTTTCACGTCATCCACTTCCCAATCTGCTAGACTAGGGTATTACGTCTGTCTACGTGCACTCTTTTGTATGCACAACCATAGATTAAATATGCATCAAATCTCAAGTCCAGCAGTCAACTTTTTAAAACTGTTTTATCATTCTACTCTACTGTATGCACAACCATAGATTAAATATGCATCAAATCTCAAGTCCAGCAGTCAACTTTTTAAAACTGTTTTATCATTCTACTCTACTGTATGCACAACCATAGATTAAATATGCATCAAATCTCAAGTCCAGCAGTCAACTTTTTAAAACTGTTTTATCATTCTACTCTACTGTATGCACAACAATAGATTAAATATGCATCAAATCTCAAGTCCAGCAGTCAACTTTTTAAAACTGTTTTATCATTCTACTCTACTGTATGCACAACCATAGATTAAATATGCATCAAATCTCAAGTCCAGTAATCTACTTTTTTAAACCGTTTTATCTGAAAGAAACTTCAGTCTGTAGTGAAGTGCAGCAGTCGGGCTGTTTTCACATACAGTAATGTCTGCAGGCTACACTCATTACACACACACAGTAATGTCTGCAGGCTGCACACACACACATCACACAGTAATGTCTGCACACTCACACACACACACACACTCATCACACAGTAATGTCTGCAGGCTGCACAAATACACACACACTCTCATCACACAGTAATATCTGCAGGCTGCACGCACACACACACACACTCATCACACAGTAATGTCTGCAGGCTCACACACACACTCATCACACAGTAATGTCTGCAGGCTGCACGCACACACACACACACTCATCACACAGTAATGTCTGCAGGCTGCACACACACACACACACACACACTCATCACATAGTAATGTCTGCAGGCTACACGCACACACACACACACACGCACTCATCACACAGTAATGTCTGCAGGCTGCACACACACACTCATCACACAGTAATGTCTGCATGCTGCACACACACACACACACTCATCACACAGTAATGTCTGCAGGCTGCACACACACACACATCACACAGTAATGTCTGCAGGCTGCACACACACACACACTCATCACACAGTAATGTCTGCAGGCTGCACACACACACACACACACACTCATCACACAGTAATGTCTGCAGGCTGCACACACAGCAGAGCTGCAGGACAGGAGGACAGAGCTGCAGGAGGACAGAGCTGCAGGACAGAGCTGCAGGACAGGAGGACAGAGCTGCAGGAGGACAGAGCTGCAGGACAGGAGGACAGAGCTGCAGGAGGACAGAGCTGCAGGACAGGAGGACAGAGCTGCAGGACAGAGCTGCAGGAGGACAGAGCTGCAGGACATAGCTACAGGACAGGAGGACAGAGCTGCAGGACAGGAGGACAGAGATGCAGGACAGAGCTGCAGGACAGGAGGACAGAGCTACAGGAGGACAGAGATGCAGGACAGGAAGACGGAGCTGCAAGAGGACAGAGATGCAGGAGGACAGAGCTGCAGGACAGGAGGACAGAGCAGCAGGACAGGAGGACAGAGCAGCAGGACAGAGCTGCAGGACAGGAGGACAGAGCAGCAGCAGGACAGAGCTGCAGGACAGGAGGACAGAGCAGCAGGAGGACAGAGCTGCAGGACAGGAGGACAGAACAGCAGGAGGACAGAGCTGCAGGCGTCCGACATAAACTCTCTTCCAGGACAAACCTGCGGGCATCAAACATTTAGCAACACAGGGCCCAACTACCACCTGTCTGTCTGATGTAAACACAGCTACCACCATCTGGCTGTCTGTCAGTCAGATGTAAACATAGCAACCACCATCTGTCTGTCTGTCTGATGTAAACACAGCTACCACCATCTGTCTGTCTGTCTGTCTGATGTAAACACAGCTACCACCATCTGTCTCTTCTTCTCCCTGTCTTCTCATCTCTCACTTCAACTCTTTTTTAAATGAGTCTTTCCCTGCCTCTATCTCTCCTTCCTTTACCACTCTCCTTTTCTCTCTCCCTCCCTGTCCTTCTCTCTTGGGTGGCAGTGGTTGGGGCTTAAGAGGCAGAGTGTCTGCTGTGGACACAGACGAGAGATCCCCTGCCCCTCTCCTGCTCCACTCCAGGGAAGAGCTTCATCTTCTCATAAATCTCCCTCCGTTTGGATTGGCCATTAACTCAGAGCTGCAGCGATGAAACTGCTATTGCAGCCTGTGTGTATGTGTACGTGCATGGAGATATATGGCAAACTGTGTGCACTACAGGCATATTATAGCATGTGTTAATGGTTATTAGTGTGTGTGTGTGTGTATATACTAGTGTTAAAGGTTATTAGTGTGTGTGTGTGTACTGAAGGCATATGTGTTATGGTTATTAGTGTGTGTGTGTGTGTGCTTAAGGTGCTGTGTGAGATGTGCATGCATCCATAATGTGTGTGTGTGATTGGTGGTGATGTTCCAGTGTTTGTGTAATTACTGTTAAAGGAACCGTATGTAAGATTGTGGCCAAAACTGGTACTGCAATCACTTTCAAATTACTGTAGAGCGGTGTATCCCCTCTCCCCTGACTGGCAGAGCTGGCAACCGGATCTGGATGCCGAAACACTACTGACTTCGTGATTAGTAGATAGGTGGAGGGTGGCGCATCAGGCCAAAACACAACATGACAACATCAACATCAGTTGAGGGCTGCAACTTCACTTTTTAAATGACAATATCCTGGCCGGACTACTGTTGTCAGTGATATAAGTATTTGAAATGAACATGATTTCTTAATGTCTAGTGACATATCAGGGCCATTTTATGATTAATTGAAATCAATTTCTTACATATGGTTACTTTAATGGTGAATTAGTATCATGTGTGATTAGTGTGTGTGTGTGGGGGGGTTATCTTGTGTGTGATTAGTGTGTGGGTGGGTATCTTGTGTGTGATTAGTGTGTGTGTGTGTGTGGGGGTTATCTTGTGTGTGATTAGTGTGTGTGTGTGTGTGGGGGGGTTAATCTTGTGTGTGATTAGTGTGTGTGAGGGGGGGTTATCTTGTGTGTGATTAGTGTGTGTGTGTGTGTGTGGGGGGGGGGTCTTGTGTGTGATTAATGTGTGTGTGTGTGTGTGGGGGGGGTTATCTTGTGTGTGATTAGTGTGTGTGTGTGTGTGGGGGGGTTATCTTGTGTGTGATTAGTGTGTGTGGGGGGGGGGGTAATCTTGTGTGTGATTAGTGTGTGTGTGTGTGTGGGGGGGGTCTTGTGTGTGATTAGTGTGTGTGTGTGTGGGGGGGGGGGGGGGGGGGGTTATCTTGTGTGTGATTAGTGTGTGTGTGTGTATGTGGGGTTATCTTGTGTGTGATTAATGTGGGGCCCCCTTCAATGTAATGAAGGGGCCTTTTCAGACAGCGCCAGCGTGTGTGTGTGTGTGTTTGTGTGTCTCTGAAGTACTCAGACACAGGAGGATCTTTCATACAGGAGCAGGATGGTATTGGCCGATGGCCTACACAAGGGCATCTCATCTTGAAAGACTAACCTTGAGTCAGGCCCACCGTCACTTCTGCACACACACACAATACCATCCTGCCCCTGTCTGAAAGCGCTTCCTCATCAATAATCACACACACACACACACTACAGAAGAGGAAAAGAAACACCTCTGCAATATCTCAATACATTTGAACACACACTCATACACCTCTGCAATATCTCAATACATTTGAACATGCACACTCATACACTCACGTATACATACAAATGCCTTCATATGCATAATACACATCCACTCTCTCCCCACACCTGCCTGGCCTCTCCAGCTGTAAGTGGCTTTCGCTAAGAGGATGTGCTGAATCCATAAGACTATAGAAGGGCTAAAGCCACAGGGACCTACACACACACACACACACTTTGCAGAGATGAAAAGAGTGATGGCTTTAAAAGAGACGTGAGTCGAGTGTGAGCTCTCCACCTGATGCGAGACCTTTTCATGCTCCGCAGCCAATCTCCACGGCGATGACTGGGCAGCCCGAGGTGCTAAACTGAAGACAATGTGGCGGCTGATCAAAGCTAACGCTTCACAGAGGTGATATAGCCAGTGCGGCCGCGCACTAATCCAGCAGGAATTAGCATCCGATACTTAGCCCTCATTACGCCCTGGAACAGAAGCACGTCGCCAGGTGACCTTTTCCAACCTGGATTCCATTGTGTGTGTGTGTCTGATAGACAGAGTGAAAGTAAGTGTATGTATGTGTGTATGTCTATGAGAGTGTGTGTGTGTGTGTGTGAGAGAGTTTGGAGGTGATGGATAATGACTAGGAGTCTATGCAGATGGCAGGAGGACAATGGCCATCTTTCTGAAATAGAGAGGAGATGTCACACTTTCAAAGTGGACAACTTCAGTCACACACTTGTATATATGACGACACACACATACAGTACACACACAGCTGATGACTCTAGACACACACTTTTAGAAATGATGACACGCACACACTCACTTTCATAGCCGATGATTTCAGTCCCACACTTTCATAAATGACGACACACACACATATTTTCGCAGCTGACAACTCCAGGCACACTTTCATAACGGGATCAAAAGAGTATATATACTTATACTTAAATGACGGCTCTCACACACACTTTCACAGCTGACAACTCCTCACACACTTCCTCTTCTGAAAGGAGATATATATATGTGTGGTGGTGACTTAACTTAATGTTTCCTTGTGTGTTAATCTTAGTGTACACCAGGGTCATATTAGGCACTAGGCCGAATTTGTTGGAATAGACCTTGTGGGGGTCGTCATTGTCATGGTCATTATCATTTCTCTGTATGGGTATCATAGTGGTGTTTGACGATATACTGCTGTCACACACTGCTCTTTCTCTCTTGCAATACCCCACCTTCCATATCAGTTTTTTCGGCATCTTCCTTCCTGAGAATGATCTGTAGTGCTAGACTAGATGAGAATATCTTATTTTTTCTAATTGTCCCTTCCTACCCAAAACATCTGGGTATGAAACCTACTGGTGGGCTGGATCTGGTCTGGTCCTTATGTTTGACACCTCTGGGTATGAAACCTCTGGTCCTTATGTTTGACACCTCTGGTGCACACTGTGCGGCATATGGCTCTCGCCTGGAGATTGTGTACAATATGTACATTACATTTAGTCATTCACCCTGATAAGTGAATCAGAGGAACACAGCCCCCCCCCCCCCCCCTCCAGCTATTAGTGTACTGGTCTTGCCCCCCCCCCTACACACTGGCTATTAGTGTACTGGTCTTGCCCCCTCATATACTCTAAACTCCACTTCTCGTCTCTTCAACATCAACATGTATTAGCAGCCATATGGTGGAATGTTAATCGTTTGAATTTAAAGGCATCAAAAGTGTTAGCATGGCAATTATTCTCAGAGATTTAAAAGAAAAAATGGGTGCTGTGAACTCACTTGCTTTGCCTCTCTCTCTCTCTCTCACACACACTGTTACATACACCCATACACACACAGAACAGATGGCATATGTCTTCCCAAAAATAAAGCAATTTTGTGCTGCAATAGTGTTGAACAGAAGGGAATTTTTATGGTTTGATGCAATTGTGTGTGTGTGTGTGTGTATAGATTGAGTGAGAGGTGGCATAATCTCTTATTAAATTTCAGCAATGTCGGGAGGATGCCACCATGAGATGAGGTGACTGATGCGTGTCTCTGTGTGTGCGAATAGTGTGTTTGTGTGTGTATGACTGACTGAGTGTATATGTGGTATGTGTATCTGTGTGTGTATGTGATACGTGTATTTGTGTGTAGTTTGTGCGCAGTGTGTGTGACAGCTCAGGTAAACTCTGGTGTTAATGACAGACCCACCATCAGGTTACAGCTCTGTCATTTTCACTGGCTTGTTGCCATGGAGATGGCCCTGGGTCATCTAAAAAGATGGCACACAGTTCATCATGTGTGTGTGTGTTTGTGTGTGACGGAGCATGTGCCCATACACACACACACACACCCTCAGCTCTGTCCCTCCCTCTCCCTGCTCTAAACAGATGTCCACTAAGGACAGAGGTATCTTCCTCTGGGTGGTGGTTCCTCTCGTGTGTCTCAGTAGAGTATGATCTGACTCTATTTATAAACTATATATATATATATATAGTCTGACTACAGGAGAACACAGACATCAGTTTTGTTTGGTGTCTCTGAGCTGGCCAAAACCCCCGCTCTGATCTAAAACATATCCAGTCCTGATTTGGAAATGTAAGGGCCTTGATTTGGCATAGATTCAGTCTCTGGCTTACTGCCTATGATTCTCATAACAAGCCTGGTGCCAAACCGAGAAGCTTTGCTTTTGAAACGTATCAATTAACTTTTCTCCAACTGTAAAGGGTGCCTTCAGAACACCACAAGCTATAGTGAACCAAGAAGTATAAAATGTCTCCTATCGACATTCACATAAAGTTTTGTTCAAAGAAAATCAACCATACTTTTTTCAAATGTGCCTGAAAAGTAGTAGTTCTTATGTTTACAGGAATACTTTTTGTGTGTTTGTGACTTTCTACGGCAGTGGAGGCTGGTGGTTTTAGAAGTAGCAGAGGAAGGTTGTTGTAGCGGGGTGGTTGTTCATTTGGTAGAGGTAAATGAGTGGGCCTTACAGAGAGGGAGGTTGTTAAGGATATGATTTAATGCCAAATTAAGTAAACTGGACACTGGAATTAATAAATAAAATTATTCGTACCCCAGCTTGGTACAGTGCTAGTATACTTTTAGTATTCTGTACTGTTTTATACCACTCTACTGGAAGACATAATGTATGAAAATAACTTAACCCTAGGTAAAACAAAAATTAAGCATGTAACACATTATACATACCTTAGGATGAAAATCAGTGCAAATAGAAACTTCAGCTTGGCCATGAATGAATTGAAAGAGAAAACCTTGAAGGGATTTCTAAGCCATTAAAATAAATCTTTTCAATCTGAAATACCCATCAGAATTTGGCTCAAAATATTTCAGTCCGTAATTGAGCCTATTGCTCTATATCAGTGGTTCTCAACCTTTTTTCAGTGGTGTACCCCCTGTGAAATATTTTTTCAGCCAAGTACCCCCTAACCAGCGCAAAGCATTTTTAGTTGAGAAAAAAGACTCAAAACAGAGCACTGTACCATCAGTGTCTAATTTATTAAATGTTGGAACTAATAAACACACATACAACTTATATTTTCCTGAAATATTTATTGAATAATTGTTTTTTTAAATATTTTTTGCATGGATTCTACTTTTTAAATATATGTATATTTTAACCCTTAGTACCCTAAGCTGTTTTTAGGGCATTTTCACTACCTTTATTCATAAGGATTTATTCTGGTCATTGTAAGTGTTTCACGCACATATTACATATATTTTTTTTTCGGCAGAGTCTCTGATCTGCCATCATTTCATGTATTAGTACTAGCATTGATTTTATTTTGATTTTTAAAGAATTAAAATAAAAAAAGCGTATTATAAAAAATCTTATATTTTGATATGTATCTCACCACAGCAAGCTCATAGCTCTACATGCATTTCATGTGTGTGTAGGGACTGTCACACTGACTGTCCTGAATCTGGTAATATCATTGCCACGGTGGAGGGATTCTCTGGGGCTGAGCAATTTACAGACATATGTGGTGTGCGCCTTACAGAAATAAATACCATTTTTTTTATTTAGTGACCTTTCTGCGCTCCATATCTGTAACACGAACTGATCTGACCTGACTTGACCCGAGTTTACGTGTTGGCCTGTGTATGCCTGTCTGCACTCATGATTCTCTACAACGTTTTACTGCATTGCCATGAACAAACTAAAGGCAAAAAAGGTGTTTCTTTGTCGAACAAATTGGGATGCAATGTGAGCATTGAATTGAATGCCATGCAGGAATTTGCTAGGATCTCAAAACCGGATTATGAACATTCTTTGCCATAGAGAAACACACAATAGCGTTGGATTATAAACATGCTTTGCCACAAAAACAGACAAAAACGTGAGTTAAGTCGAGCTATATGAAGTTATTATTTTGCTGTCACTTTATCTGTTTTATAACCCAGAAGGATGTATCAATGAAGGATGAACGCAGAGACTGTAAATATGATGCAATGTTTTTTTGCAGTGTTTTTTTTTTGACGCACTTTGCGTCAATCGGCTTCTAAGGGTTAAAAAATCTCACGTACCCCCTGGAGTGCCTTCACGTACCCAGGGATGGATTACTGCACGGGCCTACCGGGCCCAGGCCCAGGGGCCCAAGGGGTCAGGGGGCCCTGAAGCCCAAGTCTTTGCATGGAATCATTGCCTCAATATCAACAAATCAGGATGTAGGCTATGAATCTGATTGAATTTAGTATTGACCATCCCCATAATGCACCAGAATACAGGAAATCACATCAAACAAATTAACCCCCCCCCCCCCCCCTCCCACATATACGACAATAAGTGGGGGGGCCCTTAATACATCTGGGCCCAAGGGCCCGAAAGTTCATAATCCGCCCATGCACGTACCCCCTGGAGTGCCTTCACGTACCCCCATTTGAGAAACACTGCTCTATATGACAGTGAAGTGTTGGGTCCCCTGACAAACCAAGACTTTGAAAAATGCAGAATTCTACAGAACATCCTCAGAAAACAGAAACAAACACCATGCATGCAGGAAAGAATTGGGCCAGTACCAGGGCTCGAATTACGTGGGAGCCAGAGGGAGCCGAGCTCCCATAGAGTGAGGACTGGCTCCCATGAAAGCAACAAAGTCAAAAACCTGAGGGGGTCTCTCGTATCTGAAGGTGTCTGGCATTGTAATTTAATCTTAAACAACTGCTCATTATCCATCCCTGTGCGATCTCTTACCATTAAAGACGTTAAATTAAAATATAGGCTACTACGGGACGTAGACCTACACTACGCTCTTGAACGCAGCATGACACTTCACCACCACACCACTAGACTATATGAGCAAACCGTATCGATTTGACAGCACTCGCAAATCTATGAAGAAGTCACCCTGCTTTGATGTGAGTGTTTTGTCTATTTGCATAGGCGTTCATTGGGCTAGCCTACGTGGTTTGATACGTGCTGAAAATTCTTGTTTGCTGTTGAACTTGCGCTTCACCTATTCTATGTTGATTGACAAAGCCATAAATTATGGCCCATAATGCAGCCTACAATGATTGTGTTGTCTGATGATCTAGCTATCCTCTGACATTCAGAGCTCCTGAAACACCTGTTAGCAATCTCTAGAACATAGTTTGGCTGGCTTTATTTATTTCTGCCAGTTAGTGCTTTTTCCCCTGTGTATAAGTTACACTACATGCATTATTGTGTTTGACACTGAGGATAGCCTATCTGAGACGGTGGTCTGGTTTAAATGAGTTACGTTGTGAAATTTTAGAATGACTAAATCGTTTAGTCTATTTCTTTGTATTGTGAAATTGAAATGAGATATGGACTATTACAATCAATAATATGTTGAAATTAATTAAAAGTAATCAATTTCTATGAAAAATCTATGTCTGTTGTGTGCGTGTGTCAAGGTAAAGCCTAGGCCTACCGTGCGCATATACTGTAGCCTACTGCGCAAAAGCGCCACTTGCGCCTAGGCTATTTCATTGTATCGCCTTGTTAGGCTATGCGCGGGGTGTGACAACTTTTTATGAGAGACCCCCTTAAAGACAAAAAGATAATTCGAGCCCTGGCCAGTACCCCCTTGTATTAGAGAGCCAGCAAAGTCTGGCAACATCTAAAAACACGTGACCCCACCTCCTATCATTTCAAACCCTGTAATAACCAAAGGAGTCCCCTCATCCAGTTGGTCCTAAGGCTCAAGCAAGAAAATATCAAAACTAACATGATTAAAGGAAAATTCCGTTTTTTAGCACTTTAAGGCCCTTTTCTGGTTTGTTTTGGATGAACTAGAGTGATGGACACCGGAATTTTGACGATTGGTCCTGTCGACTTTACTGACTCGTTTTGAATCGCCTTTGACTGCTCAGGGTGGCTGCCAACAGGCATACTGTAGTAGGCTACTCAAACATGTCCTAAAACAACCCTTAACGTTTGTTTTCAAAACTGTGCAACTCACCGAGTGGTTAGTGGAGTTCGTTGACTATTAAAAGCAAATATATCGGGGCAATGTATGATTTCCAGCCGTCTTATTTGCTAGGCCTATTGTGGAACTATTTATTCAGACACCTCACAACCGTGTATAAACTTCCGCTCAATATTTGAACCTGAAGCATAGACGGTGGCGCAGTAATATCAACGTGCAATGAGTCTTCCAACAGAAATCAATGGGATTTTACAAAATGCCAAATAAAACACGACAGAAACTGTATTTCGCTACGCTACTTGTTTTGGAACATCAACGAACACCACTAACCACTCGGTGAGTTGCACAGTTTTGAAAACGAATGTTAAGGGTTGTTTTAGGATGTAAATTGATGATTAATTGATGTAAATGTGATGTAAATAATGTAAATAAACATGTAAATCAAATTTCAATTCGGCACGAGGAACTAATGTTAAAATTAATTAATAGCAAAATGGGGGGGGGGGGGGGGACTTATCATACAAGACATGTATAATAATAACGAATGCTGTGTAAAAATAAATAATAAAGTAATACTGTAGATCTTTTTAAAGGAGTCCGACAAGCTTGCTGCCTTTGTCCGATTTTATTTAATCTTTATATAAATGATTTGGCCACCAACATCGAAAACACTTCTTCCCCAGGGCTTAATCTCCTATCCTGGGTTTTCCCATGCTGCCTTACGCGCGCAATTTTATTCACGCTGCTAGGCAGCCTGGATTCTATGGACTTCGTTTTCACCTCAACGAAGGAACCAATCACAGAACGGAGGGAGGGCAGCAAGACGATGACGACACACCGAAGCTGTTATGAGTTACGTACAGACGCATTTGATAGACATTCGTAGCGCCCAATAAACGACTCTGGGCATTCATAAACCACGTTTCAAATACAAGAAAATTAAGGTCTAGTTTTATTTAGTATTTAGTTTTTCTTATCTTCTACTGTCTCTATTGTACAGTGTAGTTTTGTTGTGTATATACTTATATTTACCCTTTCTGCTGTACTGTAAGTGCATGTTGTGTGTGATGTCTGTATGCTACTTGAATTTCCTCTTGGGGATCAATAAAGTATCTACGGTATCTATCTACTTCCCAGACCCCATCTCACTGAGATGAGGTCTGACGTTAGCCAGGCTATTAATCTCTTGGGTATAGATAAAATGTCTACTCTTTGCAGATGACCTGCTTATACTATCACCAACGGCAGAGGGACTACAAGAAAGCCTTGATGTAATAAATGAATATAGCACAACTTGGGCCCTACCAATCAATCATGAAAAATCAAAAATTATAATCGTACGAAAAAAAACAATCAACATCTAACAATTACCATTTTACAGTTGGCAAACAATCACTAGAACAAGTAAAACATTATTGTTATGAAGGATTAATAATCTCATATACCGGATAATTCCACAAAGCAATCATAGATTTAATGGAAAAGCCAAGAAAAACATATTACATATTAAAGAAATAATTAATTAAATAAAATCCTCCAATACAAATGTGGTTAATTTCTTTTTGTTATTCCGTAATGAAATCAATCTTGCTATATGGGAGCGAGATTTAGGGCACCAAATACAAAAACAATTTGGAGACATGGGGCAAAAGCCAGCCTGAGGTATTTAATTTAGAATTCTGCAAAAATATTTTAGGAGTGAACAGGAGTTGCTCAAATATGGGTTGTAGAGCTGAGTTTGGAAGATTCCCTCTCAATATCCACAACAGAGCGGCAGAATTCTGGCATCACCTACAACACAGTGAACCAAGTATACCACCATACTGCTGCCCAGCTGAGGGACGGAAACCCAGAAAAGAACCTCCTAGATTACCTAATTGAAAAACATGGCCTAAACAAAATTGAAACCATTGCTTCAAAATTAAAAAAAATAATAAAAAAAACTTGAAAGAAAATTACATTAAAGAAGCCCTATGCAACAATTTTAGCAAAAATGACCTTAATTATGCAGGTTAAGAGTCGTTCTGATGGTTCTACAACACTTTCTCGGCTGTTTGGTGGGTGCTTCGTCTCCCTCTATCGCTTCTCTGCGGAAAAAACGAAAATGAAACTTTCTGAACCCGGACCGGGTAAATCCGGATGTGACTCAGCGGATGTATCCAATCGCGCCTCGAAAATGTAATCAGTTTCTAAGAAGACTGCAAAACGGACGCCGACTTGGCTTTGTTGCTGTTGAAATTGTAAGTAGCCTACCCTTGGGTGAACTTCGTTTTTGTAATGTGGTTTGATAGTCTCTTGAACAATGTGTTTGCTCGACCGTTTTATTGTAAGCCCTGTATGTGTTTAGCTTGGTTTCTTGATGGCTAACTTGCTAGCTAGTGGGGGTTTAGCGTAGCAGTCACTTGCTACCGAAGCTGCAGGGGGAGCTATGTCGTGAAAAATGCAAGCCCAAATCCGGCGAAAAAACCCAGAAACAGCGAAGGAATAACCAGACCTGCATAGGGCTTCTTTAACATCTGGAAGGATAAAATTAAAGTAAGTAAACTCAATGTGTATAAATTAATAAAATCTAATTACAAATTGGCACCATATTTAACTCAAATCCCAAATTCCAAGTATAGAAAACTATTGACAAGGTACAGGCTCAGCGACCATAGCCTCGGCATAGAAAAGGGGCAGCATTTTGGGCACAATTGAATTGAGAGAGAGAGAGAGAGAGAGAGAGGGATGGGAGAAGTGCTACTGCAATGTTATTTCAGTTGGATAAGATCCAACCCAAGTCTCCTACCACAGAATTATCAAAAGGAAGAGACACCACACATTAGCTCAGTGTCACGTGTGTGTCTCATGACCATAGAAAAGAGGGTAAACATGTCCCACAGCACTATCAGTGATGAGCACGCTCCTTCTAACACACACACACAACAGCCGTTCAGGAAGCTTCTGGATGTCTATGCATAAGTTCATATGCAAACAGCATCTTTGCCATATGTGTGTATGCATCTGTTTTCTATAGATGAGTACGTACAGTACATCAACAGCCCGATTCTCCAGTTGCTCCTCAGAAAGTTATTATGAAGTATATGAGTTTGTGCTAAAAAGCATGCAAGGTCACCTGTCTGGTTTGTGAGTGTGTGTGTGTCATGTTCTTCCCTTCTGGCACTTTGACATATCCACTGTTCCATTTCCTGTCTTTGACTCCAACTGAGCTGCATTAAATGCATTTGCATTTACACTGTGATCCAAATGAAACTGCTACCGACATGCAGTCCAGTCCAAGACCTCCACCATTAGCAGGTCTGAGTTTCATCTCCTGCTCATTAGCTAAAGACTTCTGACGGCTGGCGTGAGAGATGAGTGAGGACAGCAGCAGAGGAATGAAAGCTCTTATACACGTCGGGTTAGAGAGTTCTAGTGTTGAGTTGACAAGGTTGAGCTACGCGGCGTAGAGAGAAATAAACATCTAATATGGTGCTGAGGGCAAAGAGCAGCCTGTTGAAGCCTGTTAACCCTAACCAATAGGGGCAGCCTGTTGAAGCTGGTTAACCTACAGACAGGGACGGACTAGTCATCTGGCCGTCGGGCATTTTCCTTGAAGGCTGGCGTGCTTTTTGGGTCATTTTCTTGATTGACACTGGGCTGGCCCAATCACATCTTTAAACACCTTTCCCTTTGGGCTCTGTGCCTGCGCGCAGTGTTAGTGTGCAGAATAGTCTGAGTGAGAAGAAACGTACAGGAAATGCAGAGAAATGACACAAGAAAAAGTAACAGGCAGACAGACTCTGCCAAATGTGGCAGAGACGCTTCAGACAGACTTTGCCAAATGTGGCAGAGACGCTTCAGACAGACTCTGTTAAATGTGGCAGAGACGCTTCAGACAGACACTGCCAAATGTGCCAAACTCACCGACATGTTTGTTACAGCAGGAGGACCTGCATCTAGTCTGGCCCCGTCCACCTAGATCTTCTTTCAGGGAGATTTAGTCTGGAACACCAAAGTTAGTGCCCGTCACGATGCAAGTGTTGCAAACGTTTCCCAATCGAGAGTCACCAGACTCTATTCACTTTGTGAATGAGTTTGGATTTTTTCCAGGTTAACCTGCATCAGCAGTTCTTCATCAAACAACTCAGATACACAACCTCAAAGAGGTCACTGAGCCATAAAATGTCATGACGTTAGTGGAAGCTTTCAAAAAGTGCCAAAATCTGGCATTGAAAATGGTTAAAGGAGAATTCCGGTGTGATATTGACCTAAAGTGTGTTGAAACATGATACCGAGTGTGAACGTATGTCTCATAGCCCACCTCGGCTTGTCCCCTGCACTCCAAAATCTGGCGCTAGTTAGCCGATGCTACCAACAGCTTTTTCAATGGTGGTGCTTCGGCATCGGGCTAGCCATGCAAATAAATCACTGTTTTACACCATTTACGAGGCTCAATGTATCTCCACACTTAATTGGTAGACTTCCGAGGGCCCTGACATTTAAAACGAGACATTGAGAACTTTGAAAAAGCACTGGTAGTTTACTTACAAGACGATTTATACCTTCACGATATATCTTCACGAAGTTTAGCGTTTGCAGCCATCTTAAATTTAGTCACGATAAGTCGAGCGACGAGTAAGAATGAACAGGTATGATAAGGGATCAGATTCCAAAAATAATTCAGTGGAAATGCATGGATTCCAGTTGCTGCTACTGGAAGAAACTGGAATCCATGCATTTCCACGGAATTATTTTTGGAATCTGATCCCTTATCATACCTGTTCATTCAAAATGTTTCAACACACTTTAGGTCAATATCACACCGGAATTCTCCTTTAATTCCTTGAGGAATCATTGGCAGATTTCAGAAGCTTTACGAGTCAAAATGGTCAGAATGTGTTAGCCAATCAGCCATCCCTAGTCAAAAATGTTAAGGGATTCCATTAGAAACAATCCTATCATCATATTTTATATAATAATTCTAGTACGACTCCTATAGGATTTTGGTTCCAAAATATGATAGGGTTTGTTTAAGTTGGAATCCTGTAGGATAATCCTAGTACAACTCATGTAGGATTTTTGTTTCAAAATATGATAGGAATCCTATAGGATTGTTTCTGTTGGAATCCTATATTTAAATCCTAATAAGACCCCTATAGAATTTTCAAAACCAATCAAATAAATCCGATAGATTTTTTTAATCGGATTGTATTTCCTATTGAATTCATTCCCACTGCTCTCCAAAAAGATGTGCAAAAAACATTTTAAATTTTAATAGAGATATTCATGCAATGAAATCATGGGTTTCATTTGGAGCATAAAGTATTGAGCATGACAGAATTAGAAACCCACTTATGGTCATCCACGAGCCAATGTGACATCAAGTTGACCTTAGGCTAAATAAAAGTTACTTTAACATTCAAACTGTTTTTTTTTTAACAAGTCAACTGTTACACACAGGAAGCTAATGTTATCCTTAGCTCATGTTAGCCACCTGTGTCATCAAACTTATCGGAACCCCCCATTACCGTCGGTCCCGTATTTCCGCCGTCTTGCATGTATGTGTCACTCCTGCGGACTCCTAAAGAAACGCAACCACCCACACCATAGATGTATCTAAATTAGCTATGTACCAAAAATTACATTTTACCGTGACTCGAAGAGCTGAAAACAGTGTTGTAAGGCTGCGTGCACACAACCGCTTGGAGCTCCAGTGGAATCTTAATTTCATGACGAGAATTCTCGGTCTAACCGTTCATGTGCCAACCAAACCAGATTTTGTTCAAATCTACACACCTATGGCTTCTGAAAAATGTAAGGTTCATTTAGCCAATGTTATTCTGAAGTGTTAAAAAACATAGTTGTTTTAGAATATCTGAACAAAAGTGGTGATAATTGGGGGTCTTACGATACCACGAGATAAGGTTAACATTAGCGGCTAGGTAGCTAGCTAGGTAAATAGCAGCTAACTTATCAAACAAAACTGTATTGTGTATTGTATCTTGATTGAAATCCTAATCCTACTGGACAAAACTAGCCTGGGAATACCTATACGAACCTTTGGTAAATTAAAAAGGGTATGGTGTCAATGAGGGTAGGATAAAACCAGTAGGCCTAACAGTTGAGAATGTCTGTTAGTCATATTTAACAGTTTGCTGTTTCATGCTTGGTATGACACGTTGTGGTACTTCCGGTTATGTACAGTGCCTTCCGGATACATACATACTCAACACGGCCTCACATGCAGTGAAGGTATGCTTGTGTGATACTCAACAGTCCAACAGTTTTTTGCATAACAAATATACAACACATTTTCATGATCGCTCAAGGATTGTAGATATATGTACTCAATTGTATATATTATTATATATAATTATAATATTATAGTTTGGTGATGGTGTATCATTGATGCTGTTCAGTGCTGTGATGTTTGCGGGATGATTTAGTTAATTTTTAAGGCCATTTTTTCATTTCCCTCCATGATGAGAGACTCTTCTCTGTGGGACTTTATGCATAGAAAAAAATTATATAACAAACAATAAATAAGCAAGAATAAAGGATAAAATAATCTGTACAGTGGTTTTTAATCACCTGTCACAGTGCTGAAATGTTAGCAGAGAGTTAGCTAAGACGAGCTACACGCCTGATAATGGGAGCAATGGATTATCCTGCCACTCACAGAGACACATCAGAGAGAATCGAACAATAGCCTACTGGTTTCCACAGACTAATGATAGATTCGTCATTTTTCTGGGTGAACCATCACTCCCGTTTAAAAACTCTATCAGAATTTCTCTTTGATACCCAAAAGAGTCCCAAATGCTGAAATCCCATGTGCGTTCGCTCAGCCTCGTGCTTGTCGCCTGCGAGACAGTGAGTTTATGGACGCAGTCTGAAGCACATTAATGCTATTTCACAGTGACTGGTGATCAGAGAGAAACACACCTCTTTAAGAGAGGGAAAGTGACAGCAAGGAGACTCGCTTAAATTCAAAGAGGAGCTTAAATGATTTGGCTTCGGCAGCCTGGCGCTCCACTGTTTAACACGGCTGCTGCCATATCTGCGTGTGTAATGAGTGCTTGTCATCTGCTTTCGGGAAGGCGAATCCCGGGGGATTGTGGGAGACTGCAGTGGCTGGCTTTGGCATGTTCAAAGACATCACTGCAGAACGCCTCAACAGACTGAGAACAGCGAACATGCACACTAATTAAAGACATGTAGTAAGACAATAGCACACACACACTCTCAATCATGAAGACATGCACACTCTCTTACAAAGAGACTAAACACAAATATACACACGCAGACAAAGACTGCAAGTGTCCTCAGGATAGGCAGACACTTTTGGAATAATGTGGTTTAAAAAAAATACTGGAGTAAACACTATTTATCACAATATTTTTCTTTCGGTTTTCTGTGAGGCCTTAAAGGGACACCAGGCAACGTTTTTGTGTTAATTACTCATCTTCGTAAGTCGGTATATGGTTAAATGACTCATTACAGGGCGAATGAAGACTCTCTCGCTCGCCCCTACTGCCTGTAGGAAGAATATCCCGCTTGCAAGTTCAGTGTATCGTACCCGTCGACCGAAGCAGTTTCAGTTTCCATCCTGCATCCACAGCACAGAGGGAGGCTAACGAAACGCTAGCGATTGTTGCAAACGTGTGTATAATGGCAGAGCCGGCAAAGAAGCAGCGAAAACCCTTGACGGAAGATGAAAAGAAAAGGAAAAGAGCTTCAGACCGAGCGAGGGGGAGTTTCGTAGAGAAAAAGCATCAGGCTTGCCTGGTGTCCCTTTAAAGGGACAAAATATGAAAAACAACTCAACTTTTTCAATTCAAGACAATTCAAGATCTTTTCCCAAACTTTTCAGACATTTCATCAAGAGCCATTACGAGCCCCCCAGAAAAATACAGTCAGTTCCTTTCAGGTTTCTAAACAAACTCAGATCAGCATTTTTTGTGCATATGTGAACATGCCAACCGAACTTGGGAGGTAGTCTTGGTGTAGTTCGCTTTGAAGTCCACGGTGCAGTGCATTGTGAACACAAATCGCCCTGGGTTCTCTTGCACATTTTGCATTGTAGGCTAGCCTATTTTGTCCTACTTGACTTGCCATTGCCAAAAGAGAGGGCAGCATGTTGTTTATTATATAAAATAAACTATTATCATTGGGCTCATATTAGGCAGACATTTGTAACTTTAAATTGGCTACAACCAAACACGTGTGTTCTAATGTTAACGTTAGGCTGAAAATCTTTTCATCCAAGCTATTGGTAACTAACAAAGTAGAAATCAGCGAACATTGGATTACATTGCTCATCATTTTTCATGATTTGCTAGGCTATTATCTCTGTCAAACTCTCATTGCAAACATATGAGAGACTGTGCAGCGCAGTTAACAGGCTGCTGACGTTCACTTGTCATTTTGGACGTGAGCTAAAGTTGGACATACAGTAGCAACAGTAACCAGGTGGGCCGGGCCTACCACTGAATTAGAAAGTGCGATTGGCTGGCGTGTTGACTGACAGTTCAAGAGGATCTTTGCAATAACTTCAGATCAGAAATAAATCACCACACCAATTATGAGTTATGATAATTATTTCAAGCTGATAATGGATGATGAAAATACATAACTAACCCAGAGCAACTACATAGCCCATAATCCAAAGCAGAAAATACATAACTAACCAAGAGCAACTACATAGCCCATAATGCAAAGCAGGTCTGAGATCCGCAGAGAAGGTATAGTCAACATGAAGAAGACTGAGGCCCCATCAGAGTTGAAGTGCAACAGAAAGATGAATCCTCTTTCAAATGAACTCACAATGTGAATACAAAATGAACTGAGTCCCTTTTGTTTTGGTCCATTTTCTGGACTGAATTTGGGACTATAAGCATTTTTCCACCGACAGTGAACCCATTCTTGAACCGGTTCCGATTAGAATTCTTTGAATCGTGGTGCTATCAAGTGAACCAGCCCGTATTTCCACCAGTTTCAACAATCAGGGTTCCTACGCAGTATGGAAAACCTGGAAAAGTATGGAATTTGATTTTAGTAATTTCCAGGTCTGGATAAGTATGGAAAAAAGAAACAAGGGTATGGAGAAATGTTTGTGTTTCCAGACTATTGCATTTACAGTACTAATTACTTCACTCAGGTCATAATGAACCATTCCTACTCTTGTGTAGCTTAACTGTCAGTCCCCATCGTCAAGATACAACTATGCTACAACTAAGATACAACTAAAAATGGCCCAGCTAAATGGACGAATATTAAGTGTAATTTTTTAATTCACTTCAGTTGTACATACCTTTGTTTTCACCGAGTTATCCCAAACCAGAAGTGGCCGCAATGTCGAGAATATGGTCAGAAGTTTGGAAATTTGAGTATGGAAAAAGTATGGAATTTTGAAATGTTAAATGTGTAGGAACCCTGAACAATGGGTGTTGCATGCAAAACAACAGTTAATGAGATGCATGAACGGGAGAATGATATGACAGTTGACCCATAAAAACGGCAGACATTAGCTGTGTAAAATGCTAGTTAACATCTGCATACTAGTGCTACAGTAGTTGACTAGTTTTGTTTACTCATGGCAACAGTTGATATGGAGGGAAAACCGCATGGTTTAAGCCTTCTCCCCTCTGAACGGTAAAGTGACACGCCCACTTCAGTTCACAGGAAAAAACAACTATTTTCTGGTTCAAGCGCTGAACCAAAGTGCCACGTTCCGAACCGTTTTTTGTTTGGTCGAAATGCTACGACTGGTTCAAATGTTGGTTCGCTAACGGAGCCGGTTCTCTGACGGTAGAAAAGACCTATATGTGGAAAAGACTATAGAGTTACAGAGTTAAAGGGAAACTTGGCAGGATTTCCCCCTCTGCTGGAGAAATTGTGCATTATGCTATTTCAAACTGTGGGAAAAGGTAACGATAAAGCACATGGATTTGTTTACAAGCTAGCGAACGGTTTGCAGAAGTTTGGCAGAACTATGTGGATGTTACAAGGTAAGAAACACAATTTAAAACGAGTTTCTTGTTTCTCACTTCTCTTTCCGGGACGGTAGTCTCAATGTTGCAAGGTTGGTTTTCCGCCTGGGGACGCTAGGCGCAGCGGGGAAAGTCACCATTTTCACCGGAACAGGTCATTTAACCATCCAAATGATTTCTAAACGGGTTTATTACGTTGAAATAGTTGCCAAGTTCCCCTTTAACACTTCAGACATGTCAGGTCAGAGTTAACGTACAGTTAACACTTCAGACATGTCAGGTCAGAGTTAACGTACAGAGTTTACACTTCAGACATGTCAGGCCAGAGGTGATGGAGAGGCGTCTGGAGGAAGAGCAATCAGGTGCTCTCCAATCATGACGTGACGAGACACACACACACACCAGCAGAAATAAAAATACTTCCGTGTATGCACACACACTTATTAAGGATGTTTGCCTGAAATGTTTTCTTTCAAATCTACAGGGAAATGATTCAGAAAACAACACTTGTGAGTTTTAAAAATAAACTTTATACATCTAAACTTAAAAGCAATCTGGTGCACACACCTGCCAACAGCCTTCTGCAAATGTTCTGTGCCAATCAAGAAAAACGTCATGTTGTTCGTAACAGACAGACAGATCCTCAAAGTCATGTTGTTCGTAATAGACAGATAGATTCTCAAAGACTATTTTTCATAGTCTCAGGGCCACAATGACTGTCAATCTTTGCTTAAAACTGTGTGCATAATGGCCCTAGTTCTTTTCATTAGTATCAAATGCAAAGTTCAGATAATGTCATATCTGCCAACATTTAGCTTTCACAATTCGGTTGATGGTGAACACCAAACCCCCTGCTCTTGAAGTATGTTGTTTGTGTGTGAAATACTAGCCATACCTTGCACATGATCTGTATTTGCATACGGAACAGGTTTCATACTGTAGCCTAGGTTATACTTCATATTTCAGTCGTTGCTTTTAACCTGCATGCCAGTTGTGTGTATGTACAATCCACCACCTTCCAGGTTCTTTTTTTTTCTTTTTCTCCCCCCGCCCCTTTGGCGGCCCTCATTTCAATGTTGGGTTCCTGAATTGGCCCTCACCAATCAAAACTTTGAGAACCCCTGATCTATGGGATACACTCCAACTGTCAACTGAAAATCACACCCCTTCACATACACACGCCCTTTCCAAATAGTATTATCTTGAAGACTTTAGCCTCTGTTTCTGCAGGCAGCTGACTGTGGATCAGATGAAGGCTGAGATTCGTCCCCGCTGCAGTTAGGGGATGATTAAATTTAATGTAGTCTTGGTGGGGAAATGCTGCGGAGCAGGAAATTAACATCTTTTAATTTGCCTTTATTAAATTTCACACTTTCAACCTTGAAGTTAATTAAGAGTATCAGGACCAAGTATAGAGTCCCAGGGGCTCTCTCTCTCTCTCTCACACACACACTCTCAGAGAGGCTCAATCCCCTGCTGCTTCTGGTCTCCCTGAGGTAAAATAATTGACACACACACTCACACAGATAGTCTCTGCAGTGTCTTCCTAGAGCATGCTTCTTCTCCCCACTTCTAAACCCCCGCTGATTAGGTGAAGAGGTCCAATCCAGTCAGTGGAAGAATAACGCTTAATAGCTCTTGAAGGACATTATATAGCTTGCATGTCCACTCAGGACATTATAGAAACAATACGAACTAAGTACTCTGAAGAGAACAAATCACGTCAAGGGTGTTTGAGATGGAATTGTGGACCACGTGTAGTTAGAATTGTGGATTTCTTGTGATCCCTGTGCAACTTTGTCTAGTAGGCATAACTTGCCAAGAGTGAACGAGTTGTGGCACAATGTGTAACATCTTCTATGATTAGCTCAAAGTGAAGCCAACTATATATACTGTAACAGGTGTTGGATTCACGATCGTTTTGCGTTGTGTTTTAGTTCTGATGTCTGTATTGAAGATGGTCAATAAAGCTTGACGGCTGGATCAGGATCGGTGATCAAAAGAATTTATTGTAGATGGTACATCACTCACTAACCGAGCACAGGCTAAGTCTCAAACAGTAAAACTGCACAGAGTCTAACAGGTGTGGTAGTTAGTAGAAGCGGGCTGCTGCTGAGCGTCTTGGCATAAGATGCTCCCCGAGTCGCTTCCTCGATCCGTCTCGAAGTCCAAACCCGAGACAAAGCCTGTTATACTAAAATCATATCAACGTAAATCATGCCAACGTGGAAGGTACCAACCACTGTACAAAACCCGGCCCTGGCCAGATGGAGATACTAGCCCGAATAGGCAGACATGCTGTCTCCCTCGGCCCATGTTATCACTGATGTTCCTCAGATGTTCCTAAACATCGGCCTGTATGACCTTCCTGCTGGTACACAGGCCTAAGGCACAGTTATGTACAATAATATGAACCTCTCCCTGTTGTATACTACACACAGTAACACAAAAGTAACACAGATGAACACATCAGAATACATACAGAAATACCCCAGATTTCTACACAGGTATATCTCTATTCCGGCCAGCGTTCATCTCTATTCTGGCCCAGATCCGGCTCTATTCTGGCCCATCTGTTGTGCATTTCTGGCCCTGGGATCCATCTAGCACCGGGTTCATTCTAAAAGCTGTTATTAATCCGCAGCGATCCAGCACGGGATCCAACACAGACAGATTTGTTCTTCAGTATGTTACACTCTGGGTGAGAAGACAGAGGATGAGAGGAGGAAGATGGGATCTTACAGACAGACTTTTTCTCCAGTGCACGCTACACAGGAGAGGGAGATGGGAGTTTGCCTTCAGGATGTGTTGGGCTGTGCATAGCAGAGGGAGATAAGAGACAGACGCTCCCACCAGAGCTTGTCAAACTGTGGAAACGACACACAGAAATTAGATGCACCATGCAGAGAGGAGGGAAGAGGTGTGTGTGTGAGAGAGGAGAGACGGTATGTGTGTGTGTGTGTGCGAGAGAGAGAGGAGAGAAGAGGTACAGTATGTGTGTGTTTGTGTGAGAGAGACAGTGTGTATACGAGAGAGAGGAGAGAAGAGGTGTGTGTGAGAGAGAGAGACGGTGTGGAGCATACCAGCACAAAAGCTGAAGAGGCTCCTGGGTGCGTCAGACTGGAGGGCCTGAAGATGGAGGGTTTTCCTGCGGGATGCGTCATGCTCTGCAGGAGGATTTGAGAGCGCATTGTTGTGGCTGTCAGCTTACTGGATTGGCTCATTGTGTGTCTTTCACCTTACCATCGCACCACAGACAGATAGAGAGAGAAAGAGTGAAAGAAAGGGAGAGGCGGAGAGCAGAAAAGAGGAAAATCAGGAAGAAAAGATGAGTGTGCAAGTGTGATATCTGCTCATAAGCCTCAGATCCCTCAGTGCATACTAACACATCATACACACCCACACACACAGGTTGCTGGAGAGGTAACACACACACACCCACAAACACAGGTTGCTGGAGGTAACATACACACCCAGCTGTACTTGTCAACGTGGAGTGGGAAGTGCTAGGTCTGGAACATGAATTATGTGATTCACCCTTGAGGCAGGTCACAGAGCCATGACAGACATACAGGATTAGTTCAAGTGGCCGAATACAAATCAATTTGGTAAAATTTGGTCTGACTCTCCTGTCATTCCAAGGGACGCAGATCTCTCTTTTAAAATGTGATAAACAGATCTCTGTAATGTCCGAAATTCAACCTAAATGGTTAACTTTAAATTTAAATGAGAGTCAATAAGGGTTGAGTGCCACCATTGTAGACTAATCTACCAGCTGCAATGGTAAACCATGTAGAAGAGGCCAAGACCACGCACACATATACATTCTTCATTCCCCTTCTCGCTAACTGTTTTCCCACCATAGTGTGGCACACACAGCATAGGGTAGGCCTACAACCGGGACTATTGAAACGTGGGACGAATGAAGCATTCCCTTTTTCTCTGAGTGCAACAACGATAGACAGACATAATTTGGACAAAACATAGAGCATACTAACCTCTGTTGCTCAGCCAAATGCCTTCCTGGTACCCGGGGCGGACCTGGACACTTTGAGGCCCAAGGAAAAGGATTCCGAGGCCCCTCTGAGCCACCCCCCCCCCACACACACACACACACACACACACACACCACAACCCTAAACCTAAAACTTTATTCTGTAATAATGGGACGCTGAGGCATACTCAAATACAACAAATATGTTTTGCCATAGATGACAATCAAGAAACAGTAGTAAAAACCTTTGAAAGTATTACAATTATGAATGGTGTGTGTGTCTGTCTGTGTGTGTGAGAGAGAGGGAGAGAGAGCGAGTGTAGGCTAGGAGTTTGGGGTCTGTCCGTGTAGGCTATGTGTAGAAGAGAGTGAGAGTGAGTGTGTGCGTGCGAACTAAATGAGGTGTTCGATCTTCCAAAAAGCCGACATCCAAAACAATAAACAGCGTATGCACTGACCGAATAAACTAGCCATTTTCTGTTTATTCATGTCATGTAATAATGTTCAACCGTGAATCTTCTGGGTGGTTCTATCTGCATTTTTGGGGAAATCAAAGTTATTCATTTGCACTGGGCCTTTTTTAACAATTTCAACTCGCTCTCTTACGGTGTCTTGCCATAACGCAGGGTCGTCACTGATAGTGCTAGGTATCATGTTAGGGCTACTCACGTTACTGGTTTCGTTGCACCCAAAGCTTCTGCTACTGAAATGGTGTCCGTAGCAGCACCAACACCACCAGTGCGGACTTCGGCAGTGACAGTGATCTTGTCCCTCACGACTGTTTCACATAGATCAACATCATAATCATCAGTAGAAGAATATGTAGTGCAAGGTGGTGCATTGGTGCCACAGCTGCTGCAGCTAGCATTAGCTACACCACCTAGCTCAGCAGATGTTGCAGATGTTGTTGCATCACTGTCCAAATTACTTTCTTCCGTGGAAGAATTCTACAACTGGAAGAAGTTGGTTAATTTAGGCAATTTCTTTCTAAATTCTTCCTCCTCCCTTTTTCTTTTTCATTTATCACTTCCACTCTGGAAACGTTTCATGGCTGCTGTCAATCGCTCAACTCCACACCTCACCAAGACCTCGTTCAGACTAGCTAGTTGCTGCTATAGTGACAGGAAGCGGACCTGCACTGCAGTCATTTGATTTTATGATGAGTTTATGAGCAATCATGAGGCGAAATATTTTTTTCAATCCTTATTGTAGATTATAATATATTGTTTGGATGCGGTGATCATTTATTTAAAAAATAAACGATATGGGGATGACGAGGCCCCAGGGGCGTAGATTTGCGTGGGGACCGAAGGACGTGTCCACACCAATGTCAAATTACGACTGAAATGTCCCCACCAATATTCAGGTTGAAATGGGGGAAAAAGCGCTCACATGTGCTACACAAAGAGTTAAATCATTTCTCACTTCAGTGCTGGATCATCTCGTACAGATCTTGTAATGTGCAGTAGCCTATAAGGGTAAATCGCGCTGATTTGAAGTTACCTATAATAATAACTACCAGTGAGCCGCAGTCTCCTGCGCAGCATGCAGCGCTTCATCTTTACTTCACTACAAGCATGAAGTGCGTCCAAATTCACCCATTCTTCTCTGTTGAACTCCTCGAGAAGTAGGCTACTCATCACACATGTGTCACATGGTTTAGGTTACGGGGACGCTGGCGAGACACGCCGCTCCGTCTGGCATCATGTTTTTGTTTGTTTTTATGTAATGTTCGTAATTTTATGTAATGTTTTGTTATTTTTTTGTATTTATTTGTCAAGTTAAATCTTTTCACCTTTTATTTACGTTACTTTCGATAGTTTTTGTGTTATTCTTGGTCCTTTTTTCTGGCTGATAATTAACGGTAACGTTAGTTTCTATTCGACTGGGCTGATGAGCTTGCCTTGACTAGAAGCTAGCCGTCCCTCTTCCATCTGACGCTGCACATCCTCTGTCTGGACTCGTCTGGACGGAAAGATTGCCTACTCTGCGAGAGATCTGCAGCAGCCACGACCACCGAGCTGCGGCTGACCTGCGAGCTGCCATAACGTTAACGTATAGCCTCTGACGCTGGGTGCCTGCAGCCTGGATTGAGTGCTGACGTGGGGAGCTCTGATGGCGACGTCGGGAGCCATGAAGCAACAAATGTCTTGCTAAAGCCACCGAGCTGCTGATCAGCAGGAAGATCGCCCATCATGACTTCAGACTGTTGTTCTTCCGGTGCTCTGCTCTCCAGACTGCCAGTAGTGCTAAATTCTCTGAGTTGGTCAGTGAAAGATCTTTGTTGGTCTTGCATTGGCAGTTTCACGCGGGTCATCATTGCCCTTGGACTTTTTCAGCCAGTTGGAAATTGGACTAATTTTAACATGATTATTATTATTTTATTTATTTATTTTCAATTTTCTGTCTTGTATGTCTTAGTGTCATGGGAACGCTGGCAACTACGCCGCTCCGTCCGGCATCTTTTGTGTTTGTTATTTTTAAATTATTCCACTGCTTGGTTGAATTTCCCATTGTCCTACGTAATTTAGAACGACCATTAACCGTATGTTATCTGCACACCTATGAAGTAGATCCATTTTTTGGCCGTATCACACTTGTATATTAATTCGCCAAACTCGTTGTGAAGTTTAAATGAACTGTCACGTTGCATCCGAGCTGTAAAATGCAGACGTTCAGAACATTGCAACATTGTAGCATATGACGGAGGTGGCTTTTAGCTAGATGGATGACAGCAGGCTAAGTAAAATAGCGATGTTTCAAAGCTAAAGTTCATCAGAATCTTGGGATACGCCCGCTTGACAACGGGAGAGATAGAACTAACGACTGGCCTTTGGCCGTAGCAACCATCCATTTAGAACTAGTAACGGCAGTTTGTCCTGTGAGTTGAGAAATTAGTTGATATGTGTCGGAAGAAATTAGTTCTACAAACAAGACAGTTTTAGCGATTAAAACGTTTGAATTGTAACAGGAAATGGACACAACGCAAGTGGCAACAGTGGAATAAGCGGGATAATGGACTCCACGGTGGTCTGTTCACAGAAGTTAATGCACTACGAGGTTTAAACGGCCCTCCGCTTCACGTCGGGGCCGTTTTACAACCTCGACAGTGCATTAACTTCTGTGAACAGACCACCGTGTCGTCCATTATCCCTTACATGTTTTTGTCATCTGGTGTCAACGCTGGCGACTACGCCGCTCCGTCTGGCATTTTTTGTCTTATTGTCTTTTTTTTTTTTTGTCAATGTATTGTATGTGGAGCGCTTTGGGTTGCACTTTGTGCATGTTAAATGCGCTATACTAAATAAAACTGACTTGACTTGACTTGACATGAAAGAGCCTTTTCTCAGCTTTAAAACAGTGCTAACTAGCCACTGTTTGCTGTAATAAACAGTTTGCGAGAAAAATAACTTCAAGAGATTTAATAATTATTCTCTGTGCCCATCTCCACATCCATTCGTCTCGGTGGAATATCGTAGGCCTACACACTCTTCACGCAACACATGACAAACCATATATCAGAATAAACAGCAGACCTTACCGAACACAAAGGTGTAATGCATTCCCGTGTATAGTTAGCTGTTCCAGAGTAATCCGGTTTTGAAATAAATTATAGCAAAATTCAACATGGTCTTTCGGCTGCATTTCTTAAAACTGAGCTGTGCTTACATCGCCTAGATATCTGTAAATATTAGAATCAGAGAATATACAGGCAGCTCATGTTTGTCAATGTAGCCTTAATGATTTCTTTTCACAAAATGCTAAGCATGCATGTATTTAAGTTTCTTAAAACTGAGCTGTGCTTAAATGGGCATGATTTCATAACAGACCAAATAGAAAATAAATGTTAAATATAGCCTACATATCTGTAGCCTACATATTAAAATCAGATTATGTAGGCTACACAGTGTAGTTAGATCAAGTTGGACAGTAGCACATTTTAATCATGGATAGTAGTTGGACAGT
Organism: Alosa pseudoharengus; assembly: GCF_046254945.1. NCBI lineage: Eukaryota > Metazoa > Chordata > Actinopteri > Clupeiformes > Clupeidae > Alosa > Alosa pseudoharengus. The sequence goes on from NW_027468881.1 coordinate 3,804,995, forward strand.
AGCACATTTTAATCATTTTATATATTCGGGGGGGGGGGGGGGTAGTGGGTAGTGTCCCCACCAAAGCTCAGACCAAACCTACGCCCTTGCGAGGCCCCCTGGTGGCCGAGGCCCCAGGCAATTGCCTGACCATGCCTAATGGCAGGTCCGCCCCTGCCTGGTACGTCCTGTTATCACGGAGTTACAGGCAATAAACGATTTTTGATTGAAAGTATACTTCATTACCGGATTGAGTTACTAGCTTTTCCTATTATTATTATACTTCCGACATTGGAGTCTGTGGCAGCCCATAGAACGCCTGGCTAAAAAGTGCAGATTTTTTGGCAGAAAGTTTCGGGACACTCCACTGACCACTCACACTCATTTACGGACCTCTAAACCCAGCCATCTAGCGCCACCAACAGGTCAAAATCTGGCCGAAAATTGAACCGCTGGGTCTAAAGTTATGAAATTTGGCACACTGATTCAGCACTGTCCCATCATCACTCTCACCAATTTTCAGAACTCTATGCCCAACACTCTAGCGCCACCAATGGGTCGAACCTGGATTGCATTCACGCATGTGACCATTGAACGGTGCGTCCGATTTTCACATATCAGGCACCGTTGGAATCCCTGGACCGACCTAATAATAAGTTCAATGACCCCTATTACGTCACTTTCCGCCATATTGGACCTCCACCATATTGGATTTAGTCCAAACTCTACGAAAAGTTTCAGCGGTCAGAAATGTCATCCGATTTTCACGTAACTTGGCGGAGATGATCTTCGGCCCGAGCCGCACAAGATACTAGTCAGATTTTTCAATTTCATTTTTGTTTGCCCGTGACATCCAATCAAATATGGCGATGAAGCCGCCAAACAGGAAGTGGACTAACATCTCCGTGGTTCTTTGAGTTAACATAACAAAACTCGATACCATTAGTCAGGACACTGTCCCAATCACTCACAGCAATTTTTATGCATATACATTGAACACTTTAGCGCCACCACCAGTTTAATGCTGGACATGCGTTCATGCGCGTGATCCTTGACTTTTTTGTCTGATTTTTACAATAGAGTTAGCGTCTGAATCCTTGGACATTCCCGAGTTCATCGACTCCTATCCAGTCACTTTCCGCCATATTGGACCTCCGCCATATTGGATTTAGTCCAAACTCTACGAAAAAATTTCAGCGGTTACAAATTTCATCTGATTTTCACGGAACTTGGCGGAGATGATCTTTTGCCCGAGCCGCACAAAAGATACTTGCCAGATTTTTCAATTTCAATTTTGTTTGCCCGTGACATCCAATCAAATATGGCGATGAAGCCGCCAAACAGGAAGTGGACTAACATCTCCGTGGTTCTTTGAGTTAACATAACAAAACTCGATACCATTAGTCAGGACACTGTCCCAATCACTCACAGCAATGTTTATGCATATACATTAAACGCTCTAGCGCCACCACCAGTTCAATGCTGGACATGCGTTCATGCGCGTGATCCTTGACTCTTTTGACTGATTTTCACAATTGAGGTAGCGTCTGAATCCTTGGACCATCCCGAGTTCATCGACCCCTATCCCGTCACTTTCCGCCATATTGGACCTCCGCCATATTGGATTTAGTCCAAACTCTACGAAACGTTTCAGCGGTTACAAATTTCATCCGATTTTCACAGAACTTGGCAGAGATGATCTTCAGACCGAGCCGCACAAACGATACTTGTCAGATTTTTTTATTTCAAGTTTATTTGCCCGTGACAGCCAATCACACATGGCGACGATGCCGCCTAACAGGAAGTGGGCTAACATCTCAGCTACGCTTTAATGTATGAAGTCCAAACTTGGGACAGGGACTTGGTATCTGATTGTGATGACACAATAGGAAATTGGCATCATTTGGCCTCTATAGGGGGCGCTGCAATACAGGAAGTGAGCTTGTATCTCAGCAACGCTTTGATGTATGAAGTCTAAACTTAATACAGAGACAAAGTAGCTGATTGTGAGGACATGCAAGGAAAGTGGTCTCATTTGGCCTCTAGGGGTGCTGTATTAGACAAATTGAGCTCACATCTCAGCATCTCTTTGGTGTATGAAGTCCAGGGACATGGTAGCTGATTCTGAGAATGCACAAGGGCATTGGTGTAATTTGCGCCTCTAGGGGAACTTTAACAAAGTAAATGAGATTATTTCTCAGCCATTCTTTATCCAATTGCAATCAAACTTGCTGTGAGTGCTTGCTCATGCCATGGCAACTCCATTCCTGCTATAGCGCACTGCTTGGCCCCCACATTGCTGCTTGCAGCTATATTTTTTTATCAGACATCCCAACCTGCAAAAAGCCATTTCAGGGAGGCCCCCCCCCCCAAAAAAAATAAATAATAATAAATAAATAAATAAATAAATAAACAAATAAATAAATATCAAAAATTACATTAGCCTTCTTAGATACTGAAATAGTGATGAATAGCCTATGTTTGTTAATTAAGTGTCTCTACTCAGCACACCAAATAAGGAAGGAAGGAAGGAAATTAGAAATTGTGATAATAAAATATGTAGATTTTGGTAGTTTGGTCTTTATGTAGCCTTGGCAAATAGCCATCTAGTAGGCTAGTCTGGAATAATATGCACATGAAATGACACTTGTTAAAGGGGTGGTTCAGGATTTTGGACATAAGACCTCATTTCCAAGTAAGCAAGTGTGATATTTATCAGTGGAGACCGTTTTCAACACGTTTCATCCAGTCCTTCTAATTGCAGAGTTCGCAGGTGCTAGGCTAGCGCAAGTCAACGTTATGTGCTAGCCTGCCACTAAAGACAGTCTTACCCACTCTAAACTACACCTGAGGCAAATTCCAGACAATCGATGTAAATGTAGAATAGTGTAAGAAATACAACTACCCTTGCATCGCGTTGCAATAGCTATACTTTGGTCCCTGAAGTTGTTAGTAGTCATTTTGCAACTCAGCGGCGGACTGCTATTACCAAGGCTACTACTAGGTATCCCCATTGGAGTGCGCTTTATTGTTTACTTTTCGGCGCAGTACTACTAACCGGAGAAGTATAATTCCGCCGCTGCTAAGAAACTAGTCCCTCAAAATGTAATGCGATCGTTGAAATGCAAGGATAGAATAACGTTAGAAATAACACTATCAATACAGACATTTACATCGATAGTCTGGCGTTATAATTTATTTGCCTCGGGTGTACTTTGGAGTGGGTAAGACTGTTTTTAGTGGCAGGCTAGCACATACCGTTGACTTGCGCTAGCCTAGCACCTGCGAACTCTGCAATTAGAAGGACTGAATGAAACGTGTTGAAAACGGTCTCCACTGATAAATATCACACTTGCTTAAGCCCTCCTTACACTGACAGACTTTGGAAAGATTTGCAAAGATTTGGAAAAGATTTTTGAAAGACTACAGTCTCAGACCCTCTCACATCTAAAGACAAGTAGTAGAGGTTTTAAGTCACAGACTATGATTTTGCAATGACTAGGGATCTTGCAGGGTCACTATTTACAAGACTGCAACTAGATTCCTTTAAATTATTACCCATCGTGCAATAGATAAACAGGAACTGAAATGATGGCCTACTAAACTCAAAGTTGTATTTTCGTGTTTCTGCAGCATTGTTTCATGTGTGACATCCCTAACCGATATAGAGTTGTTCTGTCACGTGGAAGAGCCGACTAAATATGTATAAGAAATTACAAATATTGTAAGAATAACAAATAATTATAGGCTACAGCTGTCGCTTATACTTTGCCCCTTCCTGTTTGGTGTTGGAGAGGTCACTATTGGTTTTTATAGTTCACGTCACTATTTGCATGAGCCACGACTAGAAAGACTTGCGATAATATCAAACATGTTTGATATTGTCGTAACGGCAAAACTAGAAAAGGACTGACTCCGACTGACTTAAAACCGCTAAGATTGGCACCTTACACTTAACGATCTAGTTGACGGGAGCGCGCCGCGATTCCAGTACAACTCCCATGATTTCTGTCCGACTTTGGAAATTTAATCGCCGACTGTGAAAACAGACCAAAATCGTACAATGTAAGGCCGCCATTACTTGGAAATGAGGTCCTATGTCCAAAATCCTGAACCACCCCTTTAAACTCACCTCAACATGTCTTTTGCAATCATTCAACCAGCCATGGGCAATGCTAAAGTCACTGTTACAAACAATGCAGCATGCAAGACTATCGTTATTTTGAACTCTTATGAGACAAGGGTTCACTTTCGTGTAGTCTGATGTGAAATGGGTCTTAAAGGAATACGCCACCCCTAGGTGAAATTGGGTCTCTCCCCGCAGTCCCTAGAGTTGGATGAGTGAGCCAAAGCGTTTTATAGCCGACCCAGCCATTGTCCTAATCTAGAAACGGCCCGGTTAGCTTTAGCTTAGCGTAGTCGCTGTAATCCGGCGCTGCCAGCTAGCATGTCGTTGCAAAAGTGAATCAAATAACTCAAGATTTTTTATAATTATTTCTCGTAACCTGTACATTCACATCGAGTACAAATATCAATGCAAATTAACACGAAGGGATTTACTAGACCAATTTAGATTTGGAACTATTTTCGGGCATAGCACCGGCAAAGCACCGCTGCCAGGCGCAAAGACATCACGCAGCATCTGTAAACCCTCAACTTCCAGCAATACACCAGCGTGACTACCAAGTTCTCTGCTACTAGGCTGACACTGACAGGTGGGCTTTCTCTAAGAGTTCTAATGGCGATGAATATGGAAGATTACACGATAGACGAAGATGATGACTTCGACTACCAAGATCCAAGACCCTAGCCTACCTTTTCGAACCTGAGTTCACTGAAGAGGAGTTGCGAGCTTTGGATCTGGGAAGAGAGGACGTTGCGACTGGTCAAGGCGAGTCGGATGAGCGAACGAGAGCAAACACGAACTGGTGGTGTGAGTGTGGAGTGTGCCAACCCATGCCGACTGACAGGTAACGGTAAAAGGTAAAGTCGTCATATTGTCAATAGGGTGAAACGGCAGCCTAATGAAGTTATACAATAAAACTGGAAGCGACAATGTGAGTCGGACTAACGTTTCAGTTATAACGTTAGCAACGTATAACTTAAGGAAGGATAGAAATTATACTTACAGGCATGGATGATGAACACTGTTCTGCCTCTGTACTGAAAATGGATGGGACGGTCGTATCCTTCAGATGTAACAGCATTTTTCTCGTAGCATAGGCCTACTGCATTTTCTCTTTGTAGTCCTCCGGTTTGAAATGCTCCTCGCAAACACGATACTGATTGATTTTATCCACTGGAGTTGTTGCAGGAATGCCGAGGGCAGCAAGCCAAAGATTTCTTCGTTCCACTGGGTTTGGAATTCTGTGAAACATTATGTTCGTGTATGTCCTCTGCTTGTTACCGCAGCCCTTCACACAGCAAGTAGCCATTTTTCCCCAGTAGATGTGAAACCAAAGTCCTTCGGTGAAACTAACTTCAAAATACTAACACTGGTGTATTGCGTGAAGTTGAGGGTTTTCAGATGCTGCGTGATGTCTTTGCGCCTGGCAGCGGTGCTTTGCCGGTGCTATGCCCGAAAATAGTTCCAAATCTAAATTGGTGTAGTAAATCCCTTCGTGTTAATTTGCATTGATATTTGTACTCGATGTGAATGTACAGGTTACGAGAAATAATTATAAAAAATCTTGAGTTATTTGATTCACTTTTGCAACGACATACTAGCTGGCAGCGCCGGATTACAGCGACTACGCTAAGCTAAAGCTAACCGGGCCGTTTCTAGATTAGGACAATGGCTGGGTCGGCTATAAAACGCTTTGGCTCACTCATCCAATTCTAGGGACTGCGGGGAGAGACCCAATTTCACCTAGGGGTGGCGTATTCCTTTAAATGTTCCTTTTTGGGGGGCACTCTGCCTCTGCCATGACGCTCCTGTTCCTACTGAACTGAACTGAAACAGGCCAATCTGGATGCTCTCTGTCTTGAACAGCCACACACGCACTACCTCTCTCTCTCTCTCCATCCCCGTCGTGTGCGCGCTACACTCAGATGCACACACGATTTGAAGTCTCGGTCTCGTGTGCGCGCTCTTGCTCGCTCGCTCTAGATTCCGGGAGATTTTATCTAATTTGCGGGCATCAGGGAGCCGTTATAAATATGCGGGAGACTCCCGGAACTTCTGGGAGACTTGGGATGTCTGTTTTATTATTATTTTCATCTAAAGGTTCGACTTCTGTGGAGTAACACGCTCTGGAAATTCACAATTTCGTTGCCGTTTTTAAAAAAAAAAAAAAAAAAAACATAGTCCAGTATTTCTTTCGAAATTGAAATGAAGTTGTATGGACTGGACGGCGACGAAATTGTGAATTTCCAGAGCGTGTTACTCCACACTCGGCAATCGACTCCTACGGACTTTTCCCTAAAGACGCCAGCTGCAGCAGCAACATTTCCGGAAAGGTACTGGCTTGATGAAATTCATTCTGGACTCTTTATCCGACCACATAAAGACCTCGGGATACTTCGGTTTGGCTTTAGGGACCCTCTACTCACTACCACGTAAGTGTAATGTTGTTTGGAACTGTAGAAGAGGTATAAAAATAGCATTTTGTAGCGGCGAAATGACTTGCCCTGGTCACTTCCAGGCTAACGAGTTTTGACTAAAAACGGTAACACATCCGAATTACATGATTTTGATGTCAACTCAACGTATGTACTCTTTTACTGTCTATGCGTGCAAGCAGCGTGTATGAGCTCCGCTTCCGTTGTTGTTTAAAGATTGAATGTGAAACGGATTGGAGCCAAAGGCTAAAATTTAACGCAGCTACAATTTGTAAGGTATCACCAATATCAATTTAATGTTATAGATGTATGGCTATATACATTCTTAAAATGGTTCTGGTCTAGACTTAAATATCTATTGAAAACTTCACAATGGAGGGTGTTTTTAGAGCATGATCTGCAGGCGACCTGTTGGCTATTTTTAGAAGGTACACTGGGAGCGCCTCATAGCCGTCCCGCGGGCACCGTGTTGGAGACCACTGCTCTAGCGTTTTGTTAGCCTGCCGCTGTGCTGTAAACTGATCCTGTTTCAGTCGGCGGGTAGGATACACCGAACTTGCAAGTGGGATATTCTTTCTACAGGCAGTAGGGGCGGGCGAGAGAGCCTTCATTCGCTCCGTAATGAGTCATTTAACCATATACCGACTTACGAATATGATTAATTAACACGAAAACGTTGCCTGGTGTACCTTTAAATAGGTTAACATCACTCTAAGTTCGCCTTCAAGCAAGGAAAACGATGATTTGAAGACATCAGTTATGTTGGAAGGGCAAGGGGGTAGCAACAGGGCAACAAAGAGACAGGCCCGATGGCAGGGCTAATGTTATGAGAGTATTAAAATATGGGAAAATACGTGATAAACGAGGATGGCATGCATTGTTTCGGTCCCTGTGCACAGGGATTATTTGTCATATTATTAATCACATATGATTATTTGTGAAATTGTGCAAACAGGTGCAACACATTTGAAAAGGAAGGACTGGTAGCATGCAAGCTCCCGGGAAAGATTGATTTAAGAACGTTATCACAGTGTGTCTTCGTGGCGCAAAGCAGCCCGGGCGGAAGACAGCGACAATTGGCAGGGGAGGGTCAATTTTGACAATTCTGTCGGAGGGTCATTGAACAATTTCTAGCAGGCAAGGTCATGTCAAGGTCAATAAAGGTCATGCAACTTTTTAATGAAGCACTCAAAATTCCTCCGGTGGCCCCTTCAATAAATAACGAACAGTCCCTAGATTGCTGCTGGGCTATATGTCTTGGTTCATGTCTGTTAACAACTCATTGCCTGGCGGGAGTTTGTGCGGCCAGGGGAGTCGTCCTCCAAGTCGGCCTCAGCTTCCAGCAAGAAGTCTTCCGTGGCTCTACGCTCAGATTTGAGGTGGAATTTTTCACTGTAGACAAAATTTTTCTTCCCACGCAGAGTGTACAGCGTTAATGTTTTTTCCGTAATGTCTGAACTGCAATGAATTAAATGCTCCATGTTCGCGCTCTCTTCCGCACTCCATGTCTTGCACACGTGTGTCTGTTGTTTACATCTATGTCGCGCAGCTACGTCATTGTCACGAGTTAGTCTCACAAAGCAAAATCCATACAGCAAAATCCCAAATTCTTTTACTGTGTATGGCATAATCATGGTTTAGTAACGCAGTAACGCAGGCTGCTTGCAGGAAAGTAAAGTAATCTCATTACTGTTTTTGCAATTGTAATCCCTTACTTTACTCGTTATTTGAAAAAAGTAATGGGATTACTGCCTATCACTGGTGAAGACAGACTGAGAGCTACATGGAAAAATATGCACCTAGGCCACTTTAACATTTTACTGTTTTCATGATTTGGGTGACCCCCCCCCCCCCCCCCCCCCCCACACACACACACACTAAAAAAAGTTGGGTGACCCTCCCCTCAACAAAGAATAAAATGACCCTCCCCTATTTTCCTCCGGTGGTCCATTCCATAAATACCGAACGGTCCCCTATCTAAAATAACACAGACACTGTTTTGTGAACACGTCAACATTTTTTTCAGTAAGTATACTTCCAATGAGGCTATTTGCATGAAATTTTCACCAGACATTAGTATTAACTCAGATAATCCACCCATATAAAAAAATCCAAACATTAAAGTCCATAGGTAGAGTTATGTGCAATAAAGTGGAATAACACAAGAAAAAAAGTATTGAACACGCCTGCTGAAATTTCTTAAATACTTTGTGGAAAAGCCTTTATTCGTAATGACAGCTTCAAGGCATTTCCTGTATGATGAAACTAATCAGTCACAGTATTCTGGTGTGCGTTTGGCCCATTCTTTTAAACAGATAGTCCTTTAATATAGAATATTTCAGGGGTCCCTCTTGTGAATCTTGATCTTTAGTTAACTTCCAAAATTGTTCAATTAAATTGAAGTCAGGGCCTTGATTTCCTTTCTCTGAAACCAATTGAGAGTTTCCTTTGCTGAATGGTTTGGATCATTGTCCTGCTGGAAGGTCTAGCCATGTCTCATCCTCATCATCCTGGTGGATGTAAAGATTTTCCCAGAACAAAATTACTCAATTCATCATTCCTTTAACTGTATGAAGTCTGCTAGTACCATTAGATGAAAAACAGCCCACACCATGATGCCACCACCTCCAAACCTCACTGTTGGTATGGTATTTTTAGGGTGATGCACAGTACCATTTCTCCTCCAAATATGGTGTGTAGTATGACATCCGAAAAGTTAAATTTTTAACCAGAATACATTCTCTCAGTATTTCATAGGATTGTTCAAATGTTGTGTAGCAAACTTTCAACAAGGTTTGACATGTTTTTCTTCAGCAATAGAGTCATGCGGGATGAGCGTGCATAGAGGCCATGGCGGTGGAGTGCATTACCTATGATTTTCTCTGTAACAATTGTACCTGCTGCCTCCAAATCTTTCTGGAGCTTTCTCAGAGTGGTCCTTGGCTCTTGGGCTACTCTTCTGACTATCCTTCTGACGTCCTGGTCAGAAATATTGCAAGGAGATCCTGTGCATGGCCAGTTGATGATGTAGTGATGTTCCTTCCACTTGCAAATAATGGCTCCAAAACTGCTTGCTTGATGATTCTGAAGTTTTGAAGTGCATCTGTAACCATTTCCATTAATATGTTTTGCAAGAATAGGTCGCAAAGATCTTGGTAGAGCTCTTTGCTTTTACCCATCATGAAATGTTTGTTGTGTGACACCTTGCTATCAAAAAAACTTTTTATAGCCCACCAGTATGTACTAACCCAGCTTATATCAATTTGCACAGATAGGAGGGATAATTTCTCTAACTATTTATAGATTCCAGTTTGTTCTTTGCCATTCCTTCCGTTTGTGTACTGCTTTTTCTTAGCATGTTCAATACTTTTTCCCTGTGCCATTCCACTTTTTTACTCATAACACTACTTTTAGACATTAATATTTGGATTTTTATATATGTGTGGATTACCTAAGTTAATACTAATGTCCATTCATGCGAATAGCCTCACTGGAAGTATACTTACTGAAAAAAATGTTGACCCTTGAGGCACACACACACAACGCTTGTATTAAATTATCTTAAAAATGGAGCGGTTCAGATACGACACAAACAGTTCACGACACAAAAATACATTACCAGTTGTAAGCAATTAAAAGTATAGGACCAGTGTGAAAAAGCTGAAGGGCCACAGATTAAATCAATAGCCTATGTGAAGTTCACAACCCAATTGCAGTATAAGACCAGTATGAAAGAACTGAAGGGCCACAGAACAAATCAATAGCCTGTTTACAGTATAGGACCAGTATGAAAGAACTGAAGGGTCACAGAACAAATCAATAGCCCATGTAAGTTTACAGCCTGTTTACGGTATAGGACCAGTATGGAAGCACTGAAACTACAAAACAAATCAATAGCCTAGTATGTAAATACCATATTCTGGCGCCCTCTAGAGGAGGGAGAGCTCAGGCTATAATGCTCTACACAATGTGGGTATGCCTGACGGTGTGACGGCATATAACACAGCACACAATTATCATGTAACACACAGGGTTGGGTCAGATTACTTTGAAATGTAATCCATTACTGACTACAAATTACATCGCAATTTTTGTAATCAGTAACGTAATCAGGATTACCAAAAACATGTAACGTAATCTGATTACTTTAGGATTACTTTTAGATTACTTCAATAAATATGTCCCTTAAGTAAAAGACACCACCACTGAATTGATGAAAGAATTCTCATTCTACTTTTCTGTTTATTATTTCATTACATCTAAGAAATCTCTTTGCTTTGAGTAAAGCATTCCTGTGTGAATTAACTGATCTTTTCCTCCAAAAATCTTATGTTGCCCCTTGTTTTAGTGTTACCATTTACTTTGAGGTCACCAGGTCCCATTGTCTGAAAAACACCCAAAACTAATACATTTCTATAGCTATTCTCCACTTTGGGGGTGGTATTTTGGTGGTTGAAATTTTCCCCATCCCAAAATTGATCACTTAGTCATCATGGATGTGATCATGGATCACTATTCTCCAAACATGCACAACTCAGCTTAACCTTTATAAGGGCACACCTGGACAATGACTTTAGCTTTCGCTGGATTTTTTTGACCCAGGGACATGGCCTGAGATTGAATAACACCATGTCCATTTCAATTGTGGGGGTGAGAAAATGATTCCTTTGGGATGTTTTTCAACCAAGGGGACCTGGTGACTTTCTCAAAGTAAACGGTAACACTAAAACAAGAGGCTACATTAAGATTAGGAGGAAAAGATCAGGCAGTGTGCCGAGAGACCTGCCCCAATAGTAAACTAGATGTACCGCAGAGCGGTACAAAATATGACCGCCGCCCAGTCCAGCACATTTTTTCCACAAAAATAAATCACGCTGAAAGGCCTATATGATTCTAACTGTCTCACTAAATTACATTATCCACACTCAATTCTCACTGATATCTGCTAGACAACAAGTACCAAAACATGATTAGTTCACAGATTTCACATGTAAAATTCATTTTATACAACCCCACCTCCATCTTGCCTGTTCATAATTCTGAGAAATTCTTGAATTGTGTGCATGTGTGCATGTACATGTTTATGTTATGCATGTGTGTGTGTGTGTGTGTGTGTGTGCGTGCTTGTGTGTATTCCTGCGTATGTGCCTGTGCATGCAAGCGTACATATGTCTACTGTGTGAGTATGTGTCATACGTATGATTACTGTCAATGTATGTGTGTGTGTGTGTGTGTATTTGTTTGTGCACATGTGTGCACATGAAATGGGTTAACATGACCCCTGGAGGCAAACATACAGAAAAAAATGGTCATCCTAGGCCCTACAGTTCTCAAGATATTCACAGAGAACTGTGTCTGCCCTACCCTCCTTTCGGGGGGTCCAGTCCAGCGGGGGGGCTACAGATCAAAACGAAAAATTACGGTTCCATGCTATCCATGTGGGGGTACATGCCCACCAAGTTTTGTGTACCCCGGTCTTTCAGTGTCCCGGGAATCCTTGTTGATGTACGTCACTAAATGTACACAAATTATTTTATTGTAAGGCCCCCCATGAACGAAAGTACACAAAACTTGGCATGCATTCGGAGGGTGTCATAATGATCCTACACTTTTAATTTCGTGCAGTTTTGACCTTGTCAGCCAGAGATATTGTGATGAAAAAGCAAAAAATTAGGTGTTTTCATTTTTAACTAGGTGGCGCTATACATGAAATAAGTGGTAATGGGATGGGTTGACATGCCCCCTTAAGACCAACATACATAAAAAAGGTGGACCTCCTAGGCCCTACGGTTATCGAGATATTCACAGAAAACTGTCTCCGGCCACCTACAGGCCAGTTGGTGTATAGTAACATAAATTAATTTATTGTGTGGCCCCCCATGAACGGAATTCCACGAAACTTGGCGTGCATACAGAGGGTGTCAATTATCCTACACTTCCAATTTTGTACAGTTTTGACTTTGTTAGGTCACAGATACCTTCAATTACAACACCTCATTTTTACTTTTTTGTGTTTAACTAGGTGGCGCTATACATGAAATGAGTGGTTATGGAATGGGTTGACATGGCCCCTTGAGATCAACATACAAAAAAAAAAATGGTCCTCCTAAACCCTACGGTTTTCGAGATATTCACAGAAAACTGTGTCTGCCCTACCCTCCTTTCGGGGGGTCCAGTCCAGCGGGGGGGGGGGGGGGGGGGGGGGGGGTACAGATCAAAACGAAAAACGATGGTTCCATGCTATCCATGTGGGGTTACATGCCCACCTAGTTTCGTGTACCCCGGTCTTTGTGTCCCGGGAATCATTGACAGAAATTTGGGCATGCGAAAAAGAAAAAACAAAAAAAATCGGACTAAACCTATATGACCGCCAATAAGTTAGTAAGTAAGTATAGATACTCTTTTGATTTTAGTCTCCCAATCCGCGAATTAGTGAAGCACACAATGAGCACACAGTGAGGTGAAGCACACACCAACCCGGAGCAGTGAGCTGTCTGCTACAACGGCGCTCAGGGATCAATGAGGGGTTAGGTGCCTTACTCAAGGGCACTTTTTGTAATCTGATTACGTAATCCAGATTACATGTAATCCGTTACTACCCAACCCTGGTAACACAGCACACAATTATCAATCCTCACGGCAAACGTAAAGGGCCATACAAGCCAACAGTATCACGGTGAATCATAACAGCACTGAACACCACGGCAACACAGCAAATTTAAGCTACAGTGACACTCAGACAAAACGGGCAATAGGCCCACAGAGACATAGAGCACTTAACAGCAATAAGACAATCACCAGATTCAGGATCACATAGCAGGCCTATCTAGGCCGGACATACAGTAACTAGATGTACCGCAGAGCGGTACAAAATATGACCGCCGCCCAGTCCAGCACATTTTTTCCACAAAAAGAAATCACGCTGAAAGGCCTATATGATTCTAACTGTCTCACTAAATTGCATTGTCCACACTCAATTCTCACTGGTATCTGCTAGACAACAAGTACCAAAACATGATTAGTTCATAGATTTCACATGTAAAATTCATTTTATACAACCCCACCTCCATCTTGCCTGTTCATAATTCTGAGAAATTCTTGATTGTTTGTGTTATGTTTATGTTATGTGTGTGAGTGTGTGTGTGTGTGTGTGTGCGTGCCTGCGTATGTGCCTGTGCATGGAAGCGTACATATGTCTACTGTGTGAGTATGTGTCATACGCAGTGCCGGCCCAAGCCTTTTGGGGGCCCTAAGCAGAATTTGATTTGGGGGCCCCCTCCCACAACGCAGTCACCTGTGCTTGGCGATAATTGACAACTTCACACTATAATGTCATATTATAAATTAATACAGTGAGGTTATGTATTAATACAGCGACTATGATTATGAACTACTGTCCCCCTGGACACAGATGCATAAGGACCCTCTCCCCCTACCCTGTTTGTGCAAATGTGGGTACAAACGTGTGTGTGTGTGTGTGTGGGGGGGGGGGGTAGATGTGATTTCCTGTATTCTGGTGAATTTTTGGGATGGTCAGCTGGAGAAGGGCAGTACCTAAATTTGTTCAGATTCATAGCCTTTTGCTTTTTGACTTATTGGTAGTGAATTCACACAACTACTTGGGGTTCAGGGTCCCTTGACCTCTTGGGCTCGGTAGGCTCATTCAGTAATCCATCCTTGCTCACATGCCAAAAATGTTTTGGGGCTCCAATCTAGACTTCTGGCCCCATGTGCTTGGTAAACCAATGTATTAATACAGTTGTTATTTACACCAACCCTGTCACCTTTTAATCTTAGAGGGTACTAAAATCACAGATTTATTTGAAACATTCATATTCAAAGTGAAGCACTAAGGGTGGTTTACTGAAGTTGAATTGACAAATAACAAAATACAACAGCAATTGTTGTAAACAAGTACATCAGTTTAATGACTTGTTTTTCAACAGATTTGCTGAACAAATGTGCATTAAATGAGCAATTTTCAACTACAAAATAAAAACAAAATAGACAAACATTAATAATCAAAAATAAAATGTCCCAAAAAATAGATAATTATTCCTACTTCGTTCCTGGTTTTTAGGCATCTGCAACTCTGCAGTGGACGAACCTGCAATGATTAAATAAATACATAAATAAAAAAAAAAAAAACGATGTTAAATGTGTCATGTCATATTAACAGGCTATGTAACCATTTGCCATCAAGAAAACCTCACCTTCTGGTAGGTAGAGTTAGGTAGAGGTAGAGATGTGCTCCAAAGGACTTCAACAGTGTCTCTGAAAAAAAAAAATATTGCATAAGTGCATAGTTGATCGAGCAGAATGAGTTTATTTTGCTATCATTACTTACACTCAAATAACAAGCAATTTCACATGTAACAATTCATATTCTATTGGCAAATGAGGCATAATCAAAAGAGTATATACTTAATTGCAGTATGGTGAACGCTTAACATGGTGATCTACTGCAGCCTAAATATTAGGGTAGCACCGCTACATCACTTGCCACTATCTTAATCAAATGTAAGTTTATTTTCATCACAGAAGTCTCCCCACCCAACATGGTATATTTTCTCAAACACTACCATCTCTCTCCAAAGATCTTAGAGCAGAGCGCACGTTCCCGATGCCCAGAGTCGCGCTAGTCAGTGGGTTGGGTTGGGACTGGGAGCCTAGGCTTAGTCTGTTGTTGCTATCAGACTTACCACTATGTCACATATTATAGAACAGTAATAAACCATCAACACTTTCAGGTGCGAAATCAGAAACAATCCCTCTGTGGTAAATTTGCCTTCAGCTACGTTTTCATGTAGCTACTGTAGTGCTAATGTCCACTTCAGTCAGCTAGCTAACTTTAATTTACGACATAATAAGCCCACCTAGAGCTAGGGTACATGCTTGATTGAACATCCAAAACAATCCCAATATCCTTGACATCTGAAATACATCTAGATAAATATATATTAATGGGAGACATTTCTCTGTTGATGGCGGAGATTTAGCTCTGGTGATGGCTTATATTAGATCATGACAGCTAGCTAGCTACCTCAAGCACAAAACATACTGTAAATAATCATGCAAACATACCTGTATCTTGCTCGTTTTTCTCCTCCTCTGTCATTTTCTTCGTTCTGTTTTCGGCACCAGAGGGATATGTCCTTTTTTGTGACTTGTCTTAACATTACCGTCTCTTCCGATTGTTGAACTTGATGCAGTGTCTGCACGAATTGTCTATGCACCCGAGGTGTCTAGTTTATGCGCGTGACTCAAAGGCTGGCGGACACAGTAGAGGTAGGCAGGTATATTGATCATGAAATCAGAATTTTCTTGTTTTGAATGATTAATTGTTTCATTTATTCATTCATTGATGTCACTCGTTTACGTTATTTATTATGTAAAAAAAAAAAAAAGAAACTCGATTGGGGGCCCCCTGATAATCACAGAGAACTGTGTCTGGCCTATCCTCCTTTCGGGGGGTCCAGTCCAGCGGGGGGGCTACAGATCAAAACGAAAAATGACGGTTCCATGCTATCCATGTGGGGGTACATGCCCACCAAGTTTTGTGTACCCCGGTCTTTCAGTGTCCCGGGAATCCTTGTTGGTGTACGTCACTAAATATACACACAAATTATTTTATTGTAAGGCCCCCCATGAACGAAGTACACAAAGTACACAAAACTTGGCATGCATTCGGAGGGTGTCATAATGATCCTACACTTTTAATTTCGTACAGTTTTGACCTTGTCAGCCAGAGATATTGTGATGAAAACACCTCATTTTTTGCTTTTTAATTTTTAACTAGGTGGCGCTATACATGAAATAAGTGGTAATGGGATGGGTTGACATGCCCCCTTAAGAACAACATACATAAAAAAGGTGGACCTCCTAGGCCCTACGGTTCTCGAGATATTCACAGAAAACTGTCTCCGGCCACCTACAGGCCAGTTGGTGTATAGTAACATAAATTAATGTATTGTGTGGCCCCCCATGGACGGAATTCCACGAAACTTGGCGTGCATACAGAGGGTGTCATAGTGATCCTACACTTCCAATTTCGTGCAGTTTTGACTATGTTAGGTCACAGATACCTTCAATTACAACACCTCATTTTTACTTTTTTGTGTTTAACTAGGTGGCGCTATACATGAAATGAGTGGTTATGGAATGGGTTGACATGGCCCCTTGAGATCAACATACAAAAAAAAATGGTCCTCCTAAACCCTACGGTTTTCAAGATATTCACAGAAAACTGTGTCTGCCCTACCCTCCTTTTGGGGGGTCCAGTCCAGCGGGGGGGGCTACAGATCAAAACGAAAAATGATGGTTCCATGCTATCCATGTGGGGTTACATGCCCACCAAGTTTCGTGTACCCCGGTCTTTCAGTGTCCCGGGACTCATTGACGGAAATTTGGGCATGCGAAAAAAAAAAAAAAAAAAAAAAATTTTGCTTCGCTGCGGTCATAATTATTGCCCAGATGTAGGATAGGTTACCCGAAATGCGCTAATTAAAGCCCACAGCATATATTACCACCAAAGCGTGTTGAGTCCTAATAATAATAGCGGCTTATTATTACGTGGTAGCAAATCATGTTATCAAAGAAATAGACGTAATGTAAGAATGCACACAGATATATTGCAACAGGTAATGGTGTAGGCCTATCTGACGAAGACCTGAGTGGTTGGAACGTCGTACTTGTAGGCTACACTGGGCGCAAAGAAGACTATCCTCACATTTTTCCCTTTGCAACTGTCAAAGAAATCCCATGAACATGGGAAGGCCTAGGGTAGCCTATACGGTACATCAGATGGCCTAAAGATTAGGCCCCTCTGCATAGCATTCAGTGATTTGCATGCAGTAATTTCAACACTGACCTTGATCTAGCCTAGTTTGGCTATTTAAAGCTACTTTATTGCCAAAACACAACACAATGTAAATGAACTATAACAAACAATAAAGGATTTAATCACACAAAGTAGGCCTACTATTTTACTGACTATAAAAAATAATAATGATGTAGTAAGTTTAGACGTTTAGAACCCATAATTGACCTGCACACTACAAAAGTCCACCGAATTCAACACAAATGACTCAATACACTTGGAGGAGGTATGAGTCCTTTCTTTTCCAGATATCTTAGGATTTCACCTTAGTATCGTTTCAGTATCGAGCATCGTGATATTTATGGCAGGTATCGTATCGAAGTCATAATTTTGGTATCGTGACAACACTAGTCCTGACGAGGTTGCAGGAAACAGCAATTGCCTGATAGTTTAAAAAAGTCTTTCCAGAGACCCCTAAAAGGTGAATGTTCTTAAACAATAAAGACAAAAACATTTCTCCTCAAACAGTGGAGAGAGATTTAGTGAGCTTAGTATCACAAAATAGAGAATAGAGCTAGTAATTATTGGTTCAATGCTGTCACACAGTCGTTCTTGCATGTAGAATGCTTTGAAAAAAGCAATAGGCAGAAATGCTGAGCAACCCAGGAGGATGACACACCCAGAGATGGCACTTCAGGTCCGAGCTGCCGTGTGAACCCGGGCAGGCCAAGCAGAGGCATCCGGGGGAGGGCGCGACGGGTGCTGGTCCCGAAGTCGGGCCCGTTCGTGGCGGTGGACCTGAAGGAGGCGCGGCGTTTTGGAAGTGCGAGGGCTGTGTAACGTCGGTGTGCTGGACTGAATGCTATCGCTAACCCACAATGCTTTGCGGGCGGGTTTCGGGGGAACTAAGTGGGGTTATTGTATGTGTGTTAGTCTTTATTTATGAATTATGTATGTATTATGGTGTTCGGTGTATAACCCTCCAGTTCTGCCTTTTGTGTAACCCTTGTGTCGGTATGAGTGTGGCTACCCTTTACG
This sequence comes from Alosa pseudoharengus, assembly GCF_046254945.1. Classification (NCBI taxonomy): domain Eukaryota; kingdom Metazoa; phylum Chordata; class Actinopteri; order Clupeiformes; family Clupeidae; genus Alosa; species Alosa pseudoharengus. The sequence goes on from NW_027468881.1 coordinate 3,823,392, forward strand.
TGTATTGTATGAGTGTTATTGACTACCCTTGTGTGCCTTGTATTGTTGTCTGTGTTCCCTGCTCCTGAAGCAATAAGCATACTTGACTGGAGCCTCGTTGCTTTGAGTCGTTACAATATTGTAACATCGGTACTTCCGGACTATATTGCTATGGACTCCGTTACAGTGCATGCTGGGATGCAGGGGTGAACTTTAGGGTGTTTCATGTGTATAAATGCCTTTATTTACTGTTTTAATGTCAGCGTTTCACTGTAGCGTGTTACCCGTTTAGTTCTTCCTCGTGTGTGATCATTTTTGTGTGGGTGGCTGCGTCCACCCCTGTGTAGTGTGTGTGTGTTTGACCTGCCTAGTGTGTGCTGTATTCGGTGTCTGTGTCCCTGCCCTTGTTCTTAGAATAAAGCTTGCCGGAACGAAGCTCTGGCTCCTGACTCATAAACGTTACAGTGGTGTCAGAAGACAAAATGGAGGCCTTGTTTGATGGAGGAGCGTGCGTCGGTGCTGCCCCTGTCCCGGGAGAGATGCTGGGGGCAGGCGACCCTTCGAGCCCCAGCCGCAAGGAGCCCTTGTAAGGGCTACTAGAAAGCCTACAAGAGCCTGTCGGAGAAGGGAGAGGAGGCGGGGAGCGGTCATCAAGGCCTGGGTGCCGTCAGCCCAGGAGACCCCCGGTGAGCTCTGCAGCAACGAAGAAAATCTGCGCGAGGGGCTGCGCGACTGGCACTCCGCCGGGGAGTCGGCGGAGAACGACGACGATGGTATGATCTTGGCGGGAGAGGACCTCGGGCTAAGTTTGACAAAGTTTTGTCAACGTTGTTTTTCGCTTGCCTCGAAAAGTTTGGGAACTGCTGCTCTACAGTTCCCAAACTTTTTCCCGCGCGTTCCGGCTTGCGTACCCCCACCATCCAACACAAAAACTTTAACACATTCTATTGACGCATTCCAGGCATCATGTTTAATTAGCCGCCCTACATGATAACAAATACTGTAACAAAATCAAAATGTGCAACTGGTCTATGATTTCTCACACTAAAAAAAGTGTGGAGGACAACATTATGAAACACAAAGAACAAAGAGAACATAGGCTTAAGATTTAACACCTTTCCGACATTGCCCTTTTCATCTCGCGTACCTCTTGGTCACGTACCACAATCTGGGAATCCCTGCTTTATAGGATATAAAACATTGAAACACTGTCACGCCAATGTCAGTCAACCGGCTGGCTGCATCCATGATCATTGCCTACACAATATGCACACAATCGCCGACCTATGTAGCCTAGCTAAATTCATTTATCATCATTACACAGTGGCTAGAATGTAGCCTAGCCTACTCATAAACAGATCACAGACCATAGACAGTATACATAAAACTATGATTCCAACAGCTGACAGGTAGGCTAACCTAATGCTCTCCCTACACCCAGTGTTCGAATTACCCCGTCGTTTCCGGGGGGGCCCACTTGGGGGGTGGGGGGGGGGGATGAAATCTATGACATTATGAAATGCAGCCTAATAACAAAGGCTACTGTCGATTCCACATCCAATAGATTATAATAAGCAGGGTAGCCAGTTTATTAAAATGAAATATATGACATTATGAAATTCAGCCTAATAATAAAGGCTATTGCCAAAAATGAATCTGAGCAGAGCTAATTGTCAAATATTTTACGTGCACAACTGAAAAAAATTAAAGTTAACGCAAAACAGCTGTCTTTATCACATCTCGGCTAAGCCAAAGTGGCCTATTGGTCTCTTTCTGGGCATTTTTTCCCGTTTTCCACGCAGTTGATGGACGATGCCCAGCCTTGAGCCATGATTTCACGAATGGCTAGGGTTGAACTGGACCAGGGGAGGCGCATTGATGCTCAGAAAAAGAAGCGCATTTAAGCTGCGCTCCCTTAAACAATTTCTGGCTTTGTCATCAACGTCATTAAGCGCAGAGAATCCTCTCTCGCATTCTGCCTAAGTAGGCTAGGTAAAAACGTGTTGCCTGCGATGACGAGTTTCTTCAGGCAGGACCCTTCCCTTTTAAAGTCCCGATACTCCTCGACATACATTCCTTTTAACTTTTTCTACTGCTGCTAATTGCTCAATCGCTAACAACGCTCTAGCAAAATTAATAACAACTCGATTCAGAGGAGGGTGAGATCGGACAGGACAGGGGGCTATTATGCGGAGCAGTGCCCCTGCAGTCTGTGGGGGAAATACACATTGCAACCAACGGGGAAAATGTAGATTATCATAGTTACGGGTTGGCAACTTGACAATGAATGAGTGGGCCCCCTCTGACAGTGATTTCGAGCAGAACTAATAGTGCCCTGGCCAGAACTAAGGGGGCTGGGCACTACCGGGCCCTTTGGTAATTCGAACACTGCCTACACCATAATAAAAAGAAACCTTAACTGACCCATTTTTTTTTTTTATTTCTGACCAACTACACAGTAAAATAATCCAGTTTTAAGCTGGAAACCCTAACAATAATTGTTTTGCTCTGGCTGAGCCTATGGCTAAGCCTATGGCTAACACGAGCTAGTATGACATTTGTACCATTGTTTTACTAGTCACGATGATTAATATCAGACACCACATTCGATTAAGACGACATGACAGCTATACCAGTGATATAAATAAGAATACTTTTCGCCTGTCTTATGTCGTACATGTTTAACCTGAGTTGTGTTGACCAGCTCAGGCTCAGCACTCGCCTTGACTCAAACCCAGAACTCACAGTAATAGCAGTGTGCAAGTTTGGCTTGTATACAGTATGTTGTGTGTGCGTCTCGCAGTAAAAGCATGTTTCTTGAGGCGTCAGGAGGAAAGTGTTCTGGTACACTATGCAATATTTATGCCTTTTTTACCTTTATGAAGGCAATTTGATGGTAAACAAACTTGTGATAGGCAAATGGTTCACCTAGCATAGCTATACAACATAGACGTAGCGAGTCGCTACTGAGAAAACCAGCCAACTTCAAGAACGGCAGCCTAACAAATCTTGTGAGAATCGTCAAACATTACCTATTGTCAGTAGATATAGCTGTTTGGAGAATTTTTGTCTGTTAATCTTTCACCTCTACAACAAAAGCATTTCATTGTGTGTACAGGGGGATACGTCACAAGAAGTTTGCTATTTACAATATACAGAATTTCAATCAATCGTGTAAACACCTGACTGAGTGTGTGTGTGCCTGAATGTCTGGATGTTGATTGAGTATGAAGCTTCAGTGATGCTCATTTTAATGGTTCTGACCTGGAAGCATCATGGAACGCAGGCCATCCTTGACACAGGGGCTCCCCAAAATAGCAAACCCCAGAGGTGAGCCAACTAGCGGGGGGCTGGTACACTCACGGCAGCGCCCCACTCACTGCTCACTCATGCCTGTAGTGAACTCTCCGAGAACTCTCTCTCTCTCACACACACACACACCTTGACATACTCAGTGCATACACACACATACGGTCTCTCTTTAATAGGCAGACATTCACATATTCACTCACACACTTGAACACACCCAGAGCTTAATTTCAGAGCCCTGTGTCAGCAGGGAATGGCCTTATGAATCATTTCTGTGATCTTCTAAAATCTTCCACTGCCCTGGATTAAAATACATCAGAAAGAGAAGGGAAAAGGTTGATCTAGAAAAAGAGATATTTAAATTTAGCACAGGAGAAAACGGCTGAATTAAAAAGGCAGAGAGTGGTGAAACATTGACAAAGAAGTGATGACAATAGAGGACAAGAATATTTTCACAGTAATGAAATCTAGAGAGAGAGGTGAAAGAGATCTGGCGCCCCACCCAACACCACGGTGATGAAAAGGGGACGAGATCCGCTCTGAAGCATCCTAAAGCCCACAATATCAGAGGATACAGCCTATATGGACAGTGGAGGGCTGAAACAAGGGAGAGGCGAGAAAGACAGAGGGAGAGGACGGAAAACGGGAAGACAGACATAACAAGCAAGAGAACATTAAGAAAAAGAAAACAAGACCATGTGTCTTTGATATCATTGAGAGGAAGAGAGTGAGAGAAGAGGGAAAACAAGACCATGTGTCAGTGAGAGGAAGAGAGTGAGAGAGGGGTCATTAATTTCAGAGGGAGGAAGAGAAAGCAGAGAGAGGAGAGGGGGCATTTAATGGGATATGTGATGCCTCTAATCCCGCCTTTCGTAAAGCCCTTGTGTATCGTATCAGAGAATGTCTAATAAGGGGAGAACCGCCACTCTAGGAAAACTTCCGATTTCTGAACTGGTTGCAGTTTCTGTACTGGTTCCACATGAAGGCGCTCACGAATAAGTGCAGAATGAATGGAGGTCTATGGAGCTGTACCCCTCAAATCCATTTTTCTCGGGATATCATTTTTTGCCCAGAAATTTGAATGCTGCATGCAAAAGAGGGGGCAGAGAAAATACACACCGCTGAGTATTATATTTTTTGAGTCACTTATTTGTTCTAAAAAGCCTTTCAAATGTGTCAATAACGTCATTCATTAGCAGAAAGCTAGTGTGTTGTGGAAGACCCAACGACCCAACCTGTAAGAAATCGAAAGGACGTAAGTACTCGTTCATTCAACTTTTGACCTATAATCCATATTGATCTTGCAGAAACCACAATCCAATCTTCGATTTTTCAACGACAACCAAGTGAAAGAGACACATTTAGCCGTCTAGCTCCATAGAACCCCATTGTTTTTGCACTTATTCGTGATCGCCCCTAGCGGAACTGCAGCAGATTGCAGGTACAATGGAGTTAATAGTGATCCGGCTCTCCGTAAACGGGCTCTGATCGTATCCTTCCTGCCGCTTGGGTCACCTCTGGTTAACCTTTGACTCGTGTTGCCACGGTAATTGAAGTAGCTGGTATTAACCTGGCTTAGCCCTCCCCAACGTAACACCTTCACTGTCTATGGGCAACACTTGCCGGCAATCAGAGACACGTGTCTGATTTCCAGTCAGAGTCTCATGCTCCTTCTTTGGCCTCCGGTGATTGTTGCCCCCATCAACATGGCGTCGCTATTTACGTACATTCTGGAGCCCAATGCGGTATCTAGCTTTCTAATATCTATGGCCTGGAAGTCCGCCCGAATTTAACCTCGCCCACAAAGTTGACGTTGGGAATATCAGTCTGTACTTCTGACCGTATGAACATTCGCCCACCAATCAAACTGTCCTGGCGGACATACAATGATGGACAGATTACCAACGAGCTGGACCAGGCTGTTTTTGGAGGCTGGGGTGTCTACCGAGACCATGTTTTACAGTATAGTCAGGGGACAGGCAGCTAGCGTATCGTGAGATGTTTGCTGTATGTGACAAAACATGTTTAGGCTTAGAAACCGCGTAACATTGCTTGGAGCATCTGTAACAAACCTCCTGGGTAAGAAAAGGTTCCCCTCTAGCGACCCCCTTTGTCTCTTCCCACAGGTAAATAACTTAGAGAATCGGCAGACGCCACACCACCACGGACAGTTTAAATTTAGCTTAATTAATTTGCATAGCCAGTTGGCTCCGGACATTGTAACCAATAGGATGACAGGTAGTTTGGGATCCCCAATCACAATCCGTGCAAAACAGCAATCTAAAAATTAAGCACAGCAGTCCACTCGGTAAGCACAGCAACACATAAACAGCCTGGGTTTTCCCACGCTGCTCAGCAGCCTGGATTCCATGGACTTCGTTTTCACCTCAACGAAGAAACCAATCACAGAACGGAGATGGGACAGCAAGACGATGACGACACACCGAAGCGGTTATGAGCTACGTATAGATGCATTTGATAGACATTCCCAATGCCCAATAAACGGCTCTGGGCATTCGATTCAAATACAAGAAAATGAACGTGTAGTTCCGAGACCCCATCTCAATGAAATGTGGTCTGACGTTAGCCAGGCTAACACATAAACACCACAAAGAGGAAAACGTCTCCACTCAGGTATCACCAGCACACAATTCCAGTGTTCACAATAAAGGTCCCCCGCACCCCTGTCACTAATAACTTAGATTGCACTTAGTTACCCGCCTTTCATTCTTAAAAACAGACACAGATGTGCAATAGTGTAATTGATTAAACGGGAGACTTCCCTGCTCTTCGAGACCCTCCCCTGGGGCCTGATGGCAATGGACAGTGGATCGAGCCTTCAGATGTCCGGGCAATGGCCAGTGGCTGTAAAGTTCCAGTGCGTTCCTGATCTCAAGAGCCCAGTATTCCAAAACACTCGTTAGTCGCTGTGTCGGTCTAGATTTGATATAGTGTTGTCTCCTGCACAGGTGAGTCCAATTAGGCATCTGGCAGCGCTCCCCCATCATCATCTCCTGCATTGTACCATCAGTTCCCCACACACCTTTATTATTGTAACGGTGTCGATAAATTCATGGATGGAAACGAAGATGTAAGTTTGGTTGATATTGATTTTATTAGGCTATTCTTCTACAACCTAGGCCTCGGGTATGAGGTGTCCCAAAACAAATAAACTCACATTAAATAAATAAATAAATACGTAAATAGCCTACTTCACTCCATCACTCTCTTTATATCACAACACAGCTCACTCACAATGACTGGCCTATTACAAAGGTAAAATGCAAAACAGCAGCGCTAATCTGACCAAATTCACCTGTTCTGCTGTCATGAATGAAATTCCGGGACGGAGACCGCTGAGACGTCATAACGCAGATACTGCTTCTCCAGCATGTCACTGCTTTATTCAGCATATGCTGATTAACATGTAAACAGGATTAGGTAGAATCAAACTGGTTTAACTGGAATGTTTAAAGTAGAAGCTAGTCGGAGGCTGCGAGCGGTCACTTCATAGGAAAAATAAAATGTGTGGTTAGCGTGTGTGTTGCTGCATTAGGTTGAGGTGAGATACAGGCTCAACCCAGCATGAGAGACTTGGAGAGAACAACCTGCAGTTTGGTTACAGTTAACCTCCCCAACCCAGTCAGACTGTTGAACTGACACACACACACACACACAACCTGCAGTTTGGTTACACTTAACCTTCCCCACCCCGTCAGACTGTCTGACCCCCACCCACCGAGTCTCAGACCCCTCTTCACCCTCAGGCCCACCCCACACACACACACACACACAGCTGACCCCATTAGTGAGGAGAGCTGAGAGAGATGACTGGAGTGCTCAGGGTTCTTAATTGCTCATTAATCTCCTGCGCTTCACATGAAGGCTGAGAGCCTCCTGCTGCGCCTCCCTGTTCCCTTTGGCTCCTCTCCTCCCTGCACTCTGCTTCTCTCCGCTGCTGTCTCACATGAAGGCTCAGGGGTCGTTCAGAACACATGCATGGTGACTGCGTCACCTGCGTTACCTGTCCCGTTTTCATTTCTGCGCCCTTGTTAGACCGTGCACACTGCCTGCTCGAGCCGCGCTGAAAACGTATGCATGCTAGAAATAGGACTGGCTACAGCTACTGCTACAGCCTGTTATCTCCTCTGGTTCTGTGCTGTCTTTCTTCACTCTGTACCTCTGGTTCTGTGCTGTCTTTCTTCACTCTGTACCTCTGGTTCTGTGCTGTCTTCACTTTGTATCTCCTCTGGTTCTGTGCTGTCTTTCTTCACTCCGTATCTCTGGTTCTGCATCTCTGGTTCTGTGCTGTCTTTCTTCACTCTTGTACCAGCTTTACTCCTCTCACTCAATTCAATACTATACAGTTTAGGCATGACTGAAGATCCAATGCTGCCAAAGCTTTGATATGTGTGTAAGTAATAATACAAATAGCTTGTATGTGAATGCACAGTGCTGCTACAAATACAAAAACATTTAAAAACTTCTCAGCCACATTCATTTTCACAAAGTAGCTCAGAGTGGAAAGACGGTTGGAGACCCTGTCCCATACATCAACCATTTCCTCTTTATATTTAGTGGCCCAAATTTCACTTCCAGTAACACAACCCAGTAATATGGGTTTTATGAAACAATGTTGAGGGGATTATTTATACCCCCCACCCCATTCCTTTCTGAGGTCCTTTTAAAGACATTGAGTCACTTAAAGCTGCCAGGGTTCACCTCTATTGTACCTGAGCCCCGATTACATCATCTGCCCACATGACCCCTTCCACATTATCTGATCACATCCTGTGCACCCCTGAGCACTTCACCAGGTCCACCCGGTCTGACCCCTGAGCACTTCACCAGGTACCATACATCATATTATATCGGTAACAACATAAAGAATATTGCTGGAGATCCCTTTCAGAGCGATTTTGATAACAATAGAAAGCTGACCGTCAATCAGAATCCTTACAGTTCCACACATCAAATTATTCACGATGAGGAGAGACTTCCCTTACCATTGGTCTGTGTGGACACTCATATTGGTATGAGGAGAGACTTCCCTTACCATTGGTCAGTGTGGACACTCATATTGGTATGGTTGCCATTGTCTTCATAGTTATCATTCCTAGTGTGAACAGCCCTTTTCGGTGGGACCTATCTGAAAGCTCCCAGAAGAATATTTTGACTTCATTCAACATCAGCCTATATTGTGCTAGGTGCTATGGTGAAATAAGTCTGTATCATGCTAGATGCTATATTGTAGTGCTAGATGCCTTTGTTTAACCAGGCACATTACAGGAAATGTTTGCTCAACTCAGGCATTCTCTCTCCACATTTAATAAACCTTTACTGTTGTGCTAGGTGGTGAAATAAGCCTTTACCGTGCTACAGTAGGTACTATGGTGAAATACGCCTTTATCGTGCTAAGTATCGTGCTAGATGCTATGGTGAAGTCAGCCTTTATTATGCTAGATGGTACAGTGAAGTAAGCCTTTATTGTGCTAGATACTATGCATAGATACACTTAGATGTTGCTTTGTCTATTGGTATGGGGTACAATAGACTTACCCACATTTCCCCCTTGTAGATTTCACATCTGGAAGCAAGGCCATCCCCATATGTTTAGAATGTGCCACAATTGGTACACATTCAGCCTGTTTTCGGTCTATTTCCAGTCAGAGACACCTTGCTTCAACTCATTTACAGCTTGATTTAGTGTCAGAGCACCGGACAAATATGGCGGCAGCACCAATGCATCCTGATACCCAAGGTGATGTCAATGTGTGGTGAAATAAACCTTTATAGTGCTATGGTGAAATAGGGAGCGTACCTATGTTCCCCGGGTCCTATGTTCCCCGCTATTTGTATGGACCGGGGAACATAGGACCCTTTTTGTAGAAAACAAAACATTCTAGGAAACTTCGCATTGTCCGCTTCAGCACTAAATTGAGGACAGCAACACACACGAGCTGCACCTCTCACAGAAGAAAAGCGCTACAACTACATGCCTTTTTAAGTTGATATTTAATTGGTTTGTTTTGTTCATTTTTCCGTTCAGGGGGGACTGCGCGTTGCTCCGAAGCCCCTTTGGTCTGACTCGTCAATAATCCAAAAATGTCCCTTTGGGTCTATAGCCCAGTAGTTTGATATCTCTTTGTTCCATTAAAATGAATCCCATTCTTCCGACAGCTCAACCAAAGGCTATTTTAGATCACCTCCTTCACCTCTTGTACAGTAAGAATCAACAATGACATGCCAAGTGCAAAGACAATGACAAGCTTGGGACTGAAGCCATGCAGACTCGGCTAGATTTAACAGTGTTTCTCAAACTTTTTTTCTGGGGACCCACTTTTTAAAAATGACAGACTATCGCGACCCAACTCGTGACTGTGGTAGTTAACAAACTAGACCAGTGGTTCTCAAACTTTTTCTTTCATTCCCCACTTTGAGGGGGCATTCTCGAGCCCCACCTGTCCCTATCGCTCTAAGAAAGTGGTAGGTCAAGCTTAAAATTGTCAAGTTCTAAATATATCCTCTTCAACAGAGTTAAAATCAGCTGGTGCTGCAGATATAATAATAAATAAATACATAACACACATATTTCTGTTTTCCAGCAACATATTAGGAAGCATAGGCCATTATACAGCATTGTACAATATATTCAATGAAATGCCAACATGCTGCATTAAATGGATCCATAATCCAGTCATACTGAGTGAGCACTGCTGGTTGGGAAATATTTTTGAAATAAACTTTGCAGGGATGTGATGTAGGCCTACTGTTTAATACATGGGATCACAAGAGTGCCTCCCAATCAGACGTTTCAGCGATTTCGCTCAGAAATCTCAAAGTCATAAAACTGTCGCGATCGAGGCGCCTGTCCCATACTCAAGGTTTTTTGGTGAATGCAGTAATCTTATTTGCTAGGTGAGGTAGGTGCTTGTCTTTGCCTTGTAACTGGACATTTAACTCAAATGTATCGCTAAGATATATCAAATATATCGCTAAGATAGGCCAGCTTCGTCAAGAAATGTTCATTAGTGAACGTGCTTGCAGATTCAAACATGCGCTCTTCCTCCAAGAAGAGGCGACTCGGAGCTCAAACACGCGCGACAGCACTTTACCAACCCGCGCCTTGCCGTGAGGCTGCAGTCTACTTGGAAGCAGCGGGGAACATAGGACCCTTTTTTCAAAAAAGCGGGGAACATAGGACCCGGGGAACATAGGACCCGGGGATCATAGGACCCGGGGAACATAGGGATGACCCCTTTCACACGTTTACACATTTAGAGGGAAGAGAGAAGATGGAGAAGATCATCAGAAGGAGATGACCCTTAGACGACGCGGCTGTGTGCGTGTGTGTATCAGGCTTGTGCAAAATTCCAGAATTGAATTGAAACTGGCTCTTAAATTCCAATTCAATTCTTGAATTTCACTTGCATTTCAATTGAGGTAGCAAACAGGGTCCGTGTACCTTCTGTTCATTTGATTTTCAAGGTTGAAACAGTGATCAAAAAACGGATTTGAAGACCTTTACCTAAAACAGTACTTCCCAGAGAAAAATAAAACACAAATATTGAAGCATTTTGTGGAAAAAATAATCAAATATACAATGAGGGTTTGAATTTCAATATTGTAATTTCAATTAGTCATTATTCAAGTTAAAAATGAAAACAGGAACTCCACATTCACTACTGCATGCTGACAGCATTTTTTTGCCACTGCCCGAATGGATAATTGCTAGCCTATATGTTAATCAAAGGGAGCAAGATGGTGATGTTGAAGGACAGTGATCTGCACATAGAAAAAAAAATCGCCAGAGCATTCCAAGCTTCTCATTTTGATCGATATGTAGGCCTAATTTATGTCCCAGGTGTGCTAGGGATGGGATTAAGGTTGTGTGCACCCTTCGAAGAAAGAGGGGAAATGTCACTGAAAAGACAATCGACATCATGCATTTATTTGCCTATGTTTTGTACTTATAGGCTTAGCTTAACAGTTTAAACTGCAAAAAAAAATACTAATAAATCTAACGTCGGTGCGTTTGACTCATGCACATGCATATGTGCATGTTGGAATGTGATATATCGGTTTTAGTAGGCCTATTGTAGGCCTATTTGCATTTACCTTGTGGAGTGTTAGCATGTGTAGTCTTCCCTTGGTTGTACCCATAGACTGTATATATATACAGTCTACAATATGGTTGTACCTCATGTGTTTATTCATGTGTGTTGTGTGTGACTACCCGTTCGTGTATTGTGCATGTGTTAGTGACTAGCCTTGTTTGTTCTATAATGATGTTTTGACCTGTCTGTGTTCCCCGCTCCTGACCCAATAAATGTAGGCTACTGATTTTAACCTTGTTGCCTCAGTTGTTACAATATGAATATAAATATAAATTAGTTGTAGGCCTATGTCATTTTGAACAGAAGCATCTGCGAAATACCATTATCATAACCATAACCAAATAGCCTACGTCATTGGTCAGCTGGCTACTATATGCTTCCTTAGGCCTTATCACGTGCACCCCCCCCCCCCCCCCCCCCCCCAATGCAAGGACAGCTTATTCTCGATTCTTTCTCCATTACCAACATAATACAGGCAACGATAGGCTAGTCGCGCATACAGAACAACAGAGGAGCCCAAATGCATTATTTCCGTGCCTCATGCAGTGAATTGTTGTCAGATTTTTTCCAGCTCTGCGGATTTTGGATTTCGGTCGTGGGGATACAAAGTTTAACATCCAAAACAGTCCGTGTACCTTCTGTTCATTTGATTTTCAAATTCGAAACGAAAATTGAAAATCGAAAAACGACCTTATATCTGTATTTTTAAAAAACAAAATAGGAAATTCCCTCGTGTTTTTGTTTTGGATATTAAACTTTGTATCCCCACGACCGAAATCCAAAATCCGCACAACAAGAATGTGAAATCGGCACTTTCCTCAATTTTTAATTTGGCCTATCCCCGCTAGGCTGTCCTACATTGAAACATATGACGTTTTAATTAGAGACATGTTTGTAAACAAGCTAACTTACGCAGAAATGTCAGCTACGTTGTATCAACTAGGAGCAAGGGGAGTGGAAGCCGTAGAATGCAGAGCTGGGGGGAATCTGACAACAATTCACGAAAATATGCATTTGGGCTCCTCTGTTCTGTATGCGCGACTAGCCTATTGTTGCCTGTATTATGTTGGTAAAGGAGAATAGTAATGGAGAAAAAGTATCGAGAATAAGCTGTCCTTGCATTGGGGCGGGGCGGGGCGGGGGGAGGGGGGTGCACGTGATAAGGCCTAAGGAAGCAGCCAGCCGACCAAGGACGTAGGCTATTTGGTTATGGTTATGATAATGGTATTTCGCAGATGCTTCTGTTCAAAGTGACATAGGCCTACAACTAATTTATATTTATATTCATATTGTAACAACTGAGGCAACAAGGTTCAAATCAGTACATGTATTGGGTCAGGAGCAGGGAACACAGACAGGTCAAAACATCATTATAGAACACACAAGGCTAGTCACTAACACATGCACAATACACGAACGGGTAGTAACACACAACACACATGAAGGTACAACCAAGGGAAGACTACACATGCTAACACACCACAAGGTAAATGCAAATACAATAGGCCTACTAAAACCGATATCACATTCCGACATGCACATATGGCATTATGGGAGTCCGATACAACGAGTCAAACGCACCGACGTTAAGATTTTTTTTTTTTTTGCAGTTTAAACTGTTAAGCTAAGCCTATACCTACAAAACATAGGGAAATAAATGCATGATGTCTATTGTCTTTTCAGTGACATTTCCCCTCTTTCTTCGAAGGGTGCACGCAACCTTAATCCCACTCCCTAGCACACCTGGACATACATTAGGCCTAGCCTATATCGATCAAAATGAGAAGCTTGGAATGTTCTGGCGATTTTTTTCTATGTGCAGATCACTGTCCTTCAACATCACCATCTTGCTCCTTTTGATGAACATATAGGCTAGCAATTATCCATTCGGGCAGTGGCAAAAAAATGCTGTGAGCATGTAGTAGCTTGTTGAGTGTGTGGTGGCCTCGTGTGCCTGGGTTTTCATTTTTAACTTGAATAATGACTAATTGAAATTACAATATTGAAATTCAAACCCTCATTGTATATTTGATTATTTTTTCCACAAAATGCTTCAATATTTGTGTTTTATTTTTCTCTGGGAAGTACTGTTTTAGGTAAAGGTCTTCAAATCCGTTTTTTGATCACTGTTTCAACCTTGAAAATCAAATGAACAGAAGGTACACGGACCCAAAAACACGAGGGAATTTCCTATTTTGTTTTTAAAAAATACAGATATAAGGTCGTTTTTCGATTTTCAATTTTCGTTTCGAATTTGAAAATCAAATGAATGGAAGGTACACGGACCGGGAGTGTTTGTGTGTGTTTTATTTTGACTGATCAGTGTTGTGAATAGAAATGTCAGTGTTGCGATGAATACAAATTACAGTGTTGTGATGAATAGAAATGGCAGTGTTGTGGTGAAAGAAATGGCAGTGTTGTGATGAATAGAAATGGTCGAGTAGCGCTGTTAGAAACTAATGAGTTTCTGCAGTTGTAATGGTACCAACTTTTATCTCATAATAATGCCCTGAATGGCACTTGCCTGATGGATGCTACTATACTGCTGCGTCGACGTTACTTCCGTGATTTGGGAAAAGCCCGTAAAAGTCCTGGCAGTGTGGTGACTTTTTGTAAAGTTTCCTGATAAGATATTCTTTAGTTGTACTAAAAGATGTTCTATACATTGGGATACTGTCTGACCTCTAAAGTGTTGAAACACAGGGGTAAATATAGTCTAGGTATGCACATGCTTAGGGGCCAGGAGTTTACGTAGAAGGACATGTATGCCTAAGAGAGAATGGGTAGCCGTAGCGGCTGTTCAGAAGGATCAGAGGTCATTAGAGGAAAAAGACTTAGGCACATACTGTATTTACTTCCTAATGTGGTAAAAGACGACACAGGAGATATGTTCTATTCTGAGTTGGCAAAAACAAGTGATGCTACTGGAGAGGGGTATATAAGCTGTGTAAAGACAGGATGTTAGCGGCTGGCTTCATGAACCTATGCTCTGTATTGGATTAAAGCTACACTTTCTGCAGTATTCTGTTGCTTTGTCACAATTCTTCTGAGTACGAATTAGTTAATTATAATTTGACACCACAGCAGGAAGCGATTACATCAAAGTTTTTTGGTATATCCAGTTTTTTTTTCCAAAGTGTTTACAACTTAGTGTTAACTAATAATTGTTGCAAACTGGTACTACGAACAAAATATTAGTGCATTCCTGGATCTACATCCTTATGCATGCTTCCTGCCAGGACTTATACGGGCTTTTCCCAAATCATGGAAGTAACGTCGACGCAGTGGTATAGTAGCATCCATCAGGCAAGTATTCTTTAAATAAACTCCTGGTGTATTTACAAACTTTTCAATGCCTCGTTTTATGAGTAAAGAACATAGTTGTACTACTGTAGAAGTTTCGTACCATTCAGGGCATTATTAGTGGCGTAATTTACGAGATAAAAGTTGGTACCATTACGACTGCAGAAACTCATTAGTTTCTGACAGCGCTACTCGACCAGGGTTTGACCAAGGGAAAACAGGTTCTGGGAGGGTGTTTGGCTCGGGGTCATGGTGCAAAGGACCCTAGGGTGAAATTACTCCGAACCATCATTTTAAGGCCAAAACGATGAAAATCGAAGCAGTCAAAGTATACCTTAAAATCCCAAAGTCGGGCAATTTGTTTGGTCAAAGTGCACATTTCAGACACACAAGCATGCTAATTAGCGACTATACAAAGTAATCCTGAAAAGGCATGGCTAACATAAAAGTTTATGGCTTTTTTGGCTGAGCATGTCATTAAAAACATTGACCATGATCCGTGCAGATACACATTTGCCCATTTAGATTAAGAAAGAAATTAGTACATCACTGTTTGTGTGTGTGTGTGTATGTATGTGATTCTTATTTTGTTGGTCCCTACTGGAAGTTTGTACCTAATTTTTTTTTTTTTTAGTACATCACTGTTTGTGTGTGTGTGTGTATGTATGTGATTATTATTTTGTTGGTCCCTACTGGAAGTTTGTACCTGAATTGTTTTTTTTTTTTTTTTTTTTAAATTCATACCATAATTCTTTAATTCAAGGCTTCCTCAACCAGGGAGCCTACATCGTGATGTCCATTCATTGTGATTTGCCTATCGCTCTGCTGCCCTTGGAGGAGTTCTCTTAGTGGCATGTGAGAGAGGAGGTGAGTCTGAGGAGAGCGACTTCTCTAAAAATAGAGCAGGCGTAGCATGACATTTAGAACGTAATGTTTTCTGTGTGACAGGAGAGCATCTGTTTCCTCTGTGCTGTGCTGTGGTGTGGTGTAGTGTTTTTGAAGTGCAGTTGAGTTAGTCAGCCTGAGGTAGAGAGAGCTGATGAAGAGAGGAGAAGATACATGAGCACATTAAAGGCTTCACTTCATCTTAACCATCCACTGTGATGCCCTCTATGCAAACACACACACAGCACAGCTCTCTCTCACACACACACACACAATCACCTCTGCACTCGCATGCATTTACACACCACACACTCTCTGGCCGTGAGTTGGCCTCTCCCACTGGGACACACACACTCTGGGAGCAAGGTCACCCATCCATCATCCCACTCACAGCTAGACTGGGCATAATGGAGGCACCTTTGACTGGGCCCGTGGGCACACACACACCCACCCTGGCAGAGAGAGAGGATACACACACACACACACCCTGATGGAGAGAAGGGCAGTGTAGAGAAGGGGATAAAAGATGGATTTGATAGAAGAGGGTGAGTAAGACGTACATCTCTGAAGAACACAGTGTGGAATCTTTGATTTTTTGCGCTATTGAATTAGCATACATATACTGTGGGTGACAGTCCAGATTGACAATCAAGTGTCTGACTAATGAGTTCCCCTACAATAGAGCAATATCTAGGGAGGAAGTTCAAGAAGAATGTCATTGTCTACGTCCAAGCAGTCTGTTAAAGGCACACTATGCAGGTTTTTTAGCTTAATATGCAAGTTTTTTTAGCTTAATTTACCTTCATTTAACAGCTTCCGAGTCATTGGAATGGTTATATGACTTTTTTCGGGTTGAATGGTGGCCGTCTCGCTTCCCCCTAGCGCCTGTGAGCGGAAAAACCACCCTTGCAACTTTGGGGCGGCGGGCCGACGGCCTCAGTGTCAGGAAGTATAACAAGTGTAACGAATTGCTTTACTGCATTCAAATACACATACACGCCAGGCACCGGCTAGAAAAAGGTAGCGATGGAGTTTCTCAGACATTCGTCATGACAGAGCCAGCGAAAAAGAAGCAAAAACCGAGAAAACAGTAAGGAAATTGCCAATACTGCATAGAGTGGTTGGGTTTTTAAGTGTGTTTTGATTCCTGGGTTATATTGCACGCTGAAGTCGGATGCAATTCAATTTGATTTCTTTATGGTGGTTTGATCCGCTCTTTAAGTGGGCCTCACACACAGGAGGGTACAGTAGGCCTTGACTTCAGGGTAGCGGGAGTTTCATACCTGAGTTGGATTTTGTAACATTGGTAATGGGCGTTAATGCCATGTGAGGTGCACTGTTGTCATAATAGACTAGGCAGGATTTTGGAAAATGTGCTTATTTAAAGTCCCGAAGGCAAATCATGTTAATTTTTGGCATACAACATTTTTAGGGGTTTTGAAGGGTGCTGAATTCAAATCTTCTGTATGCCAGGCTCAAAAATGTCCCATAATGCCTCAAAATGGAGAAATCCAATATGGCCGCTGCCGCCAGGTCAAAATCGAATTAATCACTTATCTTTTAGACTGTACAAGGTAGAAACCTGAATGTAATGTGCTTTTATAGGTTTTCACATATAGGGAATTCAATGTCATGCTCAGATTTAAGATCAAGACTAGAGAAAATGCTTGAAATGAATGTACATGGTTAAAATTGTTGTCTTGGATAATGAATAATTCATGAAAAAAGAGGACCATGAAACAGGTTGATGGCTTTCTGAAGATTTTACTTGAAACATGTTTAGAAGCAAGGTTGATTACCATATTTCAATTATATATTTATATTATTTATCTGTATTTATCTATTTATCTGTATTTTAACTATTTATTTAATAATGCATATTTACCTATTTATTTAGTAATTAATCCATTCTGTTCTAATCAATTCTTTAAACTTCTTGGTATGAAGAGGTAGGCTACACACTTAGGCTATCCTAATCATCCTCATCCTCCTCCTCTCCAGCAGTGTTCTGACAGGTGCTGCTGCATAACATGCAACTTTTCCTGCAACTGTAGCACTGGCTTAGACATCCCTTGACGCAACCACAGGAGGTGATCTCCTTACAAGCTTTTGGAATTGATGAGAGATAGTAGCTGTGGCACTAACTGATCATGCACAATAGGGCTGTCACTTTTGTGAAAAAATCCTGTTCGATTTTTGAGACATAAGTGTTAATTGAATCGATTGTAAAATCGATTTTCCATGTCTAAAGACATTTCCATTTTCAACAGCAAATATAGGCCAATCCACGGACAACTAACAGGCATTAGGACGAACGTAAAGAGGACGCTTGAAGAAGCACAAGCCAGCAATATTTCTGATGATTTATTGGCATGAAGTTTCGTGCACAATGACAAACAGGAGTGCAACATTCTTGAAAAACAATAAGCAGAGTGGACTGCCATAACATCAGTGAAAAACATTACTGCAGGCTTCAACGTGGCCGTGTTTACATGTCAAACAAATTTCGCCTACGTAGGAACTCACGACTGCACAGTTTGCATACCTCCATAGTTTGATCTACTCAAAACCCGAAGTGCTTCCATATCGAACTCCTCAAGTTATTAGGGTTAATTCCACGTCTCTCTCATGTCGCACAGGTTAATCGTGTTGTCCTCCATTTTTTGGCATAACACGTAGCCATAGACCGTAAAAGAAACGTAGCACAGCAGCCGATTGAAACACCTGTTTCCGGTGCGTAAAATTGGTGGGAATTTTCTTTTTAGCTTTCGCAATGCCTACTGCACTTTCGGAATTCTTTTTTTTTTTGCTTGTTTGTGAGTTTTGTTACATCTATCTTTTTTATTTGTTTAATTTGTTTAAAATTAATAGTGTACATATTTGGTTAAAATCGATTCCCTATTTTAGTTTTCGAAACTTGTGTTGGTTGGTCCAATCGATTGTGTAATCGATTTTCGAACGTAAAGTGACAGCCCTAATGCCCAATTGGATGGCCTGATAAGTGTGTGTTGTGTTTGGGCCACCAACATGCTTTCTTGGCAAAGGACGCCCCCCAGTCGTGCATGAATTGTTTAATTATGCCTACGCACACCTTTCTCTGGTAAACGTGCGGGTTCTCCTGTTTCCGAGGGTCCATCAAGGAAGATGGCAAGAGTAGCCAGGGCGCTTGGGGAGTCCTCAGCAGCCTTACAAGCCTCACTTTTTTCTCTTAGCACAAGGCCTGCAGTTCCCCAACCTGCTCCTTCTACCAGTCCGCATGAGCTGGAGGAGGAAGATGAGGAGGCCATTGTGGACGTTGAGACTGTTCTTGCGTCTGAGGGAGAGGAGCTACCTTGTTCACTGCCCTGTGTAGCCAGCCCTGTGGGAGGCGAGCTGGCCCGTCTGTTTGAGGAGGTCGTTGGCAGGGCATCCAGGGCTCTTGATATTCCCCTTCCAGAAAAGCCCCTTGCCTCTGCATCTAGGTTCCACACAGACATGACTGAGCGCCCAGTGGCGGCGCTTATTCCCCTCCTACCAGACTTTAGCGACTTGTTCTGTCACCAGTTTTCCTCCCCAACTACTTTTCATAGGTGGTCTGGCCAGGCTATGGTGCTTTCCAACATGCACGGTGAAGGGCTGATAGGTTGTGGCTCGCTCCCCCCAGTGGATCAAGCTTTGGAGCCCCTCTTCAACTCCCCCAACTCCCTCTTTGGTGGTCCCTCCTGCCTCAGTGCCAATGGCAGGACTATGGAGGCTCTGCTGGGTAAGCTGCATAGGCCCATAGTGATGCAAGCCTGCCTGGCTAACACAGCGGCCATTCTGTCCCTGTATGTTCGACACCTCTCTCAGCCTCTGTGTACCTCACTGCAGTGTCTAAGGAGCAGGCAGTGGCATCGGGCCGCTCCTTGCCTCAGTTCTAAGTAGCTAGACGCCATCTCTGGCTGTCTTAATCTCAGCTCCAGCAGGCAGACAGAGAGCGTCTTTTGAGAGTGCCGGTGGAGCCTGGGTCCATGTTCGGCCCACAGCAGGCGCGTGACAGCTGGCCCTGTGCAGAAGAGGTGAGAGGGTCTCTTGGCAGGCGTACCAGGGGCGCTAAGCGCCCTAGAGCATTCACGCCTCAGCCAACACCTACCTTGGGGCATCCGTGTTGGGGGCCGACTGATCTCATGCAGCGGCTTCAGGCATCCCAGGGGCGGGGTACCTGCCCACAAGCTGGCCGGGGGGGCCAGCGTGCTAGTGGCCGTGGCCTCTCCAGGCGCCCTTGTCGTTCCTGACAATCTCCGAGCCAGCCAGCCTCACCTCTCAGCTCGATGCAGGAAGGCTTGGCTGGAGCAGATCCATGGGTGCTCTCCACCATGACCCACGCTCAGACCTTATGTGCAGAGCTGTCCACCCTCCTGGACAAAAGGGCGATAAGGGAAGTCAGGAGTTCAGACCCCCAAGCGGGGTTCTTCTCCCGTTATTTTCCTGTACCCAAGCACACAGAGGACCTTCGTCCTATTTTAGACCTCAGGGCTCTCAACGTACACCGGTCTCTGAGGTGCAGGTTCATCACAGTTCTGAGGGTGCGGCAGGCCATCAATGCAGGGGACTGGTTTGCTACCATCGACCTATAGGATGCTTATTTTCAGATACCCATGGCCAGGGCATTGGCAGTTCCTGAGGTTTGCGTTCGAGGGTCAGGTCTTCGAGTTCCAAGTCCCCCCATTTGGAATCTCTCTGGCCCCCCGAACCTTCACCAGGTGCATGGAGGCAGAGGGGGCTGAGGATATTAAACTATCTAGACGACTGGCTCATCTGTGCAACCTCAGAAGTGCAATGCCACCTACACGTGGCCTTGCTGTTGAAGCACATTCAGGACTTGGGCTTGCGCCCCAATCCCAAGTAAAGCAGGCTTCAGCCTTCCCAGGTCACCACCTTCCTGGGCATTGTCCTGGACTCCAGGAGGGCAACCGTCTCAATGTCTCAGTTGCTTCACGTTGCACGCCCAGGTGGAGTGGAAACTCTGCCTTCGCCTCTTGGGCCTTATGGCCCTTCACATGCGCCCAGTCCAGAGGTGCCTGTTGAGCCTTTGTCTGTGCCCCCAAGGGCCCTCCCAGGCCAAGGTGACTGTGTTCCGCAGGCTTCACAGGGCCCTATACTGGTGGAGAGATCCTGCCAACACTGAGAAGGAGAGTGCCATGGAACCAGAGATTCGTGACTGGGTCGTATTTACAGACGCATCCCCAGTAGGCTGGGGCGCCGTTCTCAATGGTCAGGGCATCAATGGTCTCTGGACAGACCCTTGGCTATCCCAGCACATCAATGTCCTGGAGCTGAGGGCTGCTCTCCTCGCCCTCCGACACTATCTACCGTGGCAGGGGGGCTTGGGGTCTCCAGGTCTTTGCAGCCTGTCGACAGACCTGTGGCTCTGGGCTCATCCTCTGTTCAGCTCTCTCAGAGCAGTTCATGTGCCGGGGGCCTTGTATGCTGCGGCCAACATCTTGTCAAGAGGGGGCCCACATCCCAGAGAGTCGAGGCTCTAGTTAGCTTCTTCCTATTCACAAAGGCTAACTAGATAACGTTTTTTTAGTTTCTTACAATATATTAATTATTCAGTTAGCCTATACATAATCCTCACATAACAATATTCACATGCTATTATAGATGTATTACATGGTCCTAAACAAATCGTTGTGATATTATGTTATAGTTTACCTGTTTACGCTGAGCATCATGTGAGAGGAGCGACATAATTGCTAAAAAGTGCCTCCTCAGTGTATAGGTAGAGGGTGTGGCCTCATTCAGGGTTACATATGGGTATTTGTGTGTGTAGGGGTACGGGTAGGGGTGGGATGGGCAAACATGTCATCATAGCACACTGACATCAAAACAATAGGCTCAGGTACAATATTTCAATAGTAGGCAAATCTAGTAGTAATAGCTTAAGAGTTTCAAGCATTTTTTTCAAATACTAAATAAATAGTTAAAATACAGATAAATAATATAAATAGATAGTTAAAATATAAAAATAAAAAACATGTTTCAAGTAACACATTACATTCAGGTTTTTACCTTGTACAGTCCTAAAGATAAGTGATTAATTAGATTTTGACCTGGCGGTGGCGGCGGCCATATTGGATTTCTCCGTTTTGAGGCATTATGGGACATTTTTGAGCCTGGCATACAGAAGATTTGAATTCAGCACCCTTCAAAACCCCTAAAAATGTTGTATGCCAAAAATTAACATGATTTGCCTTCAGGGTTAATTTATTTTCAAAATTGACCTAGACTATAAAAACACAGGCGTTTTTCCACTTGAATTTTAACTTTTTTAAATTCGAGGCCTCTGCAAAAACGTGAGGCGCAGCAGGTGCAAAAACACGTGAGGCACTCAGGGTGCATAAGCAGTACGCAAAACGCTTACAGCCAATACGAAACAACATAAAAAAGGCGCATCTCACTGCAAAAACCGCGTCAGTCATGCAAATGATCGATCTCTGACAGCACTCTGTAAGACAAAGACACAAACACACACACCTCTGGCAAGGGCAGCAGCAGTATAGCTCTCGTAATTTAAGAGACTGTTGGAGGGACAGCACCAGAGAGAGACACTTTTAGGATTATGTCGACTTTGCTTGTTTCTGTGGCTTTCCCTTCAGCCATCAGCACTTTTATTCCCTTGTACAGACGCTGATAAATCTTGGCCAAGTGAAAAACAAGGTTCCAGTCTCTGAAACCCAGCCAAGACCTGCCCCTGGACACTCAAGTCTCACACACACACAACACAACACAACTTACACACACATTGGCTCCTGAACACTTACACACACACATAGTCAAGTGAAGAGCTCTCACGTCTACATACAGTCTGGAAAAGCCATTTCACTTCATGTCATTTAAAACACACAGTCTGGGAAACCCCTCTCAGATTGCCATTAAATGTAGATTCCTTGGAGATGACTTGAAGCAATCTGATTAAGTTCTCTCAACAGAGACATTGATCTCTGAAAGAGAAAAGCTTATTGCTGCAGTGAAAAGCCTACAAGGAGATGGCCTCCATATGGCCTGTCTCATCCGATGATTAGTGAGTATTGTTCTAGCCTGGGCTCTCCAGAGACGGTGGCAGTCATCACGGCCATCATTATCACAATAATCATTATCATCACCATCATCGTTATGTCTTCCTCTTCACATTGGCCACTGAAGGGCTGGTCTGCTACCATGCCGACGGTTGTCTCATTTCCATGATGTTTAGACCCTTTGCGGCGTTTCCGGTCTGTGAATCTCAAATGGCAGTGCTGATTCGCCAGTCAGAGCAAATTAAAATGTTATTCAGTCACACACACACACACACAGAGAAAACTCCCTAGCCACTGGCGTTAGCACATCTCCTAATTAGAAGGACCGACCTGAGCATTCAGGCGTGTGTGGAGTTTATGGGGTGTGTGTGAAACATGAACGCGGGAGTTTATGATTTAAGCCTTTAGCCAAAGAACTGTCAGCTATGAACACCGAATGAAACTGTGTGTGTGTGTTAATGTATAGTAGCTGGGAATTGAGGTAAAATGATGTGGTAAATGAACAGCTGAATGTAAATAACATTATGGTATAATTAAACAAATAATAACTAACACAGTGAACATTCAACATTAGAAATAGTGTGATGTTTTTCAGTTCAAGATGAGTAACAACCTTTTTGCCTTTAATTGTTTTATTTCATTCTTTTATTTGAGTGGCATACCAGTGTTATTCCAGTAGTATTCCAGTGTGTACTGCATCCTTAGCTAACCCTACAATCCGGTGTGTACTACATCCTTAAAAATGTCTGATCGTGAATGTGTCATTTATTTCTATAGCAACAAGTTCTGTAGATATACAGTAATGTTCACTATGCACTCATCTCACAGCAGCATCTTGGCAAAAAAACTAATTGCATTCCATTTGAATCTCCAGGAGAAAAAAAGGAAAAGAGCTGCTAACACAAAGGTCATGCATGGGTAAAAAAGATCATACTAATTTACTCTATCAACTTTTCATGCTCCTCTGTCTGTGTGTTCAGAGCCGGTGAGGGTGCAGGAGTCTTGGGTAATTGCCTTGATTCTCCTTCAAAATAACCACCCCAGGGTTCATCATTAGTGACAAATAACACCCACAATCCCACGCTCTGGGAGCTCCTGTTTTCAAGGCTGAGCGCCTGTCACCTTCTCTGAGATTGTCTATGATCATCATTATTAATATTATTGTTGTTATGATACGATACGATGTGTTTTTATTCATATCTTGCAATCATACTTATATAAATATACATCTCATATGTAATCAGGATATGAATTAGGAAAAGGCCCCAAAAAAGCTGCAAGGAGCTGCTTGTCAGCGGGGAAACCTGAGACAGAAGAATAATACACAGTGTACACGGGAAAATAACAAAAACATAAAAAAAAAATACAGTACACAAACCCCAGGTATCGCCGCAGTATCCAAAAGGACACTGCCGCTCCACCTCCCACCCCCCCAAACCACAGTAGGGAAACACTAGAAATTACGATTGTCAGAAATCAGACCAGGTGGCCTTAAGTTAGTAAAGCATGATTGTACAGTGTGTGTGTGTGTGTGT
Organism: Alosa pseudoharengus; assembly: GCF_046254945.1. Lineage (NCBI taxonomy): Eukaryota > Metazoa > Chordata > Actinopteri > Clupeiformes > Clupeidae > Alosa > Alosa pseudoharengus. Next base: position 3,847,560 of record NW_027468881.1, read on the forward strand.
TTGTGTGTGTGTGTGTGTTTGTGTGTGTGTCTGTGTCTTTGTGTCTATGTCTCTCTCTCTGTGTGTGTCTGTCTGTGTCTGTATGTGTGTGTGTCTGTGTCTTTGTGTGTGTGTGTGTGTGTCTGTGTCTTTGTGTGTATGTCTCTCTCTGTGTGTCTTTGTGTGTGTGTGTGTCTTTGTGTGTATGTCTCTCTCTGTGTGTGTGTCTGTCTGTGTCTGTATGTGTGTGTGTGTGTGTTTGTGTGTGTGTCTGTGTGTGTGTGTATGTGTATGTGTATGTGTGTGTGTGAGTTGAACATGACCGCAACCAACAGCCAAACCTTTGCCGCTGCAAACCCAAGCTAATCCCTGAATAGGACGGTTACTCTTGGGTGGCGGGTGGGGGAGACATATCTGGGGGGAGACACACTGGGTAGGTTCAGAGTTCAGGTTCCATTCCCTCTCTCTTTCTCCCTGGTGATGTTGCTCAGTGGAGCAGAGACTCTGGCACAGACTGAGCAGTTAAGTTCGGAGTTTACTTAGTGTCAGCTCTTACCATTAGGTCCTGTTAGTCAGTGAGTTAGCCACTAGAGAGGGTTTGTTCTTTTAAGTTTGTCAGTATCGCCCTTTGTGTTTAACAATAAAGTCAATTAAATTTTATATGTGTGTCCGACATCCATCACTGCTGCACAGAATTCAGGGTAAGGCCACGTGAACATGTCCCATTGACCTCCATTCATTTTGTCTATAGGACAGTGAATGGAGAATCTTGACATTTGAATTCTGAGAAATGCCCAAGTTACCCAAAGGGCAAACAAACAACTTTTACTTTGATAACCCTATAGAACATGTTACTGTATAAAAGTTCACTGTACTCAACATTTCCAGGCCAAATTTTGGCAATTAGACTAAAAATTGCACATTTTTCGAAATTTCGCCAAAGTTCATGTGTTAGGTGGCACCCCTAAATCTCAATGGAATTACTCAAAACTGTGCAAAAGTCATTTTTATGTTAATTGGAACAAAATGCAATGCCAGCCAAATTGATATTTTTAAATTAAAATTTCCCATTAAAATTTGATGCACCCTACTGCACGGAATAGGCTAATGAAGACTCTAGCTCTGTGTTTGTGTGTAGAAGTGCATCTCTCTGCTTGCGCGGGAGTAGGGTAATGAAAACAGGAACCCAGTGCGTCTGATTTTTAAAGGGTTTCTGGAGAATTGGACACAGGTTGTTTACCTGTTGATTTATTTGGTCGGTCATGTGTTTATTGTTATGCTTGCAGCATGCACTCCCTGGGCATTGCTGAAGAAGAGAACCAAGATTTACCAGATGAGGAGGGGTTCAATAGTTTGAGGAATACAGTCAAGTAATGTACAGTGTGTTTCATGTTCATCCACTGACTTCTCCTGCCAATCTAATGGCGGCCTTACATTGTACGATTTTGGTCTGTTTTCACAGTCGGCGACTACATTTCCAAAGTCGGACAGATATCATGGGAGTTGTACTGGAATCGCGGCGCGCTCCCGTCAACTAGATTGTTAAGTGTAAGGTGCCAATCTTAGCGGTTTTAAGTCAGTCGGAGTCAGTCTTTTTCTAGTTTTGCCGTTACGACAATATCAAACATGTTTGATATTATCACAAGTCTTTCTAGTCGTGGCTCATGCAAATAGTGACGTGAACAATAAAAACCAATAGTGACCTCTCTCCAACACCAAACAGGAAGGTGCAAAGTAGGCGACAGCCGTAGCAAGGGACCTGATGAAACCCATGAATATGATCATTTGTTATTTAGTTTCTTATACATCTTTAGTCGGCTCTTCCACGCGACAGAACAACTCCATATCGGTTAGAGATGTCACGCATGAAACAATGCTGCAGAAACACGAAAATATGATTTTGAGTTTAGTAGACTATCATTTCAGTTCCTGTTGATATCTATTGCACGATAGGTAATAATTTAAAAGAATCTAGTTGCGGTCTTGTAAATAGTGACCCTGCAAGATTCCTAGTCATTGCAAAATCATAGTCTGCGACTTAAAGCGATGGTTCGGAGTAATTTCACCCTAGGGTCCTTTGCACCATGACCCTGAGCCAAACACCCTCCCAGAACCTTTTTTCCCTTGGTCGAACCCTGGTTGAGTATCGCTGTCAGAAACTAATGACGTTCTGCAGTCGTGATGGAACCAACTTTTATCTCGTAAATTACCCCACTAATAATGCCCTGAATGGTACGAAACTTCTGCAGTAGTACAACTATGATCTTTAGTCCAATAACGAGGCATTAGAAAGTAGAAAGTGCACCAGAAGTTTATTTAAATAAGACTTGCCTGATTATCTGCTACTTTACCGCTGCGTCGACGTTTCTTCCGTGATTTGGGAAGAGCCCCTAAAAGTCCTGGTCATGGGGCAAAGGACCCTAGGGTGAAATTACTCCGAACCATCGCTTTAAAACTCTATTACTTGTCTTTAGATGTGAGAGGGTCTGAGACTGTAGTCTTTCAAAAATCTTTTCCAAATCTTTGCAAATCTTTACAGTCTGTCAGTGTAAGGAGGGCTTAAGGTGTTTATGCCTATTTCATTCACAGCAACAGTAATGGTTCATTGGGAGTATTTGATGTGATGACCTATGCATACACATTTTGCCTCTTTACACATAACTGTTGGTGCCAAAACACCAGGGCTTTAAACCACATTTTCCCCCCAATTGGTTTGTTCCGATCAGAAACAGTATTTTAATGTTTCCGGTTTTCGGTTCAACCCTAAAATTGACGTTCCTGATCCAGTTGGGGCAGCCGTGGCCTACTGGTTAGGGCTTCGGGCTTGTAACTAAAGGGTTGCCGGTTCAATCCCCGACCAGTGGGAACGGCTTAAGTGCTCTTGAGCAAGGCATCTAATCCCTCACTGCTCCCCGAGCGCTGCTGTTGTAACAGGCAGCTCACTGCTCCGGGTTAGTGTGTGCTTCACCTCAGTGTGTTCACTAATTCACGGATGGGATAAATTCAGAGACCAAATTCCTTGTATACGCCAGTATACTTGGCCTAGAAACCTGATTTACGTGAGAACAAAAAATTGAAGTTCCCGAACCGGTTAATAACGTTTCATGTCAGCTACGGGACATACAAATAAGTAAGCTGATCATTAAGACTTTAAAATTATATTGTTAGTCTACATAATAAAGTCTCTATCCTGTCATCAAACATTAATTCTTTATTTTCAGGGCATTCTCACTACCTTTAGTCATACGTATTTATACTGGTCATTGTAAGTGCCATTCTTGCTATATATTGTTTTTTCAGCAGACTCTAGGCTACCCAGATCTGCCACTATTTTATGTATTAATACTTGCATTGATTTGATTTTTTTATTTTTAAATCTCATCTCGCTGCAACTAATAGTTGCGGAGCAATGTAATAGAGAAGAATGGGTGTGTTTGACACACTTTGCGTCAATCGGGTTCTAAGAGTTAAAAAAGAGCTATAGGCTAAATTATGTAAGCGGCATTACTGTAATTCTGACATGCCTAAATTTTTTTTGTATTATACAGACAAGGAAAAATGCTTCCATGATTTCCTGCCATTTCAGCTTCACATCCCTCGATGTTGCATTTGGATTTGTTAGTCGCGGGGTCAAAAGAAAAATGCTGCTGAATAGGATTCTCACAGTGTTTTTCCATCTGAACACAAAAGTTGAAATGTCAAATATGAGAACTATTAGCCTACGTTTTAAACAAAGACTTAACAAACTAGGGTATGATGGGCAATAGCCAGGTATTCAATGCTAGCTGTCCAACATTATTTAATATTTTTGTTGGCTTGACCCAGCAGATTTTTACAACAATGCATTGGAAATTCGAAGCCTATCTAAATAGATAGAATTTGTATTAAAACCAAACATTTGTGAGATACTTGCTACAATATTTACCTCTTATGAATGAGCTTGAGAGACAGCTACAGCTGGACATACGATCTTGATTAGGTTACTAGGCTGGCAGCAAGCTTCTCTATTACATTTCTACCGATGAGTGAACAACTTGAAGGGAACCTCACCAAGTCATATTGCACAGAAATCTTGTCAAAGAACGGAAAAAAGTAAAGGTATTAACCGGTTACCATACCATTTCATATACATGATTCTGTTCTGGAATATAGAAAATGTAAAGTGTCTGGTTTCGTTTCTAATCCTAGCAAAACATCAAAAGTTTCTGGTTTTCGTTCCGTGAACCAGTTCAAAGCCTTGCAAAAAACACAAGCTTTCTGAAATCAGTGTGGACAAAGCTGTGTTTGATGAAGCGTAAAGAAGAACACACATCAGTGCAGCTCAGTGCCTGGTTTCTTCCACACACACCGTTGGGAATTGTGGCCAAATAGTAGAAGATTTGACTTCTCATGTCTGAGAGTTGTTCAGGTGCTTTTTGGGAAACTCCCGGCAAAAAATGGCTTCCATCTGGCCACTCTACCATAAAGGCCTGATTGTGATGTTTGTCCTTCTTTACGCTTCTCTCATCCTCTCAAAGAACTCTAGATCTCATTCATAGTGACCATTGGGTCCTTGGTTACCTGTCTGACCAAGGCCCTTCGTCCCGGATTACTCAGTTTGGCTGAGCAGCCAGATCTAGAAAGGCTGTTGGTTGTTCCAAATTTTTCCATTTGAGAATGATGGAGGATACCGTGCTCTTGGGCACTTTCAATGCTGCATAAATGTTCTTGTATCCTTCCCCAGATCTGTGTCTTCACACAACCCTGTCTCGCAGGTCTATGGACAATTCTCTCAACCTCGTGGCTTGGTTTTTTACTCTGACATACACCATCAACTGTGAGACCTTATATAAAGAGATGTGTGCCTTTCCTAATAATGTCCAGTGAATTCATTTAGGCACAGGTGGACTCCAATCAAGTTGTAGAAGCATCTCAAGGGCCTATGATAGAGGTAGCGTCATAACAAGGGGTCTGAATACTTATGTAAATGGCCTTTTATTTTGTTTTCTACTGTTTTTTTGTGAAGTGTTGGAGTATTGTGTGTAGATTGATGAGAAAAAAAATAATTGAGTCCATTTTAAGATTTTAAGAGTCTGAAACAACAAAATGTGGAAAAAGTGAAGCGCTGTGAATACTCTCCCTATGCACTGTAGGCTACAGTGCGAGACATATAAAAAAGACAGTAACAATGTCACAATCAGGAATTATTTGAATAAGATTATAGTTTTACATAGATTAATAAGTGCTTCATTTTTGCGCACTCTGGCTGACAGTCCTGCATATATCAGTTCTAGGCTCAATTTCATTTCCAGGGAAAAGTTTTTGGCTGTATTTTGGGCACCAGCGCATGGCATAAAGTTCGTTTTTCACCCGCGCAAAGTTGAAATCGGTATTTTGCACGTTTATTTTTTAAGCATTGCACCCAGGGGTGTGGCAATTAACAACCTAGGGAGGGTCCTAGCGCGTTGTCTAAAAATCGCTATTATACACCACCTAAACCTGGTCAAAAGTCAATGGCGAGTTGTTCATATGCTATTTTAAGAGCGCATGTCAACAGTCATATTGGCAGGTGCACGCACCATCCTTCTATCATTCATGAACGCACACCAGCGCACGTCCATGCAAAGCATTACAAATTGCACGATTACAATGGGAAACATAATTAGAATAAAGATATTACAAAATACTGTCTCATGATGAGTAGTTATTCGCCATCATTTGCAAATTGGTAATGACGGTTACAAGTGATTAGGGGAAAGGCGAGAGACACGTATGGAGCACAGCTGAAGACGCACTGTCACGAGATATAAGCAACTCCTCTGCAGGATAAATGTTGTTTTATTCAGTCATTTGAGCAATATTAGGGTAAGTGTTGCTTTTTCCAGCCTATGTTTTCAGTGTAACACATTGTCAGTCAATAGTGAAAGTAACTGCATATAACTGTCTTGTCGTTGACTGACTCCTTGGTGAAGTCAGTTTCACTTTGCCAATGAGTTCAAATAATAGACGAGTGGAAATGCGTGAAGGCTATGCTAGGTTTTAGTAAAACATGGTTTAAGAATGACTATTCCATACGGTCTCGCAAGCGGCCTCCTTCAAATGCGCCGTTGAATGCCAAAATACCGATGCATTTATTTGACATATCGCGCGTTGCGCCGTTAAAGGGAATGACAGATGTCATTCTCATTGGTTTAAAATGATGTTACGCCCCAAACACACCCATATGACTGATTAAAAAACCTAGGAACACCTTGTTACGCCATGCGCTCCACTTTTGATAACGAAACCCCTCCCAATGTGAACTGGACATCCTACTAAATTTGAATAGACTTTTGACGAGTGACGATGCGCTTTAGAATGTCATGATAGGGCCCTTTATGTGTTAGCCTATGTTAAAGCAGGGTCTATAGAATTCGCCTTATTCACCCGGCGGCCAGAACGAGGCTAAAGGGTACACTTGCCATTACACCTCAGTCCAGCAGATGGTGGTGGTAATGCACTCCGTTTGCAAACTGCCAAAAAAACTCACCGAAAAAGAAGGGTTCACTGGCCTGTGAATAAGGCGAATTACTGCATGTCTGGCGTGGGGGCATGGCATCATGATGGTCGCTTCCCATTGTGATGTCGGTCAACCATCACGATGGCCCAACTCTACTAAGAATTGGGTGCACGGAGGGTGTGCATGAGTAAGAATTAGATTAGGGCTTTTTCTCGGTCAAATTAAAATCATTCTGATTGAAGATGTTGAATCAACTGCCAACATGCCATAATCTAATCTAATAATGGATTAGATTAATAATCTAATCTAATCAGGTGTTATGTACGGGAACCATTAAATTGGAATAGCCATGTGATGCACATAGTGTGCACATTCATTTTGGTGTGGGGTTTTAAAATCAGTTAAAAAAAAACAAATCTATCCTCTATTAAACACAGTTATGAGGCAACAGCGGGAAGCTAACACATGTTTACTCAAATCCTTTTATATGAGTGAGTGAGAGTTTGTAGTTGCTTAATAGGATTCCAGAGGGAATGCAGCAACCCTTGCGATCCAAAAACAATTTACTTCTGATCCAGCAGCAGTTTTATTCCGATAAAAGGTGCTTATATGAGTAATTTTTTTTCTTATTGATTCAGATCATTATAGGATGCTCCAGAACCAAAGTTTATAAGATAGGAACTTCAAGACTTAACTTCAACTTCAGGTTGTGAGCAACAAGCAGATGAGAGATACAGCTTAAGTCCACAAGATTTAGTAGCACTCAGCATCACACACACACACACACACACACACACACACACACACACACACACACACATGCATTGTTGTAGGTAGACCCCAATGACAGACACAACAGTGACAGACACCCTGACTGAGAAAGAAAGTAAGTATGAGAGGAATAGACTGAATGAATCACACACACACACACACACACCTACACACGTACGCACACACACACACAAACAAACGCACACACACACACCCCTACACACACACACCTACACACGCATGCGCGCACACACACACACACCTACGTACACACACACACCTGCGCACGCACACACACACCTACATGTACGCACACACACACACCTCACACACACACACCTATACACGCACACACCTACACACGCACGCACACACACACACACCTACACAGACATACATAACCGCACATACTGAGCTAATACTGAGCAGAACGCCAAGTGATATTTTACATAAAGGACTGTAACCAGTATCCACAGACCATATACTACTGTATATAAACGTGAGTTTTTATGTGTGTGTGTGTGTGTGTGAATGTCTTCATTAACCGGAGCAGAGCAGCAAGTGAGCGAGAGGACTGTAACCACCATCCAGAGCATATGTGTGTGTGTGTGTGTGTGTGTCTGTGAACATCTTCATTAGCCAGAACAGAACACACACTACACACTACCCTGTCCAAAGACCAGGCACAAAGTGGGAGTGTGTGTGTGTGTTTACATGACTTACAGGCCTATTACACCTGTGACAACACACTCACAGCACAGGGCTCATAGATAGCAGCAGAGCAGTGCGCTCTCCTGTGATGTGTGTGTGTGTTGCCGTGTGCCGCTGATTAGTTTGTGATGATGGGTGAGAAATCGGAGGAGGCAAAGTTGCCGTGGTATTACTGAGGACCGGCTGTGTGAAAATGTCACAGCAAATAGCCTCCGCCAGGGACACACACACACACACACACACACACACACATCAGAGCTGTCCCTCCTCCAGCAGCTTCTCCGTGGAGGGGAGATGAATTAGACCACACAGAACAGAGCAGAGCAGCACACACACAATTACAGAACAATACACGGAACATCTCACCACACACAATTACAGAACTATATACGGAACATCTCACCACACACAATTACAGAACTATATACGGAACATCTCACCACACACAATTACAGAACTATATACGGAACATCTCACCACACACAATTACAGAACTATATACCGAACATCTCACCACACACAATTACAGAACTATATACCGAACATCTCACCACACACAATTACGGAACATCTCACCACACACAATTACAGAACTATATACCGAACATCTCAGCAGACACAATTACAGAACTATATACGAAACATCTCACCACACACAATTACAGAACTATATACGAAACATCCCACCATACAGAACAGAGCAGCAGACAGAATTACAGAACTATGCACAGACTATTTCCCTCTTAATCTTATTCTATAAAAGCACAAAGCACAAGACATTATAAAAGACAGTGTAAATCTCCTCTGAGGAAATGTGTGTGTGTGTGTGTGTTTTGTAAGCACATTCTTCTGAAAGGGAGCCTGAATCTCCTCTAAGGAAGTGTGTGTTCTGTATATCCTTCTAAAAGGATATGCCTGAATCTCCTCTGAGGAGCATAGGGGTCTCCCAGCATCTCAACACATCCCATTCCAAATGCTGAACATGGGACATCAGGGGACTGCTGTTTGTATGCAACATATTTTACAATGAGAACATGAAACATCTCCAAGAGCACTGAGCAAAAAGATGCCTTTATTGCAAGTGTGTGTGTGTGTGTGTGTGAGCGAGAGCATGGTGTGTCTATAGAGGCGGCAGTGCAGGAGATGTGCTTGCTTTGCATCGTTTAAGCTCAGCACAACACAGCCACACACACACACACACCCCTTAGAGAAGGCCCCAGGAAAACAGGCTTAACACAGGAAGACAAAACATTGCATAAAAACAGGAAATGAAAACATTAAAAGCCAGTGAGTGTGTGTGTGTTATCTCAGTGACCTCAGATATGAATCTGCCTTTTTCATCACAGAGATAAGCCAATGGAGATGAGAGATCTTTGTGAGTGGGTGTACGTGTGTGTGTGTGTGTAGATGGATGAACGTGTGTGTGGAAGAATAAATGTTTGTTTGTGTGTGTAGACGGATGAGTGTGTGTGTGTAGACGGATGAATTTGTGTGTGAGTGTGAGTGTTGATGGATGAATGTGTTTGTGTAGACGGATGAATGTGTGTGTGTGTGTAGACGGAAGAATGTGTGTGTGTGTGTCAAGTCAAGTTTATTTATATAGCGCATTTCATATACAGAGGTCATTCAATGTGCTTTACATAAACAAAAGCAAACAGTAATAAGAAAATAAAAGGGCAATAGTGTGTGTAGACTGATGTATGTGTGTTTGTGTGTGTATACGGATGAATGTGTGTGTGCGCGTGTGTGTGTTTGTAGACAGATGAATGTGTGCGTGTGTGTGCCAATGTAAGAATTACAGATGTCAGTATGTTTTCTGTGTTCTGAGTGTAAGAGAGTTTGTGCATTTGTTTGTGTGTGTGTGTAAGAGTTTGTGCATTTGTTTCTGTGTGTCTGTGTGCACCCTGGGCTTCACTGCACTTTATGAAGGTTATCGGGGGGCCACCAGGGATCTCCTGGAAAACCCAACAAAGCCTTTACCGACGCGTCATTCCAATCCCAACCACAACAAAGCCTTTACTGACGCGTCATTCCAATCAATTTCAATTTATTGTGCTTATAGAGCGCCAAAACATTACACATGTATCATGGCGCTTTACAGAATGTAGGCAGTCAGAGAAAAAGGAAAGAAAGGAAGAAAAGAAAAGAAAGAGAGAGGCCCATGGGTAACAGGGGCGAGGAAAAACTCCCTAGAATTGGAGATACATATAGGAAGAAACCTCGAGCAGATCCACGACTCAAGGGCCTGACCCATCTGCCTAGGGTCAATACAGGACAGTAAGGTCTGTATACATGACAAATGCATATGATAGTCAGGTGTAGAGAATAAGACATGGTGTTAAAAAGCACTTGAGCAGAAAGTTACAAGAGGTGGGGTGATTACGTATCCGGTTTGATAATTCATTAATCCTGATTTAGTGACAGAAAGTTCAAATAGTCCAGCATTGGATTTGTCCAGGGGAAGGGAGTTGTCATGGGGCATGTGGTGGGTCGGCAGACAGGCCAGGAATCCGGGCAGAATTGTCATAGGCAGGTGATGGGTCGCTAGGCTGTACGGGCCAGGAATCCAGATAGGGGGACAGTAATAGGGCAGTCGAGGATGGGACTTCAGGTGAGATGGGTGAGAGGAGGGCCAACACATGGATGGTTGATGACTGGTGATGATATACCTCACAAGTGAGGTACAGTAGGGGAAAAAAAGAGAGATGTAGAGTGGGTTAGTATTACTGTCAATAAGTAATTAGTGGTACTATATATTGTTACAGTATATCATAGTGAGAATAGGCAAGAGAGGGAGAGTTGAGAGAGAGAGAAGGGGAGAGAGGAGAGGGGGGGGTTGTACGGCGTGACACATGAAAAGTCCATGACAGCACTATGCTATAGCAGCATAACTAAGGCATAGTGAGGGGTAGTCGGCACCAGCGCAGGTATGGTCAGTGACCACCATCACACGCGCGACTGGGGTGCCAGTCACACGAGGACTCAGCAGGGTGGTCCATTCCAAAAATCCCTGAAGTGGGTGAAGTTCCACACCGCACCATACCTAACTATGGGAGGCAGTAAAGAGGTATGTTTTAAGTCTAGACTTAAAAATAGGGAGGGTGTCTGCTAGTCGAATTGAGGAAGGAAGATTATTCCACTTTTAACAGACAGCCAGTGTAGAGATGCCAGGATAGGGGAAATATGTTCATATTTTTTAGTTCTAGTAGGTGTGTGAGCAGCTGCATTTTGTATAAGCTGTAGGCTCTTTAGACAGGTGTTATTGCAGCCAGCGTATAGAGCATTGCAATAATCAATCCTTGAGGTGACAAAAGCATGGATTAATTTCTCAGCGTCTGGTAAGGATAAAGACTTCCTTATCTTTGAAATGTTCCTTAAGTGAAGTTTTGGTAATCTGTTTTATGTGATTACTTAGTGATAGGTCTTGGTCAATTGTAACTCCTAGATTTTTAACACTTGTGGATGAGAATAGTTGAAGATCAGTAAATGTAGCCTGTGATGAGGATAGGATATCCCTCGTCTTTTTAGGACCTAAAACCATGACTTCTGTTTTATCGGAGTTCAAAAGCAGGAAATTATTTGTCATCCATGTCTTTATGTCTCTTATATATGTGTCAAGTTTGGCTAACGGAGTTAATTCGTCAGGTTTCATGGAAAGGTATAGTTGTGTATCGTCTGCATAAGAATGAAATTTAATGCCATGTTTCCTAATTTCTGAGCCTAGAGGAAGCATATAGAGAGAAAATAACAGGGGCCCTAGTACTGAGCCTTGAGGCACCCCATATTTTACCATAGTCTGGGTAGACGGTTTATTGTGAACCTTTACAAATTGTCTGCGGTTAGAAAGGTATGATCTAAACCAAGCGAGTGCTGAGTCTTTAATGCCTATCGAATGTTCAAGCCTGTGGAGTAGTATATTGTGGTCTATGGTGTCAAAGGCAGCACTGAGGTCCAGGAGGACTAATATTGATATATGTCCATTATCGGCAGCGATGAGGAGGTCATTAAAAACTTTAACTAAGGCTGATTCAGTACTGTGGTGAGCTCTGAAACCAGACTGATATAATTCTTGGATTTTATTCATATGCAAGAAGGTACCAATTTGTTTCGACACTATTTTTTCTATTATTTTTGACAAAAAAGGGAGATTAGATATAGGCCTATAGTTGGCCAGGTTGTTAGGGTCAAGGGTAGGCTTTTTGAGGGATGGCTTAATAACAGATAACTTAAACGACTGTGGTACATGGCCTGATAGTAGTGAGTTATTTATAATCTGGAGCAGAGCATTGTCCAAGAAAGGGAGAGCAGTCTTCAGAAGAGGGGTAGGAATAGTATCTAGTAAACTAGTTGTAGATTTTGATGAAGAGATTGTGGAAGTGAGGTCTAATATGTCGATATGTGTAAATGAATTCAACGTTGTTCGTCTCATCTGTGATTCAATTATATTTTCGCTACCGTTCAGCAATGGAGTATGAATATTTGGTGAGACTGATTGGTTATTAATCTTATCTCTAATTGTTTCAATTTTGTCATTGAAAAAGTTCATGAAGTCATTACTGTTTAGGCAAATAGGGATAGATTCGGTTACTTCGGTGTGGCTCTTCGTCAGGCGGGAGATTGTGATAAAGAGAAATTTTGTATTGTTTTTGTTTTCTTCGATCAGCGAGGAATAGTAGGTTGACTTAGCTTCGTTGAGTGCTTTTTTGTAGGTGATAAGGCTCTTTCCATGCTTGGCGAAAAACTTCCAATTTAGTGGTACGCCATTTTTGTTCAAGTTTACGCGCTGTTTGTTTGAGTGTTTTTGTCTGTGTGGTATACCATGGAGCACGCCTTACTTGTTTTCTTATTCTCTTTTTGAGTGGTGCTACTGAATCAAGGGTTGAGCGTAATGAGTTCATCACATTATCAGTTAACACGTCGACCTCGGCTGGATTAAGGAAAGGGCCTTCTGATAGGCCTACCACAATCCCAACAACCACAACAAAGCCTTTACCGATGCGTCATTCCAATCCCAACCTCGGCAACAGACACACGACAACAGCCCAGCATAAGGACGGGTTAGAAAAACAACAGACACAATTCAACAGCACCGGGGGAGGGGTGATGTTGCGACAATAGCACCTCGGAAAACGTTAGACTGACATCAGAACGAACAACAGACCATAAACTAGCCCCCGAGACGGTGAACATGGCTTCTGAAACAATTCAGCAGTGGCCTGTACTGTAAATAGCCAGGGATGTTGATTATTATGTTAAAGTTCCTTTTGGATTAAAAAAAGACCACTCCCTGACAACCATCACCAAGACAACTGCAGAGGACAAGCCCACTGTCATGTCTATCCATCCGATTAGTTGTCCGTCTGTCTGTCTGTCTGTCTGTCTGTCTGTCTGTCCATCTGTAAGGAGTATGAGGAGAAATTCCAGGTACATTAGGATCCACGTGTGTATGCATGGGAGGGAGATTATAGCATCTGTGTGTGTGTGTGTGTGTGTGTAGGGTGTGTGAGTGTGTGTGTGTATAGGGTCTGTGTGTGTGTGTAGGTGTGTGTGTGTGTGTGTGTGGTTGCCATGTCAGAGAGTTGCGTTAGAATATTGAGCAGTCAGTGTTGTGTCTGGAAACAGTCTGAAGCGGTTTCACACACACACACACACACACAGGGGTGCAGTGGTGCAAGGTGTACGGTGGCCCTGACGGCTCAGCGAAATACAAACGCTACAACACTTGAAAGTAAGTGTTCAGAACACTTGCAAGTAAGTGTTCACAACACGACCCTGACGGCTCGGTGAAATACAAACGCTACAACAATTGCAAGTGTCCACAACACTTGCAAATAAGTGTCCACAACACATGCAAATAAGTGTTCGCAACAGATATGAACCCACAACGGAAGTGAGCAGTTGTAGCTTGGAGGAGTTACACGAAAGAACGTCTCTTGAGAGACTTGTACAAGTTATACAGATGTAAGTTTGTAATGTTTTGATAATAAAGGAGTTAAATATTTACCCCAATGTCTGTTTTTTCCACGTAAGTAAGTCAGCAGGCTTTAGTCTTACTCGCTAGCTGTTTTGTTAACAGTTTGTGTAGCTAGTAACGTTAGCTCTAATAAGTGACTTAAGTCAGTTTTAAGAAAACCAATAGGCTTACTTTATGGTTTTCTTTTCTTCCTACCCTCATTTCCCTCCCCAGATACAGATATGAATAAACGTCATTCTTTGATAACATGTCTGTGATTGGTGGCGTTCTAATCGACTCCATGACTTACTAGATCAAGTCGAACTTCACTGTAGTAGTAGGTGAAGTCGAGGCATTAACCAAATAAATGTTAGGATTGCCAATCACACTGCCGTTGCAAAGCCTCTGAATGCAGTCAGCTGCCCTGTTTACTGGCAATGCATCTCGCGATTCTACAGCGGACTTAAGCTGCCACCTCGTGGCAAAAAGTTGTAATACATTTCACGCAGTTCTGTGAATCACGGGAGTCGCGAATGAAGTGGCCACTTCTAATGGGACCCACTGTAGGCTAATTCATTACGTAAACTGCTGACTCACATATTGTAGCAGGTCACAAAGCTGGTTACGTGATTCTATTATGCATTTCGTCCACGTATTGAAATTATCGTGACAAATAATTCATTCCGTAAACTGCTGACTCATGTAATAGGCGTGTTCGTCTTCATGCAGATCTGTGCAGATCTGACTTGATGTGATGCATTCCCATTAGAAGTCAATAACGCCACCAATCACAGACATATTATCAAAGAATGACGTTTATTCATATCTGTATCTGGGGAGGGAAATGAGGGTAGGAAGAAAAGAAAACCATAAAGTAAGCCTATTGGTTTTCGTAAAACTGACTTAAAGCAACACCAAAGAGTTTTTTGTACCTTAAAATAATGTTTCCAAAATCGTTTCAGTGGTTCATCAACTTGTAACAGGGTGAACGGCACTTCTGCATTCGCTTCACAGCCCTCTATCGGCTATAACCGCACTATGTAAGTTTGCCAGATCGGGTAGCTGATCTGTAGTTCGATGGAATGAGACATAAGAAACTACAAATTTGACTTGCATCTGATGTCGCAATACATCGTACTTTCATAAATCGTGCAACATATTCTACCTTGTCTATGGACATTGTTATTTGCAAAGCCGGTGCTGGATAAACAAATAGCATGCGTGCGACAGATGGAAAGTTCTTTGGTGTTGCTTTAAAAGTCACTTATTAGAGCTAACGTTACTAGCTACACAAACTGTTAGCAAAACAGCTAGCGAGTAAGACTAAAGCCTGCTGACTTACTTACGTGGAAAAAACAGACATTGGGGTAAATATTTAACTCCTTTATTATCAAAACATTACAAACTTACATCTGTATAACTTGTACAAGTCTCTCAAGAGACGTTCTTTTGTGTAACTCCTCCAAGCTACAACTGCTCACTTCCGTTGTGGGTTCATATCCGTTGTGAACACTTATTTGCATGTGTTGTGGACACTTATTTGCAAGTGTTGTAGCGTTTGTATTTCGCTAAGCCGTCAGGGTCGTGTTGTGAACACTTACTTGCAAGTGTTGTGAACACTTATTTGCATGTGTTGCGAACACTTACTTGCAAGTGTTGTGAACACTTACTTGCAAGTGTTGTAGCGTTTGTATTTCGCTGAGCCGTCAGGGCCACCATAGAGGTGGTCTCACACACACACACAGGGGTGCAGTGGTGTGTGTGTGTGTGTGAGGAGGGAAATCTGAATAAGTGGCTCCCACATGTTCTACTTTCCCATTGGGCAGAACAGCACAGAGCAGAGGGCTGCAGCAACTTTTACTCCTCGTTTGTCTCCCACTAACAACCTTCTGTCTGATCTAGAAAAAAAGCTCAAACGACCCACACATATTGGGTTGGCACGCTGCCGCGCGCACAGACACACACACACACACACACACACACACACACACACACACATGTACACTAACAGACACACACACACACACACACACCACCTATTTGCACTTGCAAACACACTAAAGCAGGGAGAATTGCCTCTCACTTCATCTAAAAGTATTTTCCTCATGTCTCAGTGGCCAGTGGCCTGCAGAGAATGAGTGTGTGTATGCTTGAGAGTGAGTGTGTGTTCTTGAGAGAGAGTGAGTGTGTGTGTGTGCTTGAGAGAGAGAGTGTGTGTGTGAGACAAAGTGAGTGTGTGTGCTTGAGAGAGTGAGTGTGTGTGTGCTTGAGAGAGAGTGTGTGTGTGAGACAAAGTGAGTGTGTGTGCTTGAGAGAGTGAGTGTGTGTGTGAGACAAAGTAAGTGTGTGTGCTTGAGAGAGTGAGTGTGTGTGTGTGTGCTTGAGAGAGAGAGAGTGTGTGTGTGAGAGACACTGAGTGTGTGTGTTCTTGAGAGAGTGAGTGTGTGTGTGAGACAAAGTGAGTGTGTGTGCTTGAGAGAGTGAGTGTGTGTGTGCTTGAGAGAGTGAGTGTGTGTGTATGCTTGAGAGAGTGAGTGTGTGTGTTATTGGAGCCCCCACGCTTGTCCTGCTGAAAAAGTGCCGTCCATGGTGTTCACGGAATGTTGCATCATGCATGAAATTGCAAATAGAATTTAATTTGCTCCTCATCCACTCCAGTGTCTAAAGATGATTCAGACTGGAGAGGAAAGATGACCGCGGCAGTGTTCTCACACACACACACACACGGACAGCCAAGGTCAGCTTATCGGGCATGTGTAGTGCTTTTCATAATGTTATCTATGTTGTGATTGTTGTATTGACCGTGGGTATCAATATGCAATATAAGTCTTTGTATTCTTCCATTTTAAAGGTGCCATGTGTAAGAATTGAGGTAAAAAATATCCCAAAAAATTAGCTACACGCATCAAAAGAATGAGAAGCAATAAGGGTGATGATGTCATTAAAAAAATTACAAGGTATAGTGCTGCAGAGATATCAACCTGAATTAGCATGCTAAATTACTAGCCACAGCCCGACAGGTGTCATAATACCAGTTTCGGCGATGGGAGGCAGTATGTGGGCAACATAACCGCCAGCCAAACTGCAATATACGTGTCTCGGTTGTTACTCTAGGGTAGACCAACTCACTTTCTGGAGGTATACTGCCCCCATCTTATATGGAATGTGGAGTATGAATTGATTTTTTGGCGGACATTACACATGGCACCTTTAAACACTAGTGTTTCTAAAGCCCAAAGGTGATTATGTATCATATATGTACTGTACATATTAACCAAAATGTGATTTAATCTTCTTTAAACCTCAAGATTAGTATGGTGTGTTATCTGCTTGAAGCCTGATTTTACTAGCCTGGCGAGCCAGACCCACATTAACATGTAGGGTCTGGACACTCACCGTTCGCAGTGCTCAGTCCGAGGGGCGGGATAATCAGTTGTCTTTCAAATTCCCTCTGCACGCAATAGGACAGCGTAATGTCGCAATAGGACAGTGTAATTTGCTGCCGCTAGGGGCGCGTCTAGATTTCTAGGCTATGATTTTACAGTAGTCTTCCTGCACTCTGAGTTTTTATAAAGTCACGTCGAAGTGAATTTTATTGTCATTAATACCATATCACAATGAGTGCACAGCTGAACGAACTGTGTTTCTCTTAGCTCATTGTGCAAACATGACTATGAAAAGCAAATTCAGTTAAGACCACTATGGGCAGACATAGTCAGACCACTATGGGCAGACATAGAAAGACCACTATGGGCAGACATAGTCAGGCCACTATGGGCAGACATAGAAAGACCACTATGGGCAGACATACTGTAGTCAGGCCAAAAGGGCGGTCATAGAAAAACCACTATGAGCAGACACACATGGAACTTTCTTTTACGGCTAAACAGACAAGACCCTTAAAGGGACACCAGGCAAGCCTAATGCTTTTTCTCTACGAAGTTCCCCCTAGCGTCTGTACGTGTCGATACGTGTGTAAACCCTCGCTCGGTCTGAAGCTCTTTTCTTTTTCTTTGCATTTTCCGTCAAGGGTTTTCGCTGCTTCTTCGCCGGCTCTGCCATTATACACACGTTTGCAACAATCGCTAGCGTTTCACTAGCCTGCCTCTGTGCTGGGGATGCAGGATGTAAACTGATCCTGCTTCTCGCGATGTCTGACACTTTGTGTGGTCGGATACACTGAACTGAGGCAGTAGGGGCGGGCGAGAGAGTCTTCATTCGCCCCGTAATGAGTCATTAAACCATATACCGACTTACGAAGATGATTAATTAACACGAAAATGTTGCCTGGTGTCCCTTTAACAGGCAAGACAGGACGGGATGGGACTGTGTGTTTAGAACAGAGACGGGTCAGTCTGAACTCGGTTTGTGTGTGTGTGTGTGTAATAGAGACAGATCAGACTGGACTTGTTCGGTGTGTGTGTGTGTGTGTAACAGAGACAGGTCAGACTGTGAAGATTCGGAGGCCACAGTGAGGTGAATGAAGTGATCCGCCCCTGACCTACACCAGATCAAAACACACACACACACACACACACACACACACAGGCCCAATACACACACATCAGCTGTGGATTCGACTGCATCCAGACATTCTTAAGTCAAAATGCTGTGCTCTCTGTACACTCAGACAGTATAGTGCTCAGGAAACCGGAGGCAGATATACACACCTTGCACACACACACACACACACACACACACACACACACTTACACACACCACTCACTAACACACAGAGACTGGAGGCAGATATACACACCTCACACACACACTCCAGGGCCGTAGTCACCATAGACATTGAGGGGGACGTGTCCCCCCCAATATTCAAATATTACCAAAATGTCCCCCACAATATTTGGACATAGAAAAATAAAGAAAGAATAAAGCGCTATACTAGGAAACCAACACGTATCTGAAATGTAATCAAACGT
Organism: Alosa pseudoharengus; assembly: GCF_046254945.1. Taxonomy (NCBI): domain Eukaryota; kingdom Metazoa; phylum Chordata; class Actinopteri; order Clupeiformes; family Clupeidae; genus Alosa; species Alosa pseudoharengus. The sequence continues at coordinate 3,866,383 of NW_027468881.1, forward strand.
AAATAACGCACAAATAACGCTATCAAAAGCTTCCATTTACTGCACCCTGTGGTGAGGTAGGGCTGTCAACAATATCGCAAAAGCTACCGGTACAATTTTCACAAAACTTCTTGGAAAGGTGTAGCACAGGCTAAGGAAATCCCATACATGTTTGGAGCCGATCAGACTGAAAGGGAACATTTTCCATATTGTAGCCTATTCTCGCAATGATAGCGAAAGTGAAACGTTTTATTTTAAATGATGAATTTGTGCAAGCCTGTGTCATTTCTTTCACGTCATTCAACATAAATAATGCATTCATATGCTAGTAGTAATGCCAGAAATTACCGTGTATAGGCCTCTTAGAAATTATTGTTGCATCTTGCATATTATTTAGATGCGCACTCAATCGGGCATCCATGCAGGCAAAACGTGATCAAATGTGGCGACGTTTACAATACGTGATAGCCTACATTTAATGTGAATCGCGGACAATAACCAAAGAAAGGAATTTGCACCTCCATTCACCAATTAAAGGCTGTAGTAGGCCTAGTGTTTCTACATGTTGGCACAAAACGTCATTTCTGTCAGAAGGCAGTCTTTAATGCATACAGGGGTAACATGAGGTGAGTCAGACAGAAGAGGGGCCTGTCTTAGTAGCCTATTCCTGAATCCTGTCCCTTTCAAACTACGTTAAAATTGTGTGATTAGCCGCCAGCATAATAAAATCTAAATTAAAAGACAAAATCTTATTAGGCTCCAAACCTATGAGTCTAAGCCTTAGTATAAAAAAATCTTCAGGTGTAAGTAATAAGTTAAAGAACCACATTCTGTGTAATATAGAGGTTATCATAAGATACTCTAGTTTGTAATTTCTTTTAAAGTATACATTTTGAACACAAATGGAGTCACTGGTCCAGGGATGGACCAGAGAAGTTGCTTCTTCTCCACCCTTCTCTTTTCACAAAACTCACCAGGGGGGGATCTGTGTCCAGGTGTTCATAATCCATCCATGCCATGCCTATGTCCGTCAAAAGTTTGGAATAACCTAATTGACTGACCTAACTAACGACTTGTTTGTGATTTTTAATAATAGTTTTGCATGGTAGGAAATTTATTGAAATTCTGTTTGGGGGTCCCTCAGACCCCACCACAGATTTGGTCCCCCCCAATGTTGACATCATGACTACGGCCTTGACACACACACACACACTCACTCACACACACCACACACTAACACACAGAGACTAAAGGTAGATATACTGTACACACCTCACACACACACACACACACACACACACACTCACTCAGGCACGGCGCTACGGGTGGGCCTGGATGGGCCTAGGCCCACCCACTTTTCAACAGGCCCACCCAAAACTTTTCTTAAAAAAAACTTTTAATATAGTCGTTGTTTAGGTACCTTAAACGTGCACAAACGGTCTCGTTGTATCGCTGCAACCAGGAGATGAAGGATAGCTGAGATCCATAACACCTAGCACATCTCTATGGCTTAATAATGGCTTATGAAATGTTTTTTTTTTGCAATGCAGCTTGTTGATATTGTGATCATTGATCCGATTTGCATTAAAGGGCCTAATGGGTGTGATTGATCTTTATGAGCTCTCTTGGAGCATGTTTTACATGACAGATGACGTTGTCAATGAACAAGTTCTGTGCCCGAGGGGTAGGCCTAGTAGCCAGCTGATTTTGCCAGGGCTTCAGCCCCGAATGTATTTTGTACAGTTGACTAACAAATATGAAACCATTATTCCGATCGCGCATTGAAACTTTGAGGTGAGATGGACGTATTTAACATACAAGCGGACACGGGTGAACTCACTCTTCTTCATGCAGCAGATTTAACATGAACGTTACCTTCCATAACACATAATTTGGAACGTAGGCTACGTGCGTGCCCGAGGTTGGGCATGTCATTGTTTGCATTTAATATTTGGTATAGGCCTGCGTTACAAGGAAATCATGAAGTCATCAATAACAAGGTGGTGGTGGAGTTATCCTGTTCTCGTCATTTAGACTAGCCTACAAGTTCAGGTTTGTTATCAGCCTCTAGCCTACAGTCTCGAGCTGGCCAAACAGTGGTGGCCTGCTTTGCCTAGTTCGAATTAGTGAGTCTTCAATGTTCCCTTCTCCCTAAGCTAAGCATAACAAACCATATAATGCATATTGCTATTTAAAAGCCACTCTGCTAGGTGGCTATATAGTTCGTTTCTAGCAAACAGAAAATGTCAAGATAGCTAAATGTCATTACATCCTCTAATTGTCAAAATTTTATTGTCCATAATATTTAATAAATGTGGTGCAAATGAGGCTTGAGTCAGTGGATTCATTTATGAAAAGTGAGCAGCAAGTCAGGCAAAATGGGAATTATGAAAACCGTTTAGACTCTATGGGCTAAGCCCCGAATGTTTTCAACTGCCCTGCATATTGATTGAAACTATCGGGCAGTGTGATTGATCTGTATTGTTGAAAACCTAAAACAAATGAAATATTCGACTTCATTTTATACAAGCAGAACTAAACTATGTTTGGGGGAAATATTAGATTCCCACTTTTACAGCCTATAGGCCTTAGGTCTATTCGAGAGATGCGCTAAAGCACAGCCAGCAGGTATGGTGCGTAATGGAGATTCCAAAGCGCTCTTATTTGGTCAAAACCAAGGACAGTGATCGAGGATAGGTACGTCCGTCCTTTTTACAATGCAACAAACTATTTAAAGAGCATCAAGCTATTCAAATCTCTATTATGTAAGCACAAATAATATAACAGTATATTAGTCAGTCATTTGTATTAGGTTAAACAGTGATTTGATAAAGTTTTTTTAAGTCTGGCCCATCCAAAACTGGAATCCTGGCGCCATGCCTGCACTCACTCACACACACACTAACACACAGAGACTGGAGACTTTAGAGTGTGTTTCATCTCGGCGCTGGCAACTCAAGGACATCCACACAAAGACACTCACACACACACACCCATTCACAGGAGGGAGATGTGTTTCATCTCATTGCCGGCGATTCAAGGACGTCCACACACACACACACAGCCAGTGGCTGCTCCGTGTGGCTCTGGTCACAGATGGCTCACTCATACTTACACACACGCTTACATACAGTCATTCACACACACACACACACACATATCCTGTGCTTGGGCACACACACACAGTCACACAGAGAGAGAGCGACAGAAAGTCTCAGCTAGCAGCCATTTTGTGCCTCTCTGTTCACAGATGGCTTCCCCTTACTCAAGAGCCTCACTGTCACACAGCCCACAGAGATGCAGCCGGGGAACATAAATCCCCCTCCACCTACATACTCCCCCTCCACCTACATACTCCACCTACATTCTCCACCTCCATCCACCTCCACCTACATACTCCACCTACATTCTCCACCTCCACACTCCACCTACATACTCCCCCTCCACCTACATACTCCACCTACATTCTCCACCTCCACCTACATACTCCACCTACATACTCCCCCTCCACCTACATACTCCACCTACATTCTCCACCTCCACCTACATACTCCACCTACTGTACATACTCCCCCTCCACCTACATACTCCACCTACATTCTCCACCTCCACCTACATACTCCCCCTCCACCTACATACTCCACCTACATTCTCCACCTCCACCTACATACTCCACCTACTGTACATACTCCCCCTCCACCTACATACTCCATCTACATTCTCCACCTCCACCTACATACTCCACCTACATACTCCCCCTCCACCTACATACTGTACTCCCCCTCCATCCACCTCCACCTACATACTCCACCTCCACCTACATACTCCACCTACATTCTCCACCTCCATCCACCTCCACCTACATCCCCACCTCCACCTCTCTCTCCATCCCCCCTCCTCCTCCACCTCTGCCCCATGGAGGCGCAATGGTAGAAAGAAAAAGCAAAAAAGAGGGAAGTATAGAGAGAGCGGGAGATGGGGCTGCAGGAGGGGAGGTGTAGAAAAGAGGGGGGAGGGGAATGGAGCAGGAGGGGAGAGAGGGGGATAAAAAAATGGTATCGTCTGACTGGCACCTTGGAGTGTCACCCCTGCTAGGACATAATGATATGCAATTACTGAGCCATGGTGTGTGTGTTGTGTGTCTGAGTGTTTATACATTTGAGTGAGTGTGCACTGGCAAGTGGGCATGTCTAAGAGCTTATATATATATATATATATATATATATATATACATATATATATACATGTGGGTGTGTGTGTGTGTGTAGCCACCCCGCTGATCTTTACAGCTTTAATTACAGGCTGTGTGTGTGTGTGTGTGTGTGTGCAGGCGCTGTCAGGTTGCTCCTGCATTGATTGATTACATGCAGAGGAGGAATGAGCACTGATCTGGTAAACTTTATTTTGGGTGGCAGCCCCGACGTGACCGGCATGAACCCCCACCTCCCTCCTCCTGATCTCACAGCTCCCTCTCTCTCTCCTTCTCTCCCTCCCTCTCCCACTCTGCTCCTTTTCTCTCTCTCTCCTTCTCTCCCTCCCTCTTCCTCTCCCACTCTGCTCCCTTTTTCTCTCTCTCTCCCACTCTCTGATCTATCTCTCCATCATCCTCTCACTAACAGTATTTTCCTCTCACTCATATCTCACTCTTTCTCAGACACACACACACTCACTACACCTACACCCCCCCCCCCACCCCACACACACACTCTCACACACAAACTTGCTCTCTTACACCACCCCCCTCTCTCTCTTGCACACACACACACAGACACACACACACACAAGTACTCCCCCCCCTCTCTTTCTCTCTTAGCTCTTGATTTAGACCCCGTCCACACGGAGACGCCTTTTGGGTTAAACGCACAGGTTTTGCTTCGTCTTGGCCGATCGTCCAAACGAATCCTGTAAACGCACTGCCCAAAACCGCACTTTTTTGAAACCTGGTCCCTGGGTGGAAAAATCTGAAACCGTAGCCCTTGTGAGTTCGTTTGGACGGCGAAACCACATATCCTTGATGATGTCATCGCCACACCTCAGCTGCCCTGGACTTGACACTTATAGTATTGCCTAACAATACTAGTTTTCATACATGACATTATCTACGATTACACACAGTAGGATAAATATCACAACTGGTGCTGCGCAGCGCCAATCATTATCATGACTTGGTGGACTGAACAGTGTTTTCCCTGTGTTTTCTTGATGCATTTCTAGCTATCGTCGGTGACGCAAGAGAACTAGTCAGATGTTAATAGGGAAGTGCGGTGTAGGTTTAAATTAATTTGTGCGTAGTGCCAGTCATTTATTTTACATGTCTTACAACATAAATAAATGCATTCATAGTCTAGTGAAGTCAGATATGAGCATACAAAGACGTGCTCATGTTAAGCCTATGGTAGATGCGCACTAAATGCGAATGCGTGATTTGATGCAGGCAAAAGTATCGACTGTTACTAATGAAGGTATTATAGCAATATTATAAATGTGGCGACAGAATAGCCTAACTTGGGTAGACCTAGCATTTAGTAGCCTATGCAACGGTGATAGCCAAAACTAATGTGAATCGCGGACTATCCTACAACCAAAGAAAGTAAAGGAGATTATTTGTACCTGCATTAGCCAAATAAAGGACGGGACTGCACCCTTCACAAACCGTAAAAATGAAATTTATTAGTTTTAGAGTTGACTACAGTTGGCAGTTCACTATCAGTCCACACAAACAATTCTGGTTTGTCTGTTTGTATATATTTCTGTAAGAGAAACAGTGCCACCTATAGGCCTGGGGTATGAAGTAACGTGTTGAGTCGTGTTGAGATGGATCCGTTTGGACGCAAATATTCTTGATACGGTTCCAGGGAAGACGGAGGAAAAAAAGATCGGTTTGGTACGTGTGGACTAGCACTTCCTCAGCCATGTGTTCCCGGAAGGTCTTTTGTTGAGGGTGTCAGTGTTTCAATGCTGACACTGTGTGTGTGTGTGTGTGTGTCTCTGTGTGTGTGTGTGTGAGTTTTAATGTTGTCACTTTTAATGTGTCTCAGTAAGGCCCTGCCTCCAGCAGCCAGCCCCCTCATTGGCTGACGCCTGGGTCAGTCACGCACGAACACCTCACCAAAACACACTTGATTGAATGAAGTATCGATTCTCTGGGCTATCAAGAGGTGATTTAAATTTGGTCGCCCAGGTGATGATTTTCGGACAGAGCTTTCGATGTATGTGTGTATGTGTGTGGGTGTGTGTAGGATTCTGTTACCTTGACAGGAGCTCTCTCATAGCAACTGTTACCTCAGTGTAATCATTAGCAGGTGAAGATAAAGCCAGTTGGCTCAAGAGTCTCATAGGTGCACACAGACAGGTAAGTGTCTCATAGGTGCACACAGACAGGTAAGTGTCTCATAGGTTCGCACAGACAGGTAAGTGTCTCATAGGTGCACACAGACAGGTAAGTGTCTCATAGGTTCGCACAGACAGGTAAGTGTCTCATAGGTGCACACAGACAGGTGAGTGTGTCTCATAGGTGCACACAGACAGGTAAGTGTCTCATAGGTGCACACAGACAGATTACATCCAGGTCAAAGGTCTGGCGGGGACACATTCAGATCTCTCAGTGCTGGTTTGTTAGCAGTGCTAGCATTCAGATCTGATCAAGGCCAGATCTCTCAGTGCTGGGTTGTTAGCAGTGCAGGCATTCCCAAGGTCATGACGCTTTCTATGAAGGTCAGCGCTATAATGATTTATGTATACATTCACAACACGATATAATGCGATCATAAATCACTATAAATAGTAAATCACTATAATTATAATCATTTACACAACCACCATGAGACCCTAGCAATGTTCACAATGCATTACGGCCTGTATAGCTTTATTGTATAATTGTAACTAATAATTATTTTACTTTACAGATTTTATGATTACAGGGCAAAAATCTCAGGTCATTTTGCAATGGCCTTCATAGTAAGTATGAGCACATTTACTCAAGTTGAAGGGGCAATACACATTTATTCACATGTAGCTGACAACAGACTTGCTTTTCAAACAGCATTATAGAATAGCAATAGAGAAAAGCTCCCCAGACATGCACTGTGTGTGTGAGCGAGAGAGAAAGTGTGTGTGTGTGTGTGCTTTTGTTTCAGGTAGGCTCTATTGTCTTCATTCAGGGCTGTTTTCATTGTCACTTTACTCTCTGAATCAGACACCGTTGGTCGGTTGTGTGTGTGTGTGTGTTAATTCTCTCTGAATCAGAAACTGGTGGGTTGGTTGTTTTGGTTTGTCTGAAGGTTCTTAAGTGCAGCTTTTCTTCTGCTTGTGTGTGTGTGTGTGTGTCCTGTAACAGCTCGTGTGTGTGTGTCAGCACAGCTCCAGTATGTGTGTACTCTGTGCATACCTGTGTGTGTTCCGGGCGTACCCGTGTGTGTGTGTATCGTGCATAACTGTGTGTGTGTACTTGTGTGCGTGTTCCATGCGTACCTGTGTGTGTGTTCCGTGCGTACCTGTGTGCGTGTTCCGTGCGTACCTGTGTGTGTGTGTATCATGCGTACCTGTGTGTGTTCCGTGCGTACCTGTGTGTGTGCCGTGCGTACCTGTGTGTGTGTGTTGACCTGATGATGTGTCTCCAGCCAAACAAATGTACAGAGTTGACCTGGTCGTGCTGTTATACCTGAACATAGTTTTATCTGCAGGCCTCAGAGTCATATTTTATACATAGTGTACATTCAGACGTCCTCATTCTGAGCTTGCAAACATCCAAACTCTGATGGAATTAGTAGACTGGAGGTGCAGTGGGAAGCATGCGGGATTTGCAGCATGTTTGGAGAGTGAACCGGTCAAATATGAGATCTCTGTCAGGATTAAGGTGCTGTTGCTTTGGCAACCCAGGGCTTGGGGAGGATCTTATTTTAGAGTGTGTGTTTGTGTGTGTGTGTTCAGTGTGTGTGTGTGTGTGTGTTCAGTTTGTGTGTGTGTGTGTGTTCAGTGTGTGTGTGTGTGTGTGTGTGTGTGTTCAGCGTGTGTGTATGTTTAGCGTATGTGTGTGTGTGTGTTTAGTGTGTGTGTGTGTTTAGTGTGTGTGTGTGTGTGTGTTCAGTGTGTGTCTGTGTTCAGCGTGTGTGCGTGTTCAGTGTGTGTGTTGTTCTCAGTGGGAAAGAGGTCAGAGAGGGAGTAGATGTTTGTGTTGATCCTCCACTCAGCAATCACCAAAACAGCACTCTACTGAGAGAGGACCACCATGAAGTGGAGAAGAGGAGAGGGGGGGGGGGTGAGACAGAAGAGAGAGAAGGGGGGATGAGAGAGAGAAGGAGAGTGTGATGAGAGAGGGGGCAGGGGGAGAGGAGAGAGAGAAGGAGAGGGGATGAGATAGAGGAGAGAACAGGGGAACTGAAAAACAAAACACACACACACACTCTCGCAGAGGGGGATATATGCACACACACACACACTCACACAAACACACACACACACACTTATTCAACACTGGCCCAGTAGGGAGGGATTTGGACCATGAGCAGTGTTTTAGGACTCTTACATGGTTTTTGCAATTCTATAGAAAATCTTAGATTATTAATAATCCCATTCCTATCAAGAATGTGTGTGTGTGTGCTTGAGTTTGAAGGGGTGGTTGTCTGACCTCAACAGAAGCAGTCCAAGAGTATTAGCAGCATACAAGATAATCCAAGAAAAAACCCATCTGATTGATGGCAGCTCTTGTTTCATTGTCCAGTGAAATGGGACAAACGGCAGCACACGAGAGGCGATGGGAGCAGGCATCAAGCAAAGGATCATGAGATCTGTCTGGACATGGAGCTGGGGCTGATGGGATACGTGCCCATCATGCTCCTCAGCAGCAATGCATCGTGCCGGATCTGGCCCAGACCTGAACCAGACCCCAGCCGGACCCCCACAGGCCTCAGAGGCTTAAAGGTCATCGCCTTGGACATGACAACAGCAAAATGCCTGCTGATTGGACGCTTAAGAGCCAGTGGCTTCAGTGGCATCGGTGACATTACCACTAATGCAGAACATGGTGATGGAACTCTGATGGGGTATTTGGGAGCTGGTCGATGGTGGTGAAACTCTCTGATGGGGTATTTGGGGGCTGGTCGATGGTGGTGGAACTCTCTGATGGGGTATTTGGGGAGTGGTCGATGGTGGTGGTGGTCAAACAGGTAAAGGTGCACATGTGCAAGCTTTATTCATATTTCCATTCCAGAGTGTAAGTGTATTTAAAGGATAATTCCGGTGTGATTTTGACCTAAAGTGTGTTAAAACATGATACCGAGTGTGAACGTATGTCTCATAGCTATAAAAAATTCTGTGTAAATGCATGGATTCCAGTTGGGGCTACTGAAAGCAACTGAATCCATGCATTTCCACTGAATTATTTTTGGAATCTGATCCCTTATCATACCTGTTCGTTCGTACTCGTCGCTCGACTTATCGTGACTAAATTCAAGATGGCGTCGAACGGTAAAATTCCTTAAGGTACTGTCTGTATAAATGGTCTTGTAAATAAACTACCAGTGCTTTTTCAAAGTTCTCCATGTCTCGTTTTAAATGTCAAGGCCCTCGGAAGTCTACCAATGAAGTATGGAGCTACTTTGAGCCTCGTAAATGGTGTAAAACAGTGATTTATTTGCATGGCTAGGCTAGCCCGAGGCACCACAACGAAACACTGTTGGTAGCATTGGCTAACTAGCGCCAGATTTCTGAGTGCAGGGGACAAGCCGAAGTGAGCTATGAGACATACGTTCACACTGGGTATCATGTTTCAACACACTTTAGGTCAATATCACACCGGAATTGTCCTTTAACTATATTATAGATGGCATCACATCTGTATTTAACAGTATGCTGTAGTGTATGTTACAGCTGTTTCCTGTGGCCGATCAGCAGATAAACTAGTGTTGGTGTGTATTTAACAGTATGCTGTAGTGTATGTTGCAGCTGCTTCCTGTCCTCCTAAAGGCTGGGCTTTGGGCAGTGCTGTTGGGCTTTATCCTGCGCTGAAGAGGTCACTCTCCATTGCTCTACATTTTCACACCACATTAGGCTTTACAAATGAGAGCTTCATACTTGTTATGCACACCCTCTAACCCCCTCAATTAAATACACCAGTCCACACACACACACACACACACTTTTACAAACACACACAAATCCTGTGTTGGATTTTCAGAAAGTGGCCACTTGGTTTTCATTAGAGACTGGGGAGTGTGTGTTTTCCAACATCTGGCTATGGGAAACACACACACCCACACACACACACACACACACAGAGGTCAGAGTGCTCCATGCCTTACTCTATGAGAAACACACACACACACACACACACACAGAGGTCAGAGTGCTCCGTGCCTTACTCTATGAGAAACACACACACACACACACACACACACACACACACACACACACACACACACACACACACAGAGGTCAGAGTGCTCCCTGCCTTACTCTATGAGAAACACACACACACACACACACACACACACACACACACACAGGTCAGAGTGCTCCGTGCCTTACTCTATGAGAAACACACACACACACACACACACACACAGGTCAGAGTGCTCCGTGCCTTACTCTATGAGAAACACACACACACACACACACCCACACACACACACACAGAGGTCAGAGTGCTCCGTGCCTTACTCTATGAGAAACACACACACACACACACACATACACACAGAGGTCAGAGTGCTCCGTGCCTTAGTCTATGAGAAACACACACACACACACACACACACACAGAGGTCAGAGTGCTCCCTGCCTTATTCTCAGTGCGGCTACATGAGCATCAAGTTTCATGTTACTTTTTACATGCTGTCATTTTTAGCTCTTACTATGTCACTGTATTATTGTGTTGTTGTTGTCGCTGTATTATTGTGTTGTTGTCGTTGTTGTTTTACTGTGTTGTTGTTGTCACTGTATTATTGTGTTGTTGTTGTTTTACTGTGTTGTTGTTGTCACTGTATTATTGTGTTGTTGTTGCTTTACTGTGTTGTTGTTGTCACTGTATTATTGTGTTGTTGTTGCTTTACTGTGTTGTTGTTGTCACTGTATTATTGTGTTGTTGTTGTTGTTTTGCTGTGTTGTTGTTGTTGTTGCTGTATTATTGTGCTGTCGTTGTTGTTTTGCCCTGCTGTGGGCCTGAGAGAACCGCAATTTCCATCCTCTGTACGTCTCTGTGTAAACACAGCAAACTTGACTGAGTACTGGAATGGAGCCCCAGCTGTGGCGCAACTGGCCGGGTTCGATTCCCGCCCCGTGGTCCTTTCCGGATTCCACCCCGACTCTCCCTCCCACTTACTTCCTGTCACTCTCCACTATCATGTTGCATTAAAGGCATAACAGCCCCAAAAAATATACTTTAAAAAAAAAAAGAGTAGTGGAATGGGCGTTTGGTGTTTTAAGCCCCCAACGTCGTCTTCCAGGCTGCATGGAAGGCACTAGGGTTAGGCAAGTGTTAGGGTTAAGGTTAGGTGCCTTTAAGTCAACGGTTGCAGTGCTGCCTTGAAGTCGACGGTGGGGGCTTAAAACACCATCAAGCAGTTGAATGCGCTTCCACCATGGTTTTACGTCCACTAAAGCTGAGCTTTACTACTCTGTAGGAGAAGATCCCTCACATGCCGATATGCGTACACATTTGATTGGACGTGTGTCAAACATACAGGTCTAGTGTGATCGCTCATGCGTCCCATACACAGTCCCACAATGCATTGCTTCTTTTACATAACGGCCAATCAGTGTGCAGCAGGCCGCAGTCTCCCCCTGGAAGAGATGAGAGAGCTGTTTGCCCCTCGGGCCGGGGTGGATTATGGGTAAAGTCGCCCCAATCCCGGCCTTCGCCACTTCAGACGCAGCTGAGGGCAGAGAAAGGTTGGCAGCTCATTAAGACCTGAAGCCTCTTCCCACGCAAGGATTTACAGTGATCCAGGCTCAACCTGTTATGTCTATATGTGTGTGTGTGTGTGAGTGTCAGTGTGGGTGTGTGTGTGCCAGGTCTGACAAAGTCATCATGCCTGAGCCCTGATTTAGCCTCCTCGCCTTTTTCTCAGACAGACAGATGCGCGCACACACACACACACACAAACGTGCAGTTTCTCAGATTGAGATGCTGGTTTGGCTTTGCTGGAAAAAAAGACTTTGAAATCTGCAGCTTAATTGGCAAATAATGCTTAAAGAAGTAATTTACCAATGGTATTGCCACCTCAGGCACTGTGTGTGTGTGTGTGTAGAAATAAAGAGAGAGAAATAAGGAAGCGATAGTCGGAGAGTGGGAGAACTCGTTGGTTCCAGCTGCCTGCGTAAGCCAGTCAGCCATGCTCAGAGTGTCTCCTCTGGTCAAGATGAACTGGAATAATGACCACAGGAATCAATAGCACGAGTCAGAGGGAGGTATCCCTCAGTCCAGGATAGGCTCACATCCGGCCCACGTCTGGATCACTTCTGGCCCACGTCTGGCTTGGGTCAGTGCAAGACTGAGCAGCTATCGCTGACGGTACATAGATAAGATACAGACTTATTGACTCGTTAAGTCTCACGTTAAGATGGGCTTGTTCGGCTGTGTGTGTGTGTCTGTGTGGTGTGTGTGTGTGTGTGTCTGTGTGTGTTTATACAGAGTCTGATAGTTAATTAACACACACCATCTGACCTGTTGACAAGCGGATCAGCGAGTAACTAGGACGGCGGTTTCCTAGGGGACGGAAGGACCTTGCGTCACAGAACCAGTATAGCGTTAAATATGTTTATATAGTCTGAAGTCAGACTGTAGGAAATATATCAATATGTCATGAGCATTTATAAATACAAATAAATTAGAAAATTAGTATTCTCCAGAACAAAGAGGCCAGAAACTATTGGCGCAAATAAAATGCAAAATGTGGAAAAAGAACATTGACATAATTATGTACATGTGAATCACACTCAGTGCTCTTCACCACAGTGTGTGTCCTCTCACTCACACACACACATACACACATAAGTAACTGTGTCCTCTCACTCAGTCTCTCTCTCACACACACACGCGCACACACATCTGCGCTTTACCTGTCGGAGCTGAAGGGAGCTCAGTGACTGGTCAGCAGAGGTGTTAACACACGGCCGCATGTGTGCCTGTAGCCTGACAGAAAGACTAAAAATGCCTGACTCAGACGAATGCACACACACACACACACACACATTCTAGACTCACAGCTGTGGACGTAAAGCCGGACGCGCGGGCAGAGGGGGGATCCTGCTGCCTGGTCAGCGTTTGACCCAGATGTGGCCCAGTCATGGCCCAGTATCAGACAAGCTCTTTGCTCTCATATATTATCTCCTCGTTTATAGAAGTGTCTGCCAGCGAGTGGAAAATTGTGCTGAAGCACCGAGTTTCACCGGCTCAGGTTAATAGAGACGGCCTTTAAAGATGACACACACACACGCACACACACACTCACACACACACAAACTCTCTCACACACACACACACACACATACTCTCTCACACACACACACACACTCACACACTCTCACACACACACACACACATTCACACACACACACACACACCGAGTTTCACCGGCTCAGGTTAATAGAGACGGCCTTTAAAGATGACAGCTGCACACACTATCTCTTTCTCTCTCACACA
>NW_027468881.1:3885000-3892500 GCF_046254945.1 Alosa pseudoharengus
ATTAACACCACTTAAGATAACCAGGTTTTGTCAACCCTGGTTTAACAAAGTAACCCTGGGTTACATCTGGGTAGGTTAAGCTCCCTTCGTAGTACAGGCCCCTATACACACTCAGGGCCAACATTCAGATCTTACATAACTATACACACAACGCTCACACACACTCTAACTTTACGTCTTCTATGACGTATATATACACTGCGACACTCACTCACTCAGACACCACATGATATATGGAGCTAACTCAGCAATCAAAAACACACACAGACACAACGTCAATACAGAACACACACACACACACACACACACACTTTGTCCCTCATATAGTGACGGGAGCTCTCATGCCCCCACGCCTGAAACACTGAGGGTCTGCTGGTCTCAGGGGAGTGTGTGTGTGTGTGCGCGCACGCATGATAAAGACCTTGTGTCCTCCTGCAGGGCGAGTCAAACTCATATACACAGAGAGAGAGAGAGAGAGAGACACACACACATGGTGTGTGGTGTTTTAAGCCCCCAACGTCGTCTTCCAGGCAGCGCTGCATGGAAGGCACTAGGGTTAGGCAAGGATTAGGGTTAGGGTTAAGGTTAGGTGCCTTGAAGTAGACGGTGGGGGCTTAAAACACCATGGAGCCACACATACACACACACACACAATGTTTTCTTATCTCTGTGTGCTGTTAAAGGCCTTTGATGTCTCCTGAAGGACGAGTCAAGCTCATACACACAAACAAAAAACACACACACATATATACATACATACACAAACACACACATACACACACACACACACACATGCACGCATACTCACACACATGCACACATACAGTGGGTCCCAGTTAAGTTTGGACGGGTTCCTTCATGAATCACGCACCCCATTTTCTCAGCAGAAATGGCACAAACTGCAGTTGACACAAACAACCACAAGGTGTCACTTGGGAGTTCTGCCACTACTATTTTTGATGCGACTTGACTTAACTGCTTCCATGACGCAGTGAGCCATTACCAAAGATAATACAATAGCGTGAGTTTATATATCTTATACCCTATTTGTGACGGTTACTTATAGATTTGATAGTGTAAAGATAAGCGCATGAGACTTTCAGCGGGGGCACAGGAACTTAAATTGATCACGGTAGTTTAAGTTTACACTTAAACAGACAAAACATTCTAATATGAAAATGTAGATGCAATTGTTGTAAAATGGTGCAGCTCCTTTAAGAAAGCCCCGTGAGCAGGGATGGAAAGAGAGAAAGCGAGGGATGTGTGTTATACTTAGATGCGTGTGGAAAAAGTAGACGCGCTGTTGAGACTGGAGTGAGTCATATTCAAAATAATATTGCATATTCATTCATTGCAACCGCAGCATGCCTGCTTGCCGACGTTCAAACGAAAAAGATATCAAAGCACCTTTTGCGTTTGAATGTAGCACGTTTTTTTTAAACAGCTGGATAAATGATTTAGCTAATTGATTATAGCCTGCACACCAGCAATTGTTGAACATTTACCTGTACAAGACAGTAGCCCAGCCTAACAAGCATGTTGCATGTTGTAGGCCTACTGTAGAAATTTCACTTAAATTGCAACCGCATCTTGCCTGCTTGCCGACGTTCAAACGACAACAAAAAAGATATCAAAGCAACAAGAGGGTTGAGTCTGAATGACTCATATCGCTCCTCATAACCATCTATAAAAAAGTGTTTTTTCTTTTCTTTTTGAGCACGTCCGAATCCCAGGACATAACGCACTGGACCTTATAATATGCTCGAGATATAATTCCAAAGGGGGCAGATAGGGGCCTACTGCACTTAAAACTTTAAAAGATTGAACGAAGCTTCCCGAAATTTGAAATTGCGATCAGTGACTGGCATCGGGTGAAGCTTTTCGAAGTTGAACAGGCTATTAACTATTTGCGCACCTCAATGTCACAAGAGAGACTGGGCTCTCCCTTCTATGAATTGAAAAAGACGTTATGCTACCTGCAAACTGGCCTATGATTTCATTGCTGAGTTTGCGGCAAAGCAAGACAATGTTTTTTCAGAGTCAGGATATGGCGAGTCAGTGTCATTTATTTGTCCAATGTTAGCCTACAGTACAGACCAGTTTCCATAGTGCACATCTTATCAACAGTTTGAATGTTGTGTGTGTTTCTGCTCATTGACAAATACCGTTCAGCACAATGATTCATGCCCAATTAATTTCCCCTGTTAAAGTGTTCGCCTTTGTTACACTATTTGGTTTCGTGATGTAGCCTATGATAAACACCATATGGCCAAATATGTGACTCAGCTAATGTTATAGGCTATACAATTTCCCCTCTTAAAGACAAGCTGGTGTAGCTTATTAGACTAGGCTACTAAAATGCACCGACGGTTGCCTTGGCTATGTGTAAAGCAGTGGTCCCCAAACTTTTTCTTCCGAGGGCCAGCTCACTATGCCTGGCTCTAAGAGAGGGCCAGAGACTCGGAGTATATCAGTAACCATAAATAGCTTAGCGCTGTGAACAAAGGCAGTCTACCTTAGTTGAATATTCCATTTAATCTATAGGCTATTCCAATTTAATACCATTGTTATCTGTGTTTATATTGCCATCATGCCATATCAGTGTAAAATGTAGCTCAAATGAAATAATAATAATAGCATTCTCAAAACTATAAGCAGGGAGTCCCAAAAGTATATTTTGAACTCTGAACTTTGCATAGGCTACACAGCTTGTACAAGTTGTGAACAAGCAATATCCTACAAATAATTGAAAGTTCTCAAACTATGAGTTTTATGAAGTGGTGGCAGAAACATCTGAAATGACCACCATTCTAACTTTCACTCACCTGATGAGAACTTTGTGAACTCTGTATGAACATTTGAACGAGTGAATAAAAAAATTCAAATATAAATAATTATACCAGAAAGTTCCAGAATTATGACTTGAATAGAAGTTAGTTAGTTATTAACAATTAATTGATACATTTTTAGAAAACTTTGAGCACTGATGCAGTCAGCAGAGGCCTCACATTGTTTGCAGGTAGGCCTACTATACATTTCATTTAGTTTTCGATGGCAAACGCGAAACAGCGTCAAAACAACCACCAGTGGACAAAAAGAGTATTACATGTGTACTGTTAAGACCCGCCATAGAGAATGAATGGGGGAAATTACGGAGGTTTTAGTTTGACGATGTCGTACTCCCGTGCGGGCCGGATCCTATATACCACGGACATGTTTTGGGGGGCCACCTAAAATGAGGTGGCGGGCCGTATCCGGCCCGCGGGCCGTAGTTTGGGGACCACTGGTGTAAAGTATAAGCTATCGCATGATTTCATGCACGTAAGTTCATGCATCTGTCAAGTTCGCACAGGGCCTCGCACCATCTGTCAAGTTCGCACAGGGCCTCGCACCCCCTTGCGACGGCCCTGCAGCTCCTCCTAAGACAGCGAGGAAAAAGTTAAAATACGCGATAAACCCGGAAAAAGGTGGCAGGTTTGTTTCGGTCCCGGTGATTATTTGTGAAATTATGCAAACGACAGCCTTTTCAAGGCATTTCAAGGAAGGTGTCTTAGCATGCAAGCTCCCAAATTGACCCAGTAGCCTACAGAAGGCATCAATAAATTGTTGGGACTGGGGAGGGTCATGCGTTTTTTCTCAATCACTTTGGAGGGTCATAGAAAAATTTCTTGCTGGCGAGGGAGGGTCACGTCTTTTTTGACTAACGCTCCCAAAACTCCTCCGGTAGCCCCTTAAATAAATAACGAACAGTCCCTAATTGATTATAGCCTGTAGGCCTACACCAGCAATTGTTGAACATTTACCTGTACAGGACATTGACAGTAGCCCAGCCTAACAAGCAGATGTTGCAAAAGACATCAAAAGATGCAATTAATCAGAAATAAATAATGTAATCTGCATCGCTTTATTTAACAAACTGCAAGCAACAAGAGGGTTGAGTTCGCTGTGAGGCCAAACCCAAGAGCAGAGCCTATCTGTTAAGGCACTCGATATGCTAACGAGCTGTGTGCGCCTGGAAAGACAATAGAAGATACTTTCTGAATAGCACAGCGAAGACGGCTCTGGTCATCCCATACCCTCCCCCCACTTCCTGTAGCCTATCATTATGACTTGTTGCCGTTTTGGGACATTACGTTTTTTCATGTTAAGCCCCCCTCCCCCACCCCCTTCTTTCACAAGCAGTGGGGGAGCGCAGGGCACAAAGTAACACTTTTTGGTAGACAAAGGAGGGTTCTCCGCGCTTCTGTCGTTTGGCGACAATCCAGTGCAACCAGGCCAGGGGCTCGTTTCTAGAAAGCATCGTTTGCTAACTTGCGTCGCAACCTTGGTAGTTCACTCCATCGTTCTTGGATTTGGTGTTTCTAGAAAGGGTAGTTCAAACTCTCAATCGCAAACAAGGACGCAAAGTTTGGTCGTTTGAACTACTGCCCCTAGGCAGTCGCACTTGTGTCGTTCCTTGGTAGTTCCTGATGGTGTCCGGAACGCCTAACCAAAAATCACACCGCCTAACCAAAAATTACGAAGTGGATGTTTATCTCGTGACTCAATGATTGATCTATCCTGTAGCTTAATTTTGACTCCCCTACTTGGCTCATTCTTGCTATTTATGTTAATTCGAGTATTGCCTTGCTTTTTGAAAAGCTAATATTATAATCTTCACAGACACCTAAAATCAGTCCAGTGAGAAATGGTGTAGTGGTTAAAGCAGGTGACTTGTTATCCCAGCGTTGTAGGTTCGATTTTCTTATGATGTGATATTGTCGTCTTGCTTCTCGCTACCTGCAGGTGATCAGTGTTTTTGACTGATGTGTTGTACCTATTGGTCTCTCAATGTAGAGTAAATAAATGGTCAATACCTATTGTTGTGTCTCGTTGGCCTACTCTTACTCAGAGGTGAAAAGAAGAGATAGGATGCAAACTCTGGCCGAGCGCGCAGTGCACCGACGCTCTGCCTTTAAGCCACGAGACAGTTGGTAAAACTTGCAATACCCAGTAATTCGTCCTGGCTATATATTTTTTCCAACATAGATATTTAACCCAAATAATGACTAATATTGGTCGGCTTAAGTTAACTGTTTTGTATGCTTGCAATAGGTTTAGGTTTTTGCTGATGACAATGCCAGCATTAATCACTCGGTTTAAATTAGAAAAATGTTGACATAGGCCGTGACAGGACATTTCTAGGGGGTGGGGTATTAGCCTACACGTTGCCATTGTTTCCACCAATGATATGCATCGCTGCATCATCAACAACGTTGTTGGAACTACGGTGTTCGAACGTCGGAGGTAACGAATTGCGACACAGGTAGCCTACGATGCTTTCCTAGCGTTCATGGGCTTTGGAAAAACCTTTCTCCGAGTGAAAACATCATCATTCCGCGTCATTCACGTCATGTAATGTGTGAGTCAGAGGTCAGAAACTGGGGCTAGATTTTGCAGAGTTGCCCAGTTAGGGGCTCGTCATCACTTTTGTCGTCACGTTGTAGTTCATTTGTAGTCCATGTGGCCTTTCATGTCCAACAGTTTTAATGTGAACTTGGGAATTTGCCGTTTCCGTCACTTGAAATCTGCATATCTTTCTTTCACGAGCGTCTTACACTATATTTTAAGCAAATACAGTTGTTTGTTTAGGATTAATGAGTGTATGTTTTAACCTTTGTTGTAGCATCTGTGTTTGTCACACATTCCGACGGCAAAGCACATTAACACTTGCTGTCGGAAAAACAAAGTAGCCATGGGGGCGGTCCTTGTCATTCCGAAGTGCCCTGAATGCACCATTTCTGGAAACAGGTGTAACAATGTCGTTGTTTGGTCGCAAGTTGCGTCGTACCACGGTGGTTGAGCAACGTCGTTGCTAACTTTCTTTAGAAACGACCCCCTGTTCTGGAAATACGCGCATTAACCCACTGGACCGTCAGACAACGCTATCTGCTTCGAGTAGGCCTATTGGGTAGGACTGTAGCCTACACTGGTTGCTGTGGCACAGTCTTGAGTGATCGAATTCGTTTTCCTTTGTCATATGAATGCTGTCATTTTGTTAACATTACTGTTAAGGAGATGCTGTAGGCAAAGGCTATATTTTACCTCGTTAGTGTAGTAAAACAAATCAGAACTATTCACGAGGTCTCTGGGCAGCATATTTGTGTTCTGTTAGCAAGTGAACTTCTCATGACTGCCGACAAAGTAGCCTACTGCCAGCTGACGAAGCTCTCATTTTAAAACATTACTGAGAGACAGGCACTGTACAATCAAGACATCTTG
The DNA here is from genome assembly GCF_046254945.1 of Alosa pseudoharengus. Lineage (NCBI taxonomy): Eukaryota > Metazoa > Chordata > Actinopteri > Clupeiformes > Clupeidae > Alosa > Alosa pseudoharengus. Next base: position 3,891,262 of record NW_027468881.1, read on the forward strand.
CCACTGAATCCAAAACTATGTTTAACATTATGTACAAAGCTTATAGGCTACAGTGGACTAGCATGTTGCAGGGGCTGCTAAAAACACAGAGAAACGCACTGAAAACTCGGCCAATCACAGCCCTTGCTGTCGAATGCTCCGTCCGGTTCGACCGTGGAACTCCACAGCGGACTATGCTGCCCCCAAGCGGCTGCAGTTGTACTTACATTTCACCCAGCTGCGTGAATCACCTTGATGGTGAATGAAGTGTCAATTCTTAACTGGGACCCACTGTACACACACAAAAAGACAGCTAGAAATGTTTCAATCTCTGTGTGTTGAGAGTGTTTACATGTCTGTGAGTGTGTATGTGTGTAGGTACATGTGTGTGAGTGCATGTGTGACGTCCCTGCTTGGTCCGTCTGCTTGCGTTTTTCTGCTGGTTGTCTCTGTCATTGCAGGTATTGGCGGCGTGAGAGTGGCCAGCGCACCTATCGGTGCTACCTGGCCGGTGCATAAAGGGCACGGGTGTTCCCCTGCTGCCAGAGCTGCGGGGCTGCTGCTTTTTGGGCCTTCGTGGGGTTTTTGGATGGCCTAGTTTTCCTTTGTCTCTTTGTTTTTGCATCCACGCATTTCACTTCTCAGTCCATATCGTATCGCACTCACGCACTTCGCTGGCATACTGAGTACTTCATATACTGACATGGACATTTTTGATCGTTTTGATTAGTTTTTGTAAAATAAATAAGTTGACCCTTCTATGCTTGTCCTCCTCTGTTCTGGTTATGGCCTTTGAGCCAAGCCGTAACAGTATGTTAACATGTTTGTGAGTGTGTGTTTGCTACAGCACACAGCCCCCCCCCACACACACACCCACACACACGCATCATCATCATCATCACCATCATCATCATCATCATCTTGAAAGCACATCATCACCACCATCATCATCATCATCATCATCATCATCTTGAAAGCACATCATCATCTTGAAAGCACTCACACATTCATACACACACAAAAATGCGCTCTCTCTCTCACACACACACACACACACACACACACACCTGAGAGTCCTGATCTTAAGGCAGTAATGCACTACCCTGGAAATCCAGATTTCTCGCGAGAGCACAATGGAATTGTCTCTGCGAGACACTCTGGCAAAGAGCAATGATGCACGTTACTTTTCCCCTTGCATTCCGAGGAACCAACTAAACTGATGAAGACAGCGCTGCAACATTGGAGAACAGTACACATTGG
>NW_027468881.1:3912500-3915000 GCF_046254945.1 Alosa pseudoharengus
ACACACACACACACACACACACACACACACACACACACACAGACTAGGGGGGAAAGGTGGACGGGGCCAAAGACTGCCTTCTGTACTCCAGTGACTGCCATCTCTATCTTGAATTGTCATCTCCAATGCTTTACATTCTATTCATTAATCTGTTCACTCACATCTATTGAATCTTATTGACTCTTTCTCACTCACTCAATTACTCATCTGCAGAGAGTGTGTCTCCATCTTATAGAGGAGGAGGAGAGTGCGTCTCCATCTTATAGAGGAGAAGAGTGTGTCTCCATCTTATAGAGGATTAGAGTGTGTCTCCATCTTATAGAGGAGGAGGAGAGTGCATCTTATAGAGGAGGAGGAAAGTGCGTCTCCATCTTATAGATGAGGAGGAGAGTGTGTCTCCATCTTATAGAGGAGGAGGAGGAGAGGGCATCTCCATCTTATAGAGGAGGAGGAGAGTGTGTCTCCATCTTATAGAGGAGGAGGAGAGTGCGTCTCCATCTTATAGAGGAGGAGGAGAGTGCATCTCCATCTTATAGAGGAGGAGAGTGTGTCTCCATCTTATAGAGGAGGAGGAGAGTGTGTCTCCATCTTATAGAGGAGGAGGAGGAGAGTGCGTCTCCATCTTATAGAGGAGGAGAGTGCGTGTTTGTTGGAGAAAATGTGTTTGTGTCAGGTGTGTGTGTGTGTGTGTCAGGTGTGTGTGTGTGTGTGTGTCAGGTGTGTGTGTGTGAGGTGTGTCAGTTGTGTGTGTGTGTGTATGTGTGTCAGGTGTGTGTGTGTGTGTCAGGTGTGTGTGTGTGTCAGGTGTTGGCCTACTAAATTTGGTCTACTTTGATGTTAGTGTTATCTCTCTTCTGAATGTCAAGTCAAGTCAAATCAAGTCAGATTTATTTGTATAGCGCATTTAACATGCACAGAGTGCCACCCAAAGCGCTCCACATATAAGACATTGTCATTGACACAGACTAACAAAGACAAAAGATGCCGGATGGAGCGGCGTAGTCGCCAGCGTACCCGTGACAGCAAGACATACAAGACATACAACAAACAAATGAATAAATAAAATAAATTAAAAATAAAATTAGTCCAATTTCCAACCGGCTGAAAATGTCCAAGGGCAATGATGACTCGCGTGAAACTGCGCACAGCTGTGTCTCCACAACCGATGCATGCAACGCCAACAAAGTTCTTTACACTCACTGGCAGTCTGGAGATAACGTGAACGTTAGGCCTTGTTATAGTCTGGATATCACTGGAAGCATAACAGTCCGAAGTCATGGGCGATCTTGTAGATCAGCAACTCGGTGGACTTTTAACAGCGACCGTTTGTTGGTCCGTAATGCAGAGTTCTTCAACGTTAACGTTAACGTTAGTCTGCTCAATCCAGACTCCAGGCAGTTGGCATGGCAGCTCACTGGTCAGAAACAGCTCGGCGGCCTCAGCAGATCTTTCTCAGAGTAGCTCCAGCTGTTGTCCCCTCGACCAGACAGTGAAGTGCAGCACCGGCTCACAGATGGATGGGAAGGATGTAAGAGGCCCAGGGCAAAAGCTAGCCATAGCAAGCTCCCAATGGACAGACGTTAACAACATCAGCCGACTTGAAAGCAGTAAAAAGGACTAAGAGAATAACACGAAAACTATCAAAAATAACGTAAATAAAGAGAGAAAACATTTAACTAGACAAATCAATACAAAAAATAAATGTGACATTACATAAAATTACGAACCTTACATAAAAACAAACAAACATGATGCCAGATGGAGCGGCGTGTCTCGCCAGCGTCCCCGTAACCTAGCAATCTGTGTCATGTGCTGAGCCATTGTTGCCACACACACCAATGATTTTGTGCTGGCTAGTGTATGCAGGCAGTTCCGACAAATCATGTGCATGCTGGTGCCGAGTGACTTCAGGAATGCCACACGACTCCCTGATCTGGATGGAGAACCGGCACAATGCCATAGTGCATAATGCCATCTGCATTCATCTACACACTCTGCCATTAGATCCACTCTCTCAAGCACACACACACAAACACGGATCATTATACACTAATTTGTATAATCTTCATGCTTCAGAGGTCTGCCACAAAGCATATGAATGTGTTCTCATAATGGCTGTAATGTATTCTGTATGATACATAGCACCGACCGCAAAGAGATATCACTCACACCGTCGTCAACGCAAAGAGATATCGCTCACACCGTCGTCAACGCAAAGAGATATCGCTCACACCGTCGTCAATGCAAAGAGATATCGCTCACATCGTCATCAACGCACAACACTAAATATGAAGGATGTTGCTTTGCATTACACCAGCAAGGAGAACACTGCACTCCTCAGCAGTTCAGTATCTCTCTCTTTCACTCAGTCACACACATGCACACACACTCTCATACTCACACACATACATACTCACACACACACACACACACACACACACACACACACACACACACACACCATACACACACACACACAAACACACACACATACACCACA
>NW_027468881.1:3917500-3927500 GCF_046254945.1 Alosa pseudoharengus
TGAGCATAATTACTGAGCCTGGTACCATGCATTAGTATTCATAGGCCGACTACACAGAGTTGTTTCCAGGAAACTCGATCTTTTCCAGCTTATTAGACGTTTAATCTGATGCTAATTAATTACGTGCGACTCGCGGTCTCTACAAATACACACACACACACCTACACACACACACACACACACACACACACACACACACAGCATAATAACCCTCTGCTCCGCGGACAGCACTGAATTACAGACAGACCGAAAGAGAGGCAAATTAAAATACACACACACACACTTGAAAATACTCCAAGAGATACCACAAAAAGTTTCTAATGATGAGGGTGTCTGTGTGCTTATGTGGCAGTATTGGTGTGTGTGTGTGTGTGTGTGTGTGTGTGTGTGTGTGTGTGTGTGTGTGTGTGTCAGACTGGGTTTATGTACTGTATGTGTCTATGTGTGTGTGGTGGGGTTCTGTGTGTGTGTGGTGGGTTTCCATTTGTGAGAGAGTTTGTATGTGTGTGTGTGATGGGTTTACTCTCCCAGTGATCAGATGTGGTGTGTGTGTGTGTGTGTGTGTGTGTGTGTGTGTGTAAGTAGGTGATTGGTGCAGGCTGTGTCTGGTTCTACTGGTGTGACTGAACAGACAGAGCTCCAAGACCCCCCCCCCCCCCCCAAAACAATCAACATTTTGCCACAATGACCGCAAAGTTGAACATTGCATAGACATACACACATTTGCCACTTTTTCAGTGGACTTAGCCAGTTGGCTATAGACGGGTTTTAGGTCCCTAACAACCGTTGTCAAGAACGAACTTAGAGGCCAAGCACTACTTTGTTAACACGGACAGCGCATAAAAAGCAAGCGGGCTGAACTTGATATAAGATGAAGAATAAAAGCATGTTGCCTAAATATTTTGATGTAGCCGAGACTGGATTGTTGAAAACTGTATTGAACAACAATTTGAAATTGAAGAGTTCAAAGGATAAAAGCACAATAAAGCCCAAAGGCTTGTTTCCATTGTGGTCCTTAAGATGGAAGGGGACTAACAAGACATGGACTAACACATTAAGGACAAAGGGGAAAGGGCTCAACCAATAATCAAAACAAACAAATACAAAAAAACAATAAATACAAAAAACAAGAGCTAAGTTCCCAGACAGTCAAGCAGACACACAGACGGTACAATATTTCTAGTACTTCAAGAATCTTTTCATTTTGTTTATGAGTTTGATAACCATTTTTTTATTGAAGATTTAAAATGAGAGTAGGAGGAGCTGAACGGTTTAAGGTTGGAAAGTAATCCATTCCACAAGACAGCTGCCGAGTATAGGAATGAGTACTCTTCCATACAGCTCTTGAAGCGGCAGAGCCTGTCATCTGTGGAACTCCCCCTGGTGGAATAGTTGTGCGTATCACACAAGGTAATTAGAGAAATACTTGGGTGCCAGGATATTTCTTATCGTATAAACTATAGACACAGTTTAAGTTGGAAAACTCTCTCCTCCACTCTGAGCCAGGACTGGACTGTTTTCATCTAGAGCTTAGGTTAGGCTTATCGACTGCACAAACAATTAGTTTAGATTTAGATTAAAATGAGAACATTACCTACTCAAAGGTTACAATATGACAGATTTAGATTAAAGTGAGAACATTACCTACTCAAAGGTTACAATATGACAGGGGCGGGCAGTCATTCCCCCCAGAGGTCAGAGGATAATTACTTTGATAAAGTAGCCTAAGCCACGGGCCACACATTGGCCGATTGAAATACAATGCACAAACTGCATTGTGCAGGATGTTAACAGGAAAGTAGCCTATAGATACATGACAGATTAGCTAGGCTAGGCTATAGACTAGACTTTATAGTATGCAGTAACATTACTTGCCAACCCGTGTCTACTCTCTTAAGACAATCAACTCAAATGGAGAGTCAAATTAATGTTAGGCTACCCTGCATCTTGTCATTTGTGTGACATGTAGGTTATCGTTAGGTTAGCCTCCATTCTCATTGAGCATAAAAAAGGACCATAGAAACGATATGCTGAGGAATATGTTGATAAAACACATTGCTAATGTAGCCTATGTTACTTAGCCTACATCATTTAATTTTTCCTCTTGAGCATGAAGATAACATTTGTGGCATAACTTCGTAACTTCATAATGCATGCTTCGTATCAAAATGTTTTAGGCTTATTTGAAGACAGAGCAATAGCCTACTTTATTGGTGATTTAAACATGTTTAGCTTTGAACTGACATCACAAAAACATGAGATGTCTCCTGTATTGCACACAGGAAATTCAGTCTGTTTTTCTCTGCATTTTTGTTTCAATGTCTTACTATTTGGCTCTGGGTTTCCTTATCCTTTGAGTTCGTCCTTAACGATGGTTGTTAGGGACATGAAACCGGCCAATTGACACAGTGGGCTATTGATACACTGCCACAGATATAACCCCATAACATGAAGGGGTTCAGCTCTCTAAGCTTGTCTGACTCTCTGAGATGCTCTAGGCACTGAACAGGTTTGAGGCTTTGCTTTGCGCTCATCGCCAGATTCTCTGAGGGGGATTGTACACACACACACACACACACACACACACGCACACACACACGCACATACACACACATATAGACACACACACGCACACACACATACACACACACACACACACGTTGGACTGTCAGGGGTTTGATTTTTCAGAAGTGGTTGAACTCTTGGCTGTGGTTTAGAAGGTGAAATGGTGCTATTCTGTGTGGTTGTGCGCTCTTTGAGAAAGCAAGCATGTCTGTTTAGGCTCAGCTCTGGTTGGTAAGAGAGGCAGAAAGAGATAGGAGAAGAGGAGAGGAGAGGAAAAGGAGGATGAACAGCAGACAGGCAGGAGGATAAATGGATAAGGCTAAGGAGAGAGAAAGAGAGAGATAATGCTCCACAGACAAGCCTACATCTAGGGAGATCACACAACTAGCATGCAGAGACAGAAGCATCTCTTTCTCACACACACACACACAGATAGAATGTCAGATCTATCAGTAGTATGGATGGGGGTAGAGAGACACACAGACTGGGGAGAGGAAGCTAACGCTACAGTACTCTGACAGCTGTCACACACACACACACACACGACAGACACACACGCTCACAGAACAGACACACATATACTCACACACGACAGACACACAAATACTCACACAAAGGACTCACACACACTCACTCAAACAAACAGTCACACACACACACAACACAACAGCTGAAAACCCTTTACTGTCAGAAATCCACCAACATATTCACACAAATACACACACACACACACTCTCTCTCTGACACACACATGATGTAGCAGCTGAAAACCCTTTACTGTCAGAGATCCACTAACACAGACACACACAATGCATGCACACACCACATCACAGCAGTGTATGTGTGGCATTATGTATACACACACACACATACATAATAACTGTCTGGTATTGTGTGTAAACATTCAGTGGCCGCAGTGTGAAACGTTGCTAATCAACCACTCTCTCTCTCTCCCTCTCTGTAATTAAAACATTCTAATATTTACTGTACTATAATTTACATAGTTTGTGTGTGTGTGTGTACAGTATGACGACTGTATGTGTGTGTGTGAGTGTATGACTACAGTATGTGTGTGTGTGTGTGTGTGTGTGTGTGTGTGTGTGTGTGTGTGTGAGTGTATGACTGTGTGTGTGTGTGTGTTTGTGTGTGTGTGAGTGTATGACTGTGTGTGTGTGTGTGTGTGTGTGTGTGTGTGTCTGAGTGTGTGTGAGTGTGTGTGTTTCCAGCAGTCTGTAATAGACAAGCAGCCCCAAAGAAAAAGAGGAGTTTCTGCTTCCAAAAAAGCGGCCATCAATTTTCCACTTCAAAGGCCACTTTTTAATGCCCTCTCTGCAGCTAAGCCTAGAAGGCTCTCTCTCTCTCTCTCTCTCTCACACACACACACACACACACACACACACACACACACAGGAGTAGCCTCAAACTGTGGTTGTAACTGATAAATCTGTCTCTTATTTTTATGGGTCACAGAAACAGGGAGAGTGCATGTGTGTGTGTGTGTGTGTGTGTATGTCAGTGAGTGAGTGTGTGTGTGTATGTGTGTGTGTGTGAAGTCAGGACACACAGTATCAACTTCTTGACTACAGGCAGCTTTTAGTTCCCCTGCCCCTCAGATCAATCTTACTAAGAGGCCTCCCCTGCATCTTTAATGGGTCACACACACACACACACACACACACACACACACACACACACACACACACACACACACACCAGTGTCACAGTAGCAGTCTGATGCCCGACAAGTCAGAGGCCCGACATGCATCTGCGTGTGTGTCTACCTGTAGGTTTGTGTGAGTGTGTCTCAGTGTATCGGCTGAACTCGCATGGGTATTCACCTCTGATACACGTGTGTGTGTGTGTTTGTGTGTGTTGGTATCGGCTGGTGAGGACTCAGATGGGTATTCAGCTCTGATATATGTGTGTGTGTGTGTGTGTGTGTGTGTGTGTGTGTGTGTGTGTGTGTGTATCGGCTGGTGAGGAATCAGATGAGTATTCAGTTCTGATGCGTCTGTGTGTGTGTGCGTCTGTGTGTGTGCGTCTGTGTGTGTGTGTATCTGTGTGTGTGTTCAGCTCTGGCCAGGGGAGGCAATCTGATCGGGTGACACATGTCCAATCCCATCATGCATTGGGGCCGTGCCCGGGGTTGGGTGGCACTCTGTCTCTTCCCTCTTCTCCTCATCCCTCCTTTCTCTTACATATCTTTTTCTCTCTCCATCTCTCCCTCTCTCTCATTCTGACACCTACCCACTTCTCCTCATCCCCCCTTTCTCTCACATATCTCCTTTCCTCTGTCTCTCCATCTTTCTTTCTCACACTTGCGCTCTTGTCTTTCACTTTCTTCTTTCACACGTGCCATTCTCCAGCTTCGGCATCAGATTCTGATGAAGAAACTGGAATCCATGCATTTCCACTGAATTACTTTTGGAATCTGATCTCTTATCATACCTGTTCATTCTTACTCATCGCTCGACTTATCGTGACTAAATTCAAGATGGCTGCAAGCGCTAAACTTCGTGTCTCGTCAGGGCCCTCGGAAGTCTACCAATAAAGTGTGGAGATACGTTGAGCCTCGTAAATGGTGTAAAACAGTGCAGGGGACAAGCCGAGATGGGCTATGAGACATACGTTTACACTCGGTATCATGTTTCAACACACTTTAGGTCAATATCACACCGGAATTCTCCTTTAACCCTTTTATTAGCACAAGCACAACTGAAGTCCCCAACATCATAGCAAGCTCTAAGAGTCTGTGAACACAGCTATAGAGGCACTCTCAGTGGTGGCCTACGCATACTCTGCATTTTCTTCCATGTTAGCTGCTCTTATTTTCTTTCATTTCCTGTTTTATTTTTTGTGCAGTGAGTAGTTGTGCCTCTGAGCGTTAAGAGGAGATAGGGTACGTGAACAGTCTAGCACACACACACACACACACACACACACACACACACACACACACACACCAGCATCTCCTCTTTGGCAGCAGCGCTGGTATGTGTGTCTGTAGTGTGGTGTGTGTGTGTGTGTGTTTGTGTAGTGTGGGTGATTGTGTGTGTGGTGTGGTGTGTGTGTAATGTGGTGAGTGTGTATGTGTGTGTGTGGGTCTGGCACGCGATGAGGCTTCTGACGCTAACAAGAGTGGACAGTGCTGGAACCGGGCAGAGAGAGGGGAAGCACACACTCCAAATGGATCGATCCTGACAGCACCTGTTGGACGCTGAATAAACGTTAGTGTAACGTTCTCACTCACACCTCTACCTGTACTGAACAGTGCCTGTTTAACGCTGAATAAACGTTAGTGTAACGTTCTCACTTACACCTCCACCTGCACTGGACAGCGCCTGTGTAATGCTAAATAAACGTTAGTGTAACATTCTTACTAACACCTCCACATGCACTGGACAGCGCCTGTTTAACGCTGAATAAACATTAGTGTAACGTTCTCACTCACACCTCCACCTGCACTGGACAGTGTCTGTTTAACGCTGAATAAACATTAGTGTAACATTCTCACTTATAATGCTGAATAAACGTTAGTGTAACGTTCCTGCTCACACCTCCACCTGCACTGGACAGCGCCTGTTTAACGCTGAATACCTCCACCTGTACTGAACAGCGCCTGTTTAACGCTGAATAAATGTTAGTGTAACATTTTCACTTACACCTCCACCTGCACTGGACAGCGCCTGTTTAATGCTGAATAAACGTTAGTGTAACGTTCCTGCTCACACCTCCACCTGTATGGAACAGCGCCTGTTTAACGCTGAATAAACGTTAGTGTTATGTTCTTGCTCACACCTCCACCTGCACTGGACAGCGGCTGTTTAACGAGAATGTTACACTAACGTTTATTCAGGTGCTAAACGTTAATATGACATCCTCGCTCAAGCCACCACCTGCACTGGACAGCGCTTGTTTAACACTGAATAAACGTTAGTGTAACATTCTTGCTCACACCTCCGCCTGCACTGGACAGTGTCTGTTTAACGCTGAATAAACATTAGTGTAACATTCTCACTTATAATGCTGAATAAACGTTAGTGTAACGTTCCTGCTTACACCTTCGCCTGTACGGAACAGCGCCTGTTTAACGCTGAATAAACGTTAGTGTTATGTTCTTGCTCACACCTTCACCTGCACTGGACAACGCCTGTTTAACGAGAAAGTTACACTAAAGTTTATTCAGGCGCTAAACGTTAATATGACATCCTCGCTCAAGTCACCACCTCCACTGGACAGCGCTTGTTTAACGCTGAATAAACGTTAGTGTAACGTTTCTGCTCACACCTCCACCTGCACTGGACGGTCAGTATTGTGAACAGAACAGTCAACCCCCACATGAGCTGAGTCTGCAGTAGAGCCGACTCAACTTATATAAAAATAATGACACGTCCTCGTCCATTTAAACCATGTCCTCGTTCATTTAAACTACAACCACGTCCATTTAAACTACATCCTTGTCCATTTAAACTACGTCCTCGTCCATTTAAACCACGTCCTCGTTCATTTAAACTACAACCACGTCCATTTAAACTACATCCTTGTCTATTTAAACTACGTCCTTGTTCATTTAAACTATATCCTTGTCCATTTAAACTACGTCCTTGTCCATTTAAACTACGTCCTCGTCCAGTTAAACTACGTCCTTGTCCATTTAAACTACGTCCTCGTCCAGTTAAACTACATCATTGTCCATTTAAACTGACTCTACTGAGCCAGACTCCTGGGCAACAAAAGAAGGAAAAATGGACAATTGTTCTCACAAATCAGTGTGTGTCTAAAAGAGATACACTGACTGAGCAAGATTTCTAAATGTGTGTTTTTCTGTGCATAAGTGTGTGTGTGTGTATAAAGGAGAAAGAGAGAGATATCTACTGTAAATGTGTGTGTTGCTGTGCTTTGTAAGTGTTTGTGTTTGAGGGGGGTATCCATGATACAACATCTCCACCTACAGACAGACAGACAGACAGACAGACACACACACACACACACACACACACACATACACACAGACAGCTTTAGTGTAAATGAGCTGAGGTTTAAAAATACCTGTGATATTTAGAGAGATTAATTCCACAGCTACTGCAGGAGAGCACAGAGTCACACACACACACACTCCTCCTACTGCAGGAGAGCACAGAGTCACACACACACACACTCCTCCTACTGCAGGAGAGCACAGACACATAGTCCATCTGAGATCAGACCTGTGGAGCTTATAGAGAGCAAATTCATCAGGAGCATGTGTGTGTGTGTGTGAGTGGGAGAGAGCAAGTGTGGTGTGTTTGTGTGTGTGTGTGTGTGTGTGTGTGTGTGTGTGTGTGTGTGTGTGTGTGTGTGTGTGTGTGTGTGTGTGTGTGTGTGAGAGAGAGCAATTGTGGTGTGTGTGTGTGTGTGTGAGAGAGAGAGAGAGAGAGAGAGAGAGAGCAAGTGGTGTATGTGTGTTCTCAGCAAGTAAGCAGGTCATCCACAATACACTGACCTAAAAAAATGCAAACAGCTTCCAGGCACAAAAAAATGCATATGTTGCCATCCTCTACTAATGCATTCATCATTGAACACATTTCCAATCAACGTGATGCAGAAAGTGTCCAGTCATAATGTGTGAGAGGGGAACAAACTGCACCGACAGAACTAAACTGTAACGCAGACACTGTCTGCATAGCAACATATGCATGTTCTGGGGTACTGTCTGCATAGCAACATATGCATGTTCTGGGGTACTGTCTGCATAGCTACATATGCATGTTCTGGGGTAACACGGAGGGGAGGAGGAGGGGAGTTTTGGGGTAAGCATAGCAAACTGGTAGCCCACCATTCATTAGAATGACCACAACTTATCAAAATATGCAGCTCAGGCAACGGTCAACTCAATGGTCAACGGTGTGTGTGTGTGTTACAGTAATAAGCTTGAGTGAGAGCATTCACATAATAGTTTCTGCATTAGGCCTATGGCCTTGGCCGCATGCTAACATATCTGTCAACACACACTGGCTAATTACAGAGTTGATGGAACTCTACCCCACAGAGTAATCTCACAGTGAGTGTTTGTAGCTTACTCGTTTATGAAGATGTGAGCCATGATGTGCAGACCCGCCCCAGTAAAGCAGATGGTAGATTTGGGTGGTGAGATGCCATTGGCTATAACTCAGCAGCTGAGTAGAAGGGTGACACTAATTTATTTATCTTGAAAAAGTAACAAAAAACTCTATTCTGTAGTGTCCCTCTGACATTTTACAGTAAAGCTTGATAGAGGTAAACCACGGAAGTTGGTGCAAACTCCAAAGTGAGATTACACATCTCTAAGAGGAGTTCTGGCACTCTTTGATGACACTTATGGGTTGCCATGGAAACATTGAAGACCTCAGTCAGATTCAGACTTTAACGGATGTCAGGAAGCACTTGGGTTGTTGTCACAGGGAGGTGGGGTTAAGTGCAGGGTCATCTGTGTGAGGAGAGGAGAATCAACCCTTAGGCCGTTGCTGTGGCAACGTCCAGTGGAACCTTTTAATCTGGTCACTCTCCTGACTCCAGAGAACTCATCTCAGTTGGCCACTGCTTCTGTCCCTTCTCCTCTCTCTCTCTCTTGCTTGCTCTCTTCCTCTCTATGTTCCCCCCTCTCTCTCTCCCTCTCTATCTTCCCCTATCTCTCTCTCTTTGCTTCTGTCCCCTCCTCTCTCTCTCCAGCCTTCAGTTTCTCTCTTTGTTTTTCTGTGCCATTGTCCAGTAGAGGCTCTTAATCTGGACATCTGGACATTAAAGCAGGAGCATGTTGGCCTACATTCTCAGTCTCTCTCTCCCTATCCCTCGCTCATTCTCAAGGGCGTGGGAAGGGGGGTGCTGAGGGTGCTGCAGCACCCCCTGCTGGCAGAAGATAGATTTTTAAAAATTATTATATATATTTTTAAATAATTAATAATTCGCTGTCTGACATTATTTATATTTTTGTATGTGAAATGATGAGTAGTCAAATAGCAAAAAAGGGTTATGGATAGGTTCAAATATAGGCTACTAAAAATTAACAGTTATAGATATCAACGTGAACATGAGTCAGTTAGCCTACTGTAAGAACCGTAACGTGGTTTCATCTATGTGATAGCGATCAAGTGTGTAGGCCTACGGTTGATATAGGCCTACATATTCTATGCGATTTACACGTTCAAAAAAAACATGGATAAGCTGAAAGAAACTTGCGTTTTACAGTTTTGCAAAAATAATAAATGTATAGCTAGTGCAATCATTTCACTATCCTAGTCGCTAAGATAGAAATTATTAGCACACGTACTTTATAAATTATTTGCGAGATCATTGCAGCCTGATTATTAGCCTATATTTAAAGCCTAACATCTCTGGTGTGGTTTTGACGATCAGAAAAGTAATTTTCCTTAGCTACTGTATACTGAAATAGGCTAATGATGTCCAGTGCGCTTCAGTG
>NW_027468881.1:3930000-4025000 GCF_046254945.1 Alosa pseudoharengus
GAGGAGGCCCTAATAGGGCCTTTAAAACATAGCTAAAGGACGTATTCTTGCTTTAGTATAGTTCTACATTTTAGGCTTATTCTCAAATTCAGATTGTGTTAGGGGGACGGGATTATTAGCCAATTTCAATTTGAGAGAGATTGGAGAGATTTCATTTTGTCAGACATTTCATTTTTTTTTCAGCCAATGTCCGGCAATTACCGGACAACGGAAACCCTGACACACACACACTAATACACATGTACACACACACACACACACTAATACACATGTACACTCACACACACACACACACACACCAAAACACATGTACACACACACACACACACACACACACACACACACACACTAACACAGCACACACACACGTACTAATGCATGAAATAGGGGAATGTTTGGGTTGACCCCCGTCAATTCACCTGTGCAAACACACTCTCTCATAAACACACACATACACATAAATGCATGAAATGTGTGCATGAAAGAGAGCGAAAGAGTGAGAAAATGTGTCTACTTTTGAGTGTGTATGTCTGTGGTGTGTGTGTGTGTGTGTGTGTGTGTGTGTGTTATAATCATGTGCACAAAGCCCTGTATCTGTTAGGCCTCTAGGTCCCGGCTGCAAAAGCATAACAGGACACACACTGGGAAGAAGGACAAACATTAGCCGGCTCTGAATGGACTCCCTGTGGTCAGTAAAGCAAGTGTGTGTGTGTGTGTGTGGAATGGACTCTGAATGGACTCCCTGTGGTCAGTAAAGCAAGTGGCTGACCAGTGTTTGGGCTGATGTCACTGATATTAACTTTACTTTCACAGCAGCCCATCCCTTACAGTAGAGGAGGAGGAGGAGGAGGTGGGGAAGAGGAGGAGGAGGAGAGGGAGGAGGAGGGGGGGAAGGGGGAAGGAGGAGAGGGAGGAGGAGGGGGGGAAGAGGGGGAGGAGGAGAGGGAGGAGGAGGGGGGAAGAGGGGGAGGAGGAGGAGAAGAGGGAGGAGGGGGGGGGGAAGGGGAGGAGGAGGAGGAGAGGGAGGAGGAGGGGGGAAGAGGGGGAGGAGGAGGAGGGGTGGGAGGAGGCCGATGCAATATTACACTTCCTGATCGTCCACTCCGGAGTGTAACGATAGACCATGTTAAAGATGACCGATGATGATGGAACCTGAGTCACAACGTGTCAACTGACATAGGAGGAATTGTGTGGCAACATATCACAAATAAAAACAGACTAATATTGTCAGTGGTTTAGATTTCTAGAGTCTCAGTGATGGGTGTCATATTTGTTGGCAGGTTGTCAGAATGTGCTGTCAGGTGTTTGCAATACACTGTAATCGAGGGTCGAGGGGGAGGAGGAGGAGGACCCTTTGTAAACACTCACAACCACCTCCCACAACCCCCCCAACACACTCCCCCCCCCCCCCCCCCCCCCCACACACACACACACAGGTGACCACCACAGTTCATCAGTCCATCTGTGGTGATGTCTAAGCCAAGAGAGTTGGGAAAGCAGAGCCAATGATATGCAGCCATCTTACCTGGACAGTGGCAATGTGTGTGTGTGTGTGTGTGTGTCTGTGTCTGTCTGTCTGTCACAGCACCTTTAAATATTAAGCAGCGGTGTGGCAAAGTAAACACAATCCCTCTGCTGTTTGCCGGCTACACACACACACACACACACACAGAACATTCATACATGAACTGTGCTCCTGATACATATATATATATAAAGAGAGAGTAAACACATTCTCAAAATAAATTCCACACATACTGCAAATCCAGCAGGCTGGATTATAAAAAACACTCCAGCAACCGCACCAGACTTCTGTCACACACACACACACAAACACACACACACCATCCTTAACAGCACAGAGATGATATGTGTGTCTCTCTATGCACCTTTGTGTGTGTGTGTGTGTGTGTGTGTGTGTGTGTGTGTGTGTGTGTGTGTGTGTGTGTGTGTGTGTGTGTGTGTGTGTGTGTGTGTGATGGGGGGCAAGTTGACAGGTGCTAAGTAGTACTGGCATCACAGTGGAAGCAGATGGGTGGTAGGTGGGGGGCAGTAGGGCAGTTGAGGGTGAAGTGGGGAAGGGGATGGCTGGAGAGAGGTTAGAAAGGGAGGGTGGGGTATTTAGGGGGCAGTTGGGGGTGAAGTGGGGATGGGGTGGCTGGAGAGAGGTTAGAAAGGGAGGGTGGGGTATTTAGGGGGCAGTTATATATATATATATATATATATATATATATATGCAGCATGTGATTCAGATGATATATATATCTGCAGCATGTGATTCAGATGATATACATATATATATATATATATATATATATATATATATATATATATGTTTTTCAATGATACCTGATAACAGCATGAGTCAGGAAGAGAAAAATAGAATCATTTATATTTGTGTGTGTGAGTATGATTAAATGTGTGTCTATGTGTGCCATTAAGTCTAATGTATGTGTTGAGAGTAAGTCTGTGTGTGTGTATGTTGACTGAGACCTATTCTCCTATCCCATTCCGACCCTATAGTTGTGGATAATGTGTTTGTGTGTGTGTGTGTAATTATGTGTGTGTAATTATGTGTGTATTATGGCTGTTGGAGGATGGCGGTGCTGGCTGGATTGGATATTGATTGAATTGTGAGTATCACCGGGTGCCACTTGTAGCAAACAAACAGCAGCTGTGTTTCACGCTGAGCTCACAGGCTGCCTCCAGGATCTGCAGGGCTGCAGCTACGCCAGACAGCTCATAACACACAGGCACAGGAGTTATTCACGTTTAATAACACGTTAATAATGCTCAATAACCTACGCTGCGCTCACACAGGATGGAGTTATTCACGTTTAATAACACGTTAATAATGCTCAATAACCCACGCTGAGCGCACACAGGCTGGAGTTATTCACGTTTGATAACATGTTAATAATGCTCAATAACCCACGCTGAGCGCACACAGGCTGGAGTTATTCACGTTTGATAACACGTTAAAGGACAATTCCGGCGCAAAATGAACCTGGGGGTTAATAACACATTTGTACGAGTTCGACCGTTCGCTGGGATTTATTTTCATGCTAGTCGAATGTGACCAGTTTTATTGCAAACCGCTAATTAGCTTTTAACGCTAGCCTTCGGGGCACACGTACAGTAGAAAGAAATCGCTATTTCTATACCACTAAAAAGGCTCAAAATAGCACCACACTTAAACAGTAGCATAATGAGGGTCTCTACATGTAAACCGAAGCATTGAGAACTTTGTAAGTGTACAGGCAGTTTATTAAAAAGAAACACATTACCGTTCACGTCTGGTTGTTCACATATACAGGCAGGCGATGTGAACTAAAATCATGTAATTTGCTCAATATAGGCCTATCAGAAATAAGCTCCGATGTAACATAACTTGTATAGTGTACTTACTTAGTGGATGTCCATCTGGTCTCTCTGGTATGGATCGCCGCCTCCAATTTCTTTTCGGGACATGGAAAAAAGTTTCAACTACAGCCCTGTTTATCAATGAGGGGGAATCTTCAGACTCTAAAAAAAACACTGCGTCTCTTGGGGGTCAAGACGCAACAGGTCCCACTCCATGCAACACAGGCACTCCTCTTCGGTGGCTATAGCTTCACAATGTCCGCAGGTAGCCTACAGTTTCTAGAAGTGCGAGGCTGTGTGCAGCATTGACTACAGGTAGCTCTCTCTCTCTCATAGCCCTTTCACGGAGCTCCGCAGCTCTTCGTTGGTAGGCTATATTCCGACGTCCAATAAGGGTTCATCCAATAAGGGTTCATCCTCGATGTCTTCAAATTCGTTCAAATAGCCTGCCATCTCTTATGTCTCCTGTTGCGTTCAGTGCTTCTCTTTTGCACAGTCCTTTCTTTCAGCAACAACGTTTCACATGAGATTCACTTCACATCCCAGAGTTTCGTTTTCCCAAGGCGCCTGCCTGTATGTGAACCAGACGTGAACGGTAATGTGTTTCTTTTTAATAAACTGCCTGTACACTTACAAAGTTCTCAATGCTTCGGTTTACATGTAAAGACCCTCATTATGCTACTGTGTAAGTGTGGTGCTATTTTGAGCCTTGTTAGTGGTATAGAAATAGCGATTTCTTTCTACTGTACGTGTGCCCCGAAGGCTAGCGTTAAACACTAATTAGCGGTTTGCAATAAAACTGGTCACATTCGACTAGCATGAAAATAAATCCCAGCGAACGGTCGAACTCGTACAAATGTGTTATTAACCCCCAGGTTCATTTTGCGCCGGAATTGTCCTTTAATAATGCTCAATAACCCACGCTGAGCGCACACAGGCTGGAGTTATTCACGTTTGATAACATGTTAATAATTCTCAATAACCCACGCTGAGCGCACACAGGCTGGAGTTATTCACGTTTGATAACATGTTAATAATGCTCAATAACCCACGCTGAGTTTAGTTAGCAAAAGTGTAGAGTGTACAGTAGTTAGCAAAAGCTCACACCTGTTTTGAGCCTTTTGGAGCTCTGTGTGCAGAGCATTCTGGGTAGTCGTTACAGTAGTGTGTCATAAGGTCCGCAGTTCATGATGGAAGGTTGTCTCTGCTATTGATTTGCTGTCTTCCTACTGTCTGACCCACAGAACCAGAAGACAGACACACACAAATACATACACACACACACACACACACATACACACACACACACACACACACACACACTGAGTGCGTCCTCTTCCTCTAGTTCTGCTGCTATTTCTAACGTCAGTTTTGTTTCTCTCTTCTGTTTGTATGTGTATCCGTGTGTGTGTGTGTGTGTGCAGACGTTGTTATTTCTGATACTCTCTTCTACTTCACCTCTCATAACCACTTTATCCTTCCCCTGGAAATTGGAAATCTCTAGGCAGTGCAGATGTCGGTGCACATTGCTTTTGGGTTCTGGATGCGATTGGCCTTTTGTGTATGTGTGTGTGTGCCAGTTTGTGTATGTGAGAGAGAGAGAGAGAGAGAGAAAGAGAGAGAGAAGAAAGTGAGTGCATTTATTTATGTGTATGTGTACGTGTATGTATGTGTGTGTGTGTGTGTGTGTGTGTGTGTGTATGATTCATGCTGTGTATGAAAACTACTGTGTGCAGTCCGAGGAAAACACTGTTTAGAGCTGCAGACACTCCAACCTTATCCTTCCCCTGGAAATTGGAAATCTCTAGGTAGTGCAGATTTCAGTGTATATTGGTTTTGGGTTCCAGATGCGATTGACCTTTGTGTTTCTGTGTGTGTCTGTGTGTGTATGTGTAAGTGATTTATGCTATGTATGAAAGCCAATGTCTGCAGCACTGGGATAGCACTGTCTGGAAACACAGATAGCCAGATTAAACCAATCCATCTGCAGTCATAAGGCTCAGATAATTATGAAGCTCATACCTCTGTTGTTTTTACTGGTTCTTTTTTTCACAAACACTTTTGACAAAAACTGCTTATTTCAAAACTAATAGAGACCTACAACTCATCTCATCAGATCTCATTCTCTCTTTTCTCTCTCATCTCATCTCAATCTCTCACTTCATTTCATCTCACTCACTTTTTCCCTTCGTCTGTGGCCCTTATTAAACAGAGATCCCACAGTAAGCACAAGAAGAAAAGCAAAAGCATGTTAATGCAAACTAGATACATTGTTATTTCAAGAAGCTACAATGCCC
This sequence comes from Alosa pseudoharengus, assembly GCF_046254945.1. NCBI lineage: Eukaryota > Metazoa > Chordata > Actinopteri > Clupeiformes > Clupeidae > Alosa > Alosa pseudoharengus. Next base: position 3,935,661 of record NW_027468881.1, read on the forward strand.
AAACATCAGATGACTGTTAACTAGCAGTTAATCAATTCAAGCCCCTTCATGAGTTGGAAAGTCAAACAACCATAGTGTGTGTTGGCTACCGTTTGATAGAAACCACTCTAGTGTATCTCTAAAATTAGCTTTAATTAGATTCAAAAATCTAATTTCTCCAAATCACGTCACTGACAAATGACAGTCTTGAGCTGTGAAAGGACAAGTGTCCGGCGGTAAATAAATAGGGAAGAAAGCTCAGTATGAAAAGGCCTTGTCTCTTACCCTCATATTCGGTCGTCTCTTATCCTCATATCCTGTCATCTCTTATCTTCATATCCTATTTGGTCGTCTCTTACCCTCATATTCGGTCGTCTCTTATCCTCATATCCTGTCATCTCTTATCTTCATATCCTATTTGGTCGTCTCTTACCCTCATATTCGGTCGTCTCTTATCCTCATATCCTGTCGTCTCTTATCCTCATATCCTATTCGGTCGTCTCTTACCCTCATATTCGGTCGTCTCTTATCCTCATATCCTGTCGTCTCTTATCCTCATATCCTATTCGGTCGTCTCTTATCCTCATATCCTGTCGTCTCTTATCCTCATATCCTATTTGGTCGTCTCTTATCCTCATATCCTGTTGTCTCTTATCCTCATATCCTATTCGGTCGTCTCTTATCCTCATATCCTGTTGTCTTTAATCCTCATATCCTGTCTGTCTCTTATCCTCATATCCTGTCCGTCTCTTATCCTCATATCCTGTCCGTCTCTTATCCTCATATCCTGTCATCTCTTATCCTCATATCCTGTCCGTCTCCCTCTCTTGTGTTCTCTAGTTTATTGTTCAGCCGGAGCTGCTGTCGGTGTGTGTGGTGAACCGCGTGTGTGTGTCTGTGGTGAGCCATCAGCCTCCAGATGAATAGTCTGCATCACTTCCTGCTTATAGGCTGCTGATGGAGGGAGAGCGGAAAAGAGCATGATGGAGCTTATTAATTGGAACCACAACGGACACAGCAGTGTGTGACTGTGTGTGTGAGAGTGTGTTTGTCACAGAGTCAGCCAGAGTAGTGTGTGTGTGTGTGTGTGAGTGTGTGTGTGTGTGTAACAGAGTTAGCCAAAGTAGTGTGTGTGTGTGTGTGTGTGAGAGAGAGAGAGGCAGGTGCAGCGACATTTTCAGAGGCAGAATGATAATTTAAGGTGGTTATGGAGACGGGCTGTGATGCGTTTAGACGGCGATGACTTAATAAGCTCAGGATGGAGTGGCTTACGGGGTTGTGAGGGGCATGTGTGTGTGTGTGTGTGTGGGGGGGGGGGGGTAATTTAGCTCCCATCAGAAGTAATTTCATTAAGGAAATATAAAGAGTGGGTCATCAGGCTAGTGACTGGCTGCTTTATTGAATGAGCCCCTCTGATGCTATCTCTCTCGCTGCTGGCGCTAAGCAACTGGTCGTCTGGACCAAGGTGGATGGGATGCCGTTGCCACGGAGATTGAAGGATGTCCTATGTATGGTCTATATATCATCTGTTCCCGTCACACTATCTCATTAATAACTTTGAGCAGATTAGATTGAGAGGGTGTGTGTGTGTATGTGTGTGTGTGTACGAGAGAGAAAGAGAGAGAGGCAAGACGAGGAAAAAACGACCGTGTAAAACCAGATTTTCTGACTTCAGCAGAGTGTAGAGCAGAGTAAACTCCAGCGTCTTAAACCCCCACCAAACACACACACACCCACACACACATGTACACACACACAAGGTCACACACACACATATATATATATATATATACTGAGTGTGAGTGGTTTCTCTCCATGAGCGTGCAGTAATATGTGCTCACACATAAATGTGATTTGTTTGGACATTTGACTGACAGATTGTGTTAGTGCATGCATCACACTGCCTGACAGAAATGTACAGAGCGCACAATACTTTTTACTGTGGGGTGTAAATCTCTCTCACTCGCTTTCCCCAACACACACATCTCTCTTCTTCTCTCCCTCCCTGACTGTACATCTCTCTTTCTCCTTTCTCTCTCTCTTTCTATCTCTCTGTGTCTGTCTCTCTCTCTCTCTGCAGACTAGAGGAAGTTGTCCTCCCAGTCGGTTTCTTGCCAGGGTTATTATGTAGATATTGATCCGCTAGCTCATTCCAAGCGTTTCCAACGCACTTTTCCATTTCCCAGAACCACCCTCTCCCTCCCCCCAGGCCTCAGCCCGCCACCCCCCCACACCCCTCGGCCGGGGCGGAGTGATCTGGTCCCGCTGCGCAATTTACTGGCCATTAGCGTACCTAGGTGCCCCCGGTCGGCTGGGACAGTGCAGGAAACAATGATTCACTTAGCTATACGCCCACATGGATGCGTGTGTGTGCGTCTGTGCGTGCGTGATTCACTTAGCCCCACACCCAGATGAATGCCACACATTTATGGCTGTGATCGATATGAGCAGAAAATACATCGCTTTGCCTCGCAGACGAACCCTTGGCTGCCTATATTAGTGTGTGTGTGTGTGTGTGTGTGTGTGTGACGAACCCTTGGCTGCCCAGATTACTTTCCCTTGCTGCCATTGCTTCTGCCGGCCCATGAAATATTGATAGCATCTGTCGGCTTTCGTTGTTGTTGTTGTTGCTGCTGCTCCTGACGCCACCCCCCCCCCTTACTCAGTGAAATATTAATGTCTATAAAATACCTTTTTTGAGATGAACAGAGCGCCTGTAACCTGCCTGCTGCTGCTGTCGGCGCTGGTGACTCGAGGCGACTGGTCCCTGTCAAATGTATTGATAAAGCCATTAATCAGGGAGGGATTGTCCATCCTCTCGTGTGAGCCGTGACACGGGGGGCTGGACCTCTGCCACATCTCGGGGCGTAGTGGGCTCTCGTGTTCATATTGGGTCTTTATGTTCCCCGGAACACCAAGAAATTATTTAATAGTTACATAATATGAAGTGAAATGAACAGTGTCATAAGTCACACAGTTACTCAACTTAGAGCTCACCTTTGCTGGCCCTACGGACGTGTTTTATTGATGGGGTGGGATGATGGGAAATGACTACAGATCGGACCCAAACTGGAGTCACCATGGGCACTAGGGGCCAAACTGGAGTCACCATGGGCACTAGGACCCAAACTGGAGTCACCATGGGCACTAGGACCCAAACTGGAGTCACCATGAGCACTAGGACCCAAACTGGAGTCACTATGGGCACTAGGACCCAAATATGGTACTGACGTTTCAGCCGCCTGGCTACATCATAACATCATATAGTGACCATTTGAAACTTAGTTTGAGATTTTCTCCTGGTCTGTGGACCGAGCAGGGTTTCCGTTGTCCGGTAATTACCGGACATTGGCCGGAAAAAAAATGAAATGTCCGACAAAATTAAATCTCTCCGGTCAAATTGTCCGATTATAATTGGCTAATAATCCCGTCCCCTAACGCAATCTGAATTTGAGAATAAGCCATAATACGTAAGCCTATATTATGCGTCCTCTGGCTATGTTTTTAAATGGACAGGCTCTACCGTTTGAAAAGTAAGCTATTAAACAACACGCATAGCCTATGCTGCATTTCAAATAGGAAGCGCACGCTTAAAACGTCCATGTTAAACAACGAACAGTGAGGCGGTTCAAACATGGCCAGGCCCAGGCAGAGCCTTAAAAGTTTTTTCAGAGGCCAGACGCGATGGATGATGATTAATTGGTAACGTCTGAAGCCTCAGATGTCCGGTCAACTCCACCACCACCAGATAAAAAGCAGAAGTGTCTGGCGTATCTGTCGGAATCAGTGACATTGGAAGTGGAGTTGCGGGGGAAAGACACTGTCATTCTCCGTGTACACTGTCACTGAACATGCAAAGTGTTCTTTACCCAAAGCATACAGTAGGCCTATGCGTTCTCTGTCTATGATCTGGTTAGGGCCTCCTCGACAAGGAGATTAGGCTACTGGTCCGCGAATAATTTCTGGCACAATTAAACGGTATCATTGAACCGCGGCCGAAAGAAAAATAAACTAAACATTTCCCAGAATAGGAAACATTTCCTAATTTATTGTTATCAAATAGAGGCATAGCATTAGGGGGTAGTGGTGTGAGCGCTCATTCTTGTATGTGCGCATCTGTGTAAGTTACTGTAAACAGTCACCACTGGAGATAACGAAGCAGCAACAAACAACGTAGCCTTTTTAAAACAACGAACGAAGCGGACTCTTGCTGTCCATGAAAAGATACTGGCTAGATCTTGTTCGGTAGGTTTATGTTGGGCTAATGAACATGTTGCATTCTATACAGCTTGATTATAGCCTGTCTCCAGTTTTCCCTTAATTTGACTAATTAAGAAGCGATAATATATTTGACCGGCATATCATCAAAATGTCCGGAAAACGAAACCTCTGCCGGTCACTTTGACCGGCACCATTTTTTTCTAGCGGAAACTCTGGGACCGAGACCCTCACTCTCTTCCTCTTTCTCTCTCTCTCACACACATACACACACATGCCTGTAGAAGCAACCTCAGAGATAAGCACATGTCAGGAGATGGTTTTAAGGTTGCTGGGAACTAATTTAAAAAAGTTATTATTTTCTTTGGAAAAACTGCAACTCCCATCATTTCTTTCCCAATCTCTGTTGAACGAAATGTAATCATTTGCAACTTTGTGAAAAAAAAAATAATTTATTTACCTTTATTTATTTATATTTGACTATGAATAGAAGTGTGTCAGTCAGCAGCATAAACACATCATCTGCAGAAATAACTAATTCCTGCTTTCCCTCTCTACCGATGCCAGACAAACACACACACACCGCTCGCTTTAAAGCTTTGATGTAGCGGAATTACCGGGAGGATGCGATTGAAAAACTGTGCATAAAAATAGCTGTGTTTTTATCATTTTTTATTCTGTTTTGTAGGGGACAATGAGAGGACAGCAAGGCCCAGTTTCCAGCTCAGGAGGCCCAACCAGAAGCAGCAGCAGCAGAAAAAGAGCCATTTTAATCACTAGCGTGCTGCATATTAATCACTTTAACAGATTATTTGGTTTTAAAAGCAAGTTAATTAAGCCTTTTTCTAAAGTACAAAAGAAACAGACACACAAAACACACCCACACCCACAAGCGGTGGCTTTGATTAAGAAAACTGAATTGAGGATACAGAGACCATGAAAATGCCTTAGCATGTGAATAAAGCCTTTAATTCACAGGGGGCTTCAGGTGTGAGAGCCAAACCGCACATAAGAACCAGGAAGAACACCTGATCACCACAGAGAGACCGCACATAAGAACCAAGAAGAACACCTGATCACCACCACACATAAGAACCAAGAAGAACACCTGATCACCACCACACATAAGAACCAGGAAGAACACCTGATCACCACAGAGAGACCGCACATAAGAACCAAGAAGAACACCTGATCACCACCACACATAAGAACCAGGAAGAACACCTGATCACCACAGAGAGACCGCACATAAGAACCAGGAAGAATACCTGATCACCACAGAGAGACAGTCGACAGGATAGAGGCAGAGAATCTGAGGAATGTGTTAGAGAGAGAGAAAGTGTGTGTATGTGTGTGTGTGTCTGTGTGCGTGTGAGAAAGACAGAAAACGGCTCTTTTTCTCTGTCCCACTTACATGGGCTGAGTGCTATTTAGCTCTCCTGAGCTTACTTCCGCGCCCTTCCTTCTCCCTCTCTCCATCCCTCCCTCCCTCTCTCTATTCCTCTTTCTACCCTTTCCCTCTCTCGCTCATCTACCCGTCCCTCCTCCCTCTCTATCACTATCCCTCACTCTCTCTCCTCTCTGTTCACTGTATCAGTTCATCTCTTTCTGCTCCCTCTCTCCTACAGGATGTCTGACATCATTCCCATTTATCTCCAGAGCAGGCCAATGAGCCGCGGGTGAGACAAGAGTCACTCTTGAATAACTAAACATTTCAACACACTGCTGAGCTGATATACTGTACTGCTCTAAGAGTGTCTTTTTCTGACACACACACACACTGTAACAAATAGCAGCTGAAACTCTGAAATAACCTTTCAGAAAGGTTAACAGCTTTATATAATATTAAGCACTTTATATTGAGTATATGCATGATAGCATCCACCCCACATTCAGTACAACACTGAACAGGTGTCATATGTTGATACACCCACACACATATCTCATATCTTTCCATAACAACTCCCCATATAGATAGATACTTTATTGATCCCCAAGGGGAAATTCAATGTCTCAGTAGCATACAGACATCACACACAACATGCACTTACAGCAGAAAAAGTGATATAAGTATATAAATATAAAAAAACACTGAACAATGAAGACAGTAGAAGATAAAAAATACTAAAAATACTAAATAAAACTAGAAAATGTAATTTCGAGGAAATTACCAGTGCATGAAAATATAAACATACTGTATATTAACTTATTACACGGCTCTTCAGAGTGCTGCAGAAAGTTCCATTCACATGAATGGGCCTTCCCAACGTTCGGGCCTATGTTAAATCTACATAAATCACCGGCAAAGCATTTAATCACCGCTGTCAATGGCAACGGGTTTTGTGCTTCTGATTAATGTCTTTCATATCACTACGCAAGGACTGGAACTTCATTCAAACATGAAAGCAGACGGTTGATCAGCTTAGTTCTAAAGAATGTTTGATTCAAATTCAGCAGCGTGTGTTGTTGCTAACTATTTGTTTCTCAGCAAATGCCACAATGAACGGTAACAAATTGTCAGGATATGCGGATAGGACCCAAATGCAAGACTCTTCCAGGCCGAATTACAGACAAAAAACACTTTTATTATGAACTACGAACTACTTACAGACATACGGGGCTTCGACAAGACAAACAGAGAGACGATCCGACAGGGAACAAAGAAACAGGAGGGTAGAAATACACAGAGCAATTAACAAGAGAGACAGAGGACTGGACGAAACCAACGAGACAATAACAGGGAACAGGTGAAGAGGCAGAAAAGGAGGGAAAACTAACGAGACAGGAAGCATGACCAAATAAGGAGATGGGGCGGAGACAAGACAGGTGACAGGCAGGTAAACACAAAGCACATGGGAAACAGGCAAGACAAACACAGGACACAAAATGGCCACCAGGGTGGCACAAACTCAGAAGTCCGGGCCAGATCCTGACAGTACCCCCCCCTCAACGGACGCCTCCCGGCGTCCCCAGAAAAGTCGAACCAGGGTGGGCGGAGGGGGCCTGGACGGAGGGACCGGTCCGATAGACCGTAAACACTGGGCAGACTCAGACGGGGCAGACTCAGACGGGGCAGACTCAGACGGGGCAGACTCAGACGGGGCAGACTCAGACGGGGCAGACTCAGACGGGGCAGACTCAGACGGGGCAGACTCAGACTCAGACGGGGCAGACTCAGACGGCTTGGGCAGGGAACAAGCAGACGAGGCAGGACAGGCAGGGACAGACTCAGGCAGGGACAGACTCAGGCAGGGACAGACTCAGGCAGGGACAGACTCAGACTCGGAGGGCTTGGGCAGGGAACAAGCAGACAAAGACAGGACAGACTCAGACGGGACGACAGACTCAGACGGGACGACAGACTCAGACGGGACGACAGACTCAGACGGGACGACAGACTCAGACGGGACGACAGACTCAGACGGGACGACAGACTCAGACGGGACGACAGACTCAGACGGGACGACAGACTCAGACGGGACGACAGACTCAGACGGGACGACAGACTCAGACGGGACGACAGACTCAGACGGGACGACAGACTCAGACACAACAGACACAGGGGCAGGGGAAGGGACAGGAACAAAGACAGTGACTGGGATGGTGACTGGGACGGTAACTGGAATGGTGACTGGGACGGTAACTGGAATGGTGACTAGGATGGTGACTGGGACAGAGACACAGACAGAGACAGAGACGGGGATGGTGACGGGAACAGAGATGGGAACAGAGATGGGAACGGTGACGGGAACGGTAACTGGCACGGTGACGGGGATGGTGACGGGCACAAAGACAGGCACAGTGACTGGGACAGGGACAGACCACTCAGGATAGACAGGAACGAAGGGCTCGGGCAGCGGCGGGGCCGGAAAGTCAGAGGTAGGCGGAACCGACTCGGGCAGAGGCGGGGCCGGAAAGTCAGAGGGAGGCGGATCCGGCTCGGGCAGAAGCGGGGCTAGACAGACAGGCAGAGGCTGGGTTGCCGGCATGGCGTCGGGAGACGCGGCTGCGGGCGTGGCGTCGGGCGACTGGGCTGCAGGCGTGGCGTCGGGCGACTGGGCTGCAGGCGTGGCTGCAGGCGTGGCGTCGGGCGACTGGGCTGCAGGCGTGGCTGCAGGCGTGGCTGCAGGCGTGGCGTCGGACGACTGGGCTGCAGGCGTGGCGTCGGACGACTGGGCTGCAGGCGTGGCGTCGGACGACTGGGCTGCAGGCGTGGCGTCGGACGACTGGGCTGCAGGCGTGGCGTCGGACGACTGGGCTGCAGGCGTGGCGTCGGACGACTGGGCTGCAGGCGTGGCGTCGGACGACTGGGCTGCAGGCGTGGCGTCGGACGACTGGGCTGCAGGCGTGGCGTCGGGAGACTGGGCTGCAGGCGTGGCGTCGGGAGACTGGGCTGCAGGCGTGGCGTCGGGAGACTGGGCTGCAGGCGTGGCGTCGGGAGACTGGGCTGCAGGCGTGGCGTCGGGAGACGCGGCTGCAGGCGCAGGAGCGGACTCGGCTGCGGGCACAGGAGCGGACTCGGCTGCGGGCACAGGAGCGGACTCGGCTGCGGGCACAGGAGCGGACTCGGCTGCGGGCACAGGAGCGGACTCGGCTGCGGGCACAGGAGCTGACTCGGCTGCGGGCGCAGGAGCAGGCGCCTCTGGGCTGGGCGCAGGAGCAGGCGCCTCTGGGCTGGGCGCAGGAGCAGGCGCCTCTGGGCTGGGCGCAGGAGCAGGCGCCTCTGGGCTGGGCGCAGGAGCAGGCGCCTCTGGGCTGGGCGCAGGAGCAGGCGCCTCTGGGCTGGGCGCAGGAGGCATGGTGTCAGAGGACCGGGTTGGACGACGCTTGGCACGTCTCCTCCTGGAGTTAGCCTGAGGGACCTGAATGAGTTCAGGGGGGAACTGGAACTCATCAGGCTGAGGCTCTGGACCTGAGGTGACCGGCTGCAGGCGCAGCACGCCCACCCTAAGCCCCTGGCAATGAGCTGGAGGGGCAGGGTCAGGTGGGAGACTAGCAGCCTCACTGGAGGGAGCAAGGAGCGCCTGCAGGCTTCTCCTCAAGCCAGTGGTCTGAGCCAGCAACTTGGCTGCCGCTGGAAGTGCCGCCAGCCAAGATTTGGAGGAGAGATTCTTCTCCATTAGGGTCACGGCTGCCAGCTTTCTCTCCAACGACGTGTTGCCATGTAGGACTGCATTTAAGCTCTCAAACAAGTAGGCCATCTGCTGAGGTTCCTCCCAGGGCGGTTCAGGGTCTGCTGGGTCCATTATTGGTCGGATCGTTCTGTCAGGATATGCGGATAGGACCCAAATGCAAGACTCTTCCAGGCCGAATTACAGACAAAAAACACTTTTATTATGAACTACGAACTACTTACAGACATACGGGGCTTCGACAAGACAAACAGAGACGATCCGACAGGGAACAAAGAAACAGGAGGGTAGAAATACACAGAGCAATTAACAAGAGAGACAGAGGACTGGACGAAACCAACGAGACAATAACAGGGAACAGGTGAAGAGGCAGAAAAGGAGGGAAAACTAACGAGACAGGAAGCATGACCAAATAAGGAGATGGGGCGGAGACAAGACAGGTGACAGGCAGGTAAACACAAAGCACATGGGAAACAGGCAAGACAAACACAGGACACAAAATGGCCACCAGGGTGGCACAAACTCAGAAGTCCGGGCCAGATCCTGACACAAATAGGCTAGGTTATGTAGGCTAAAGTCATATCGTGGGGAGTTTATTATTTCGTTTTGGCAAGTAGCCGTATAATAAGCGGGATAATGTATAACGCCGGTCATTATCCGCTGCGCGTCGGGGTCCGGTTCGCCCTGTCGGGACTTATTTTTGCAGTAATGACCGGCGTTCTATACATTATCCCTTACATAAAATTCCAAACAAACTTTTATTTGGAAACAGTTGGCAGGAGTCATAGTTGATAACAACTGACAGTTGAAATGGCCGAACAGTTAAATAGTTGAGTAGTTTAAATAGTTAAATTATTTAATAGTGAATTATTGTAGTGAGGACATTTATTTTGAAACAGTTGTGGGCATAGGAAATAGTAGTCTTAAGAGAGCCAGATTGTATGCTTAAAGCCTGAGACAGAGTATATAGTTTAAAAGTTGAATGTAGATAGTGTAATGGATGTTGATAGACAGAAAGTTGAATGGATGTTGATAGGCAGATTGTTTAATGGATGTTGATGGATAGTTTAATGGGTGGATGAGTGAATGGTTTGAAGAGGATGAATGGATAGAAAGTTGGATGGAATGTGCCTTATATCCTTGTAGAATGGAGAGACACAGAGAGAGATGGCCTAGTTAAGCAGAAAGCAGTTGATACAGGTGCAATCAGTTTAACTGGCCCTTTGATGGGTCCTAATAGTGAGCAGCTGGAAGTTGATACAGGTGCAAATCAAGTTAATTATTCCATTGTGATGTCATAGTGCTAATGCAAAGTCTATGGGGAAAAATACGCTTGTTTTTTATTAATATCTCAAAAAGTATAAAGTTTACAAAAGTGAAAAATACATTCCCCACGTGTCCTTTTCAAGACCTACGTTACAAAGTTTGAACGAAGTTTCTACGTTAAACGGTTAAAGCTGAATTAGACGCAGAAATTTGGTGGGAAGAATAAGAAGAAGAAGAAGAAGAAGAAGACTTCGGATAACAGAACAGTGCATTTTCATGCACTGTAATATCCACATAGTGTGCTTAGGGATGAATAAGCCTGGGGCACTTGCAGTGACAAGGCAGCAGTGACGGACTGGGATTAAAAAACGGCCCTGGCATTTTCACCAACCAGCGGCCCACACAGGGACGCGCATGCACGCGCATGCATGTGCTCGAAACACACAGATATAACTTCACATGCACGGACATAACACGTTTGTAGCCCCATTGGTGATGAACTCTAACTTTAATATGCATAAAGACTGAACCAAGAACATGGATATATTAATGCACAACTCCAAAAAAAATGAATGCAATATGAAAATGAAAAAAGAATAGAAATGCAATTCCAAGGAATTACCAGTGCATGAAAATGCTTAAGTTGTGATGTAAAATATCATGTATAGTTAAAACAGATAATTGGTTACTACGGTAATGCTAGGATAGACATGGTGGTTGCATAGCTTAATAAAAGTTGAAAGTTTAAAAGTAGACTGTTTAAAAGCTGAATGTAGATAGTTTAAAAGTTGTTGATAGACAGTAGATAGTTTAAAAGTTGTTGATAGACAGCTAGTTTAATAGATAGTTTAATGATAGTTTAAAAGTAGACCGTTTAAAAGTTGAAGGTAAATAGTTTAAAAGTTGTTGACAGACTGGAAGTTGAATGAATGTTGATATTCAAATAGTTTAATGGCTGTGTATAGGTAGATATTTGACGATAACTGAAAGTTGGAATGGCTCTAATGTTTGCTAGCAGTTATGCTAAGATTTTTAACTATGCTAACCATGTTACTTAGCTAATGTTTTATAGCAGTGCTAGCAATGCTAACCTGCTAACCATGTTACTTAGCTAACGTTTTCTAGCAGTTTAATGAATGTAGATATTTAAATAGTTTAATGGCTGTGCATAGGTAGATATTTGACGATAACTGAATGTTTGAACGGCTCTAATGTTTGCTAGCAGTTATGCTAAGATTTTTAATTATGTTAACCATGCTACTTAGCTAATGTTTTATAGCAGTGCTAGCAATGCTAACCTGTGAACCATGCTACTTAGCTAACGTTTTCTAGCAGTTTAATGAATGTTGATATTCAAATAGTTTAATGGCTGTGCATAGGTAGATATTTGACGATAACTGAATGTTTGAACAGCTCTAATGTTTGCTAGCAGTTATGCTAAGATTTTTAATTCTGTTAACCATGCTACTTAGCTAATGTTTTATAGCAATGCTAGCATGTTAACCATGTTACTTAGCTAACTTAGCTAATAATTTTTAGCAGTTATGCTAACTATGCTAACTAACATGTTAACTATGCTAACATGCTAATTATGCTAACCATGTTACTTAGCTAACCTAGCTAATCATTTTTAGCAGTTTTGCTAAAAATGCTAACTAGCATGCTAACATGTTAGCATGCTAACCATATTACTTAGCTAACTTAGCTAATCATTTTTAACAGTTTTGCTAAAAATGCTAACTAACATGTTAGCATGCTAACTATGCTAACCATGTGACTTAGCTAACTTAGCTAATCATTTTTAGTAATTTTGCTAAAAAAGCTAACTAGCATGCTAAGTTGTTAGCATGCTAACTATGCTAACCATGCTAACTAGCTACAGTGGGTAGGAGTCATAGTTGATGACAAGTAACAGTTACAATGGCTAAACAGTTAAAAAGTTCAGTAGTTTAAAGGGTTAAATTGTTTAACAGTGAAATATTGTAGTGAGGACTTTTATTTTGAAACAGTTTTTGGCAGAGGAAGCAGTTGAACAGGATGTGTAGTCTTAATAGGGCCAGTTTGTATGCTTAAAGCCTGAGACTGGCAGTTGAGATCCAGGTGGCCTGAACACCTGCCATAGGATTCTAATTGCTTAATTGCCGTATTATGATGTCATAATCGGCAATGTTAAGTCTATGGGGAATTTTAAAAAGTTTTTCTTTAATAGTTGAAAAAGTATAAAAGTTTCAAAGTTGAAAAGACATAGCAACCCGATCTGTTTGAAGACCTACGTTACAAAGTTTGAATGAAGTTTCTAAGTTAAACTGTTCAAGAGAAATTGCGTCTAGAAAAAGTGGTAAGCGGAATAATAATAATAAGAAGAAGTTGCCTAGGAAGAACAGTACAGTGCATTTTCATGCACTGTAATAATAATAAGAAGTTGCCTAGGAAGAACAGTACAGTGCATTTTCATGCACTGTAATAAGAAGTTGCCTAGGAAGAACAGTACAGTGCATTTTCATGCACTGTAAATAGCCTAGAATACATGGATTTCTATGTAACGTCACGAAAACATGCGTGCGCAAGAGGCAGAAAGCAACATAGAACAGTGCTCTCCGACTTCCGGTAGTGGCCATGATGAGAACACACGCGTAAAGTTACTCTCTGTTTCAATCTTTTTGCAAAAGTACCCCCGCTGCCTAAATTCATTTAATTTTGTATAGAAGACGTATGCAATGGAAGGGGGGAAATCACTGAGAAGCCAGAATTCAAAAACGGGAACTAAGGAGCGAGTAATGTCGAAATCATTGTCTCCCCAAAACGAAGAGAAAGTCCCCGACAAAGAAGCTGCCTCTGAATCCGCGGGTCAACTGCTTCGACAAATGACCTCCATTACAGAAGATCTCAAGGACTTTAAAAAAGACATACAGTCAGCGATTTCGGAGCTGAAGGGAGAATTGAAAGTAGATCTTCGGGAAGAGCTAGCAACTTTTAAACAGGATCTTAATCGGAAGCTAACAGAGCTAGGCACGTCCCTTCAGAACCAAGGCCAAGCTATCTCTGAAATTCAAGAACGTGTCTCTGAACTGGAGGAGAATAGCGTCATCACTAAAGAGTCCCTAGTGTTCCTTTTAAATGAGAGACGACGACTGCAGGAGAAGGTGACGGATCTAGAGAGCAGGTCCAGGCGATGTAATATTCGGATCTACGGTGTGCCCGAAGACACCGAAGGTGACTCCATGACCAAGTTCCTAGACCAGCTTCTGACTGACGAGCTCTCACTACCAGAAGGAATGGCTCTACAAATTCAACGGGCACATAGGGCTTCAACGCAGAAACCGGAGCCTGAGTCTCCCCCTCGATCTATTGTGGTTTGCTTCCAACAATTTAAGGTTAAAGACATGGTCTTAACAATGGCTTGGAAGAAAAAGATCTTTATAGGAGATCACTTAATCTCTTTCGACCATGATTATGCATCTGAAGTTGTTGAGAAACGCAGAGCTTATGCTGGGGTCAAAAAAGCTTTGAAGGAGAAAGGCATTCGCTTTCAAACACCATACACGAAACTTCGAGTTCATTGGGCAAACGGTACGATGACATACAAAGACGCACAGGAGGCGATAGCGGAGCTGAGGGCGAGAGGCATTGACGTGACCAAGCAAAGAGAAGATCCCGGATTCAGCTTGGAGAGAAAGATAAAGAACACTTTCCAATGGCAACGAGAAAACACCAGAGGGAAAGATGATCTAGAAGCGAGAACGAGAGAGAAACTGCAGGATTTTCGGAGAACGTCTCAACAGGACTGAAAGTGAGGAGTGAGAGTTCGTCTGTGAACCTGTTTTTTTCCCCCTTTTTTTCTCCCATGAGGATTATGCTTCTAAGACGGTAGGCGTTAATTACATCATACAGATTGAACAGAGAAAACTTTCAGACTATGTTGGACTTATCTAGAGGTTATGGATTGCCCTTAGTCTCTCCACCACTAGGGAGGGCCCCATCCACTCTGTGGGGGTCTTTTTCCCTCCACTCCTATCCAACAGGGAACCTGGGGTTATGGTCCCCCACTTTTTTGGAAGTTACTGTAATTTTGTTGTTGTTCATTGTTTTTTGTTTTTGCTTTTGCTGTTATGTTAGTTTAAAGTTGATGGGGGAGATAAATATGTTAGAATGTGAAGAAAATACTCTGCTGAGGAGAGGTATCTATGTGTCTTGTAGGCAATATAGGTTAGACATAGGATCAAACAGTACCGTACTATGGTCAATGTAATTTCCTTTAACGTCAATGGGCTTCTCAGCCCTGATAAACGTAACAAAATTCTCTCAAAACTCAAGAAAGAGAGCATTGATATAGCTTTCCTGCAAGAAACCCATATGACTGAAATTGAACATCAAAAGCTTAAAAGGTATGGTTTCAAACATGTATTCTCATCCTCTAATGGATCTAAGCATAATAGGGGGGTGGCCATTTTGATCTCTAGAAGGGTGACATACGAACTCTTATCTACAATTAAAGACAGGCAAGGCAGATTTATATTGCTTAAGGGAAAGGTTAATGGGAACTACTTTACTCTATATAATGTATACATTCCCCCAGGCTCAAATTCAGATTTTCACCAAAAAATATTAGATAGGGCAGTGACTGAGTCACAGGGAATCTTGATATGTGGGGGTGATTTCAACATTACTTTGAACCCGACTCTTGATTCCTCTAACACCCGAACTTCTCAGCCCAAGAAGTTAACCAAAAAGATTACTAGTATCATTTCAGAGGTGGGCTTGGTGGATGTATGGAGGTTCTACAATCCTTCAGTCAGGGACTACACCCATTTTTCATCTCCCCATTCTTCATATTCTAGAATAGACTATTTTCTTATATTTGGTAGGGATGTTAGTAGAGTGCAAAGTTGTCGTATCGGAACTATTGATCTTTCAGATCATTGCCCGGTGTACATGACTCTTTCTGACGAGCGCAGGATGAAACCAGGTCACTGGAGACTTAACTCCTCTATACTGAACAAGGACAGGATAGAACAATTTAGTAAAGACATTATAGACTACTTAAAAGATAATGATAATGATGAAGTCTCCCCTCCTACTCTCTGGGATGCTTGTAAAGCAGTAATGAGAGGAAAGGTTATAGCAACAACTTCCTTTTTGAAGAAGCAAAGGACCAAGAGACTCAATGATCTTCAACTTGAATTAAAAAAGCTGGAATTTGAACACAAGCATTCACTTAATCCAGTCACTGAAGTGGAAATGAAAAAGATAAGGAACCAAATAAATGAAATACTCGGACTAGAAATTCAAAAGAAACTGATCTACACTAAACAAAAATATTATGAGGGCGGAGGTAAATACACAAAACTATTGGCCTACAAACTAAAAAAACAAGAGGCAGACAACACAATATTTAAAATAAGGGATTCAAAGACTAAAAATATCCTACAGGAAACAGAAGAAATAAAAAACTGTTTCAAGGACTACTATGAAAAATTATATTCACAACCTCAAGTACACAATGACGACAAATTAGAATCAATGCTCCAAGCATTAGATCTCCCAATTGTGACAGAGGATCAAAATTCAGCTTTGAAGTTACCTATATCTGAAGAAGAACTAGCCTCAGCTATCACTAGACTAAAAGCTAATAAGTCTCCTGGTGCTGATGGATTCACATCAGAATGGTATAAGAGTTTGAGGGAGGCATTGACACCTATTCTGCTTAAAACATTTAACTGGGTCTTTGAAAAGGGTGAAATTCCTAAGTCTTGGAGGGAGGCTACCATCTCTGTTATACCAAAAGGAGGAAAAGACAAGCTTAATTGCTCTAATTACAGACCAATTAGTGTGTTAAACATTGACTATAAACTATTTGCTTCAATCATCGCCAAAAGACTAGAGAAAGTTTTGCCTATCATAATAAACATGGATCAAACTGGTTTTGTGATGACTCGTCAGACTCATGACAACATTAGGCGATCTTTACAGATCATCAGACATATAAATCAAAATAAAATAGAGGCCATGCTGATCAGCATAGATGCACAAAAGGCGTTTGATTCTGTAAGATGGAAATTTCTCTTTAAAGTTATGGAGAAATTTGGTTTCAACAAACGATTAATTAAGACACTAGAAGCCCTCTACTCCAAACCAGAAGCTAGATTAAAAATAAATGGGGGACTGAGTGATTCATTCCAGCTAGAGAGATCCACAAGACAAGGCTGCCCGCTAAGTCCACTTCTGTTTGCCATTTTCATAGAACCATTAGCACAGTGGATCAGACAAAATAACCTCATCACAGGAGTTCAATTGGAGGCAGGTGAACAGAAACTGGCTCTCTTTGCAGATGATATCCTTATCTACCTGACCAACCCTACAGACTCCCTACCGAATCTGATGTCAATTCTGGAAGAATATGGATCATATTCAGGCTACAAAGTTAATAAGCAAAAAACTCAAGTCCTTAACTTTCACTATAATCCACCTCACTATCTTCGCTCAAGGTATCAACTTGATTGGGATAAGAAATGCATAAAATACCTTGGAATCTTTTTGCCTATAGACCTATCAACATTACAGGAAATTAACTATGGGCCACTTAAGAAGGTAATTATGGATGATATAAATAGATGGAACGTGATTCCTTACTTAAGTATCTATTCACGGGTAGACTCAATTAAAATGAATATACTACCTAGACTTCTGTATGTATTCCAATCCATACCTATTGAGAAGCCCGAACATTACTTTATGGAATGGGACAAACTTCTAGCTAGATTCATCTGGGCAGGGAAAAAACCTAGAGTAAGGTACAAAACACTAAAACTGGCTAAAGATAGGGGAGGGCTTGCTCTCCCATGTCTACTAGATTATTACAAGGCTGCTCAACTTAGATTTTTAGTCGGATGGTGTACGCCCAGTTATAGATCAAGGTGGAAAGAAATAGAATGCTCAATGAGAGGGAGATGTCCAATGAGTATGTTAATTGGTGATTGTTCACTAATTGACCAAATTTCTGATCCCAGTAATCCCTGGATATCTTGCTCCCTGAGGTTATGGGATAAAATAGCTAAACGACACCATCTAAAAGACAGGATGGGTATCTTCAAATGGTTTGCCTATGACGCTGATTTTATACCCAGTATCCACGACAAACAATTCCTTGTGTGGAACAACAAAGGTCTTACGACATACAGCTCTTTAATAAAACAAGATTTAGTGCTGAGTTTTCAGGAGCTGAAGGACCAATTTGGTTTAGAGAATCAGGACCATTTTAGATATCTGCAAATCAGAGACTTTATTAATAAATCTTTTATAAGGAAAGAGAAAGAACCTTGTAGAAACATTATAATCGACATCTTTCTGAAAGCCTGTGAAGATGGAGCTTACAGGAAAATAATTTCTAGACTATATGTTGCTCTTCAGGCCTTGGCAAGAGACAATACAATGTCAGTCAAATCCAGGTGGGAAAAGGAGAGTAGCTTGTCATTATCACAGAAGGAGTGGGAAGGGATATGTGCACATCAATGGAGGATGACAAGTTCACCCTCCTGGAGATTCTTTAGTTGGAAAAACATTATTAGATTCTTTTATACTCCAGCCCAAAAGGCAAAATATTCTACTCTAACTAACTGCTGGAGATGTTGTGGATGCATTATGGCAGATCACTTTCACATTTTTTGGAATTGTGCCTTTGTTGGTCCTTTTTGGTTAAGTGTCCATAACCATTTAGAACTTGCTTTCAACATAAGAATTAACTATGATTTCAAAACATTGTATCTCTGTGACTTTGAGGAACTTCAATGTGGAAAACTAGTCAAATATCTGTTGAGAGTCCTATTAGTGGCGGCTAAAAAGGCCTTGACAAGAAAATGGCTTCAGAAGGCCCCTCCTACTGTGGATGATTGGATTGATGTTGTGTATGATATCTATAATATGGAGAGAATTACTTTCACATTGAGAAATCAATATGACAAATTTTATGAAAATTGGTTAAGTTGGGTTTATTATGTGTTAGCAATAAGACCTGACTTTGTGTAATTTAAGTACTGCAGGCTTTTACTCCTCCTCTGGGTGCGGTTTTGATAGCTACTGGAACTGGATATCACTGGAGTCCCTATAAGATAAGAGATGTAAAAATGTAACCTCCCCTGGTTCTTGTTTGTATCTTTTTTTTTGTTTTTTTTTTTTTTTGTTTATTGTCTTATTTTGGTTGTGTTTTGTTTATGTTTTATGTACTGTTGTTCTGTCCCATGAGAGAGAGTTGTGCTGTAAACTGAAAAAGCTTAATAAACAGTAAATTACAAAAAAAAAAGAACAGTGCTCTCCATGAAAAGAACAAAATAAGTTTTTGTGCTGAAAATTGCACCAATTCGAAATCACGATGGTTAGAGAATGTTCAATATGTTCAATATCTCTAATATGTTCAATATCTCTTTGTCTTCGCCAAAATACGATGTTAATGCAAATGAACGGCAAACTCTGAAATATAGCCTGAAATGAGATGCTATCATTGAGACAACGGGGGACCAGGGGTATATAAAAAATTACGATTGTAGCTTACAGCAGCCGACTATTTAAGTCAAGTGTATAACGTTGTGGCACCAAGCGTCTTCTGCCCCACCGCTGCGCGCGAATGTAGTTTTGTTGATAAACGGGAAACCCATCAGAGCAGCCGCTCCACAAACGTGTCTTAATTAACGTCATGCATTATAGGACCTCTTTCTCTGTCGCCATCAGCATAAAGGCCTCCAAATTATCCTGTGACAATCGTGTCCTTAGGCGATTCTTGATGAATTTAAGAGTGGAAAAACTCCGTTTGCATGCCACTTGAGTGACAGTGTTAGTAGGAATTCATTTGCTAACCATATATAGTTGTAGGCACAGGTAAAGAGGTTTAACTGCTGGAGAAGGAAATAGCAACAGATTGCACAATTCTTGCAGGTAGCACATTTCTTGCTCACCAGGTTTATTTCTGTATCTTCATATATCTTGCGGCATCATCAAAGTCCGACGCTTTGACTGTATAGGCCTACTCGTTTAGAGGAGACTTTTTCAGGCTGTCCCAGTGCGTGGCGACGTGTCAATTCCGACTGTAGATTTTCAACCGTAGCACCTTCACTAAATTTAAGCAGAAATTCTCTTATGTTTCGAAGTGTATTTGGGGGCAGTTTATTAGCTTTTATAAGGGGAAAATTCCGAGGATCAAGGCATGCTAGATCGGCAATTCCCCGCGCTGAAGGTAGTAGACGCATACGGTTTTGAAATTCCCAGAAGTCCTTGCTTCATGTAGCCTAACTTTTGTAAACCAATAACACAATAAAATATACAGGCAGCATATTTATTGTATTCCAATTTCAAACAATGCACTTTTAAATCATTTGATTGAATAAGGTTACAAAAGAATGTAGACTGATGTAAATATTGAGGGTCACCATGACTGTAGTGTAGAGACTCATGTCTGGTATAAATACTGATCAGTTTCCAATCATGAAGGAGTTTCCTAGGGAGTTATAGATAAATGGCTTATTCGAAGCCATGTAACACTATTGATGCTTGATAGTGGGCCGAGAGATAAAACCGATAAGACGGAGTAAAACCGTCTTTACGTGATTGGCCGGCCCAAACGGCCCACGAGGGGCCACGGCCCTTCTGGCATCTGCCCAAATGCCAGACCGTCCAGTCCGTCACTAGCCTGGCGGGCCATCCTATATCATTGACATGTATAGTCTGGCATCGAATCATTCACCTCGCTTAATCCAAGGGGCGGGTAGAGAATTGTCTTTCAAACTGCCTAGGCATGCAATAGGCCAGCGCTACGACCATATCCGTATCCGGTCGGCAAAACGGCAAATACATCCTTCTTCGAAAGGAATGACTTAAGTGCATTGTGTTGATCTACTTTCAAAGAAAAGCACAAGTCCAACTCCTCCAAAGTTGACGCCAACGCCGATTCAAACAACCGATCTTCGTTTGCCATAGCCACCTTCCTTGTTGTTCATCGTCGCAGGATGTCGTTATCCTGTTAAGCCCGCCTTAAGACTCTCTAACGAAATAGAGCGCTGTGATTGGCCGTCATCCACGGTGTTAAGCCAATAGAAATTCCTATGGTTCGATACTAGACGTACAGGCTGAGCAAATTAATTTGCCGCCGCTAGGGTGCGTCTAGATTTCTAGGCTAGTCCGTCACTGCAAGGCAGGGACTGAGCCTGTGATTCTTCTATGCATGGTAAGCAGTGTTGGGAGTAATGCGTTACAAAAGTAATGTAATTACTGTAATATATTGCTGTTTGCGGTAACGCGGTAATGTAAGGCATTACAAAAAAAAATCGGGTAATATTTACTCGGTACAAACTTCAGTAACGCGCGTTACAATGCAGTTTAACCCAAAATTAAGCGCTCGTTTTGTTTTGATACATATTCGCAAACACCACTCGAGAACAACAGAGGAGAAAAAATCCGTGCAAAATAGTAGAACGTTATCTCCTGATACTGGTTGAATATGACTGTGGCTGCAGCAGACTCGCAGGCGGACTCTATTTGCGGGATGGACATAGCCTAAGCCTACGCTCATTATTTTCAGCTTGTCAGAGACAAGGCTATGAAGAACATAGTTAGTGCACTTTGTGTGCGAAACCGAAAGATCTCTCAGCTCGCGAAATAGCACAAGTAGCCTAAATTAATGAAACATGAAACAATGAAACTAAAGTAGTGCCACGCTAATCTTTTTGATTCTTGATAAAACACAAACTATGCTGTTGTGCATGTCAGCTTTGTGCTGTGAACTTAAATTGAAGAGAATAAAGGGATAGAAATGCAGAAAAAGATTGTGTAGCCTGGCAGTGCCACCGCTCCCACCACGCGCATCACGCACTTTGCGTGATGCGCACCACGCACACCACGTAGTACTAGAATTGGTGGGTCTTCAATCATTCGTTTTCCAAGCATTTAGGCTACATGAAGCACATGATATGCTGAGTCGACTGAAACGCATTCCATTCAGATAGCTAGGTGGATACCAGGCTCATAATTCACTTGTATTCGCAAAATGAAATGTGAAGCAACATGTCATTGCATACTTCCATTTCCAAAGCAATGAAGGTTGCTTAAAACAACTTAACATTGTGCATATTATTATTGTTAATATTGTGCTATCAATGTAACTCAAACAAATAAGGCTTGTAAACAAGAGCTGGCAAAAGGGCATTATGACAAGTAAAGATCAATGCTCTTAAAGTGACAGTGCACCATTTATAAGTAAAACAGCATTTCTTCAGAAATTAATGTTTAAAAATACACAGTAATGGTCTGTAAACTAGATGTACCGCAGAGCGGTACAAAATATGACCGCCGCCCAGTCCAGCACATTTTTTCCACAAAAAGAAATCACGCTGAAAGGCCTATATGATTTTAACTCTCTCCCTAAATTGCATTATCCACACTCAATTCTCACTGGTATCTGCTAGACAACAAGTACCAAAACATGATTAGTTCATAGATTTCACATGTAAAATGAATTTTATACAACCCCACCTCCATCTTGCCTGTTCATAATTCTGAGAAATTCTTGAATGTTTGTGTTATGTTTATGTTATGTGTGTGGGTGTGTGTGTGTGTGAGTGTGTGTGGGTGTGTGTGTGTGTGTGTGCGTGCTTGTGTGTGTGCCTGCGTATGTGCCCGTACATACACTGTAAAAACGACAACTCAAAATTGTTCACCTTACTAAGATTTTTGCATTCACTGACAATAAAATTGCCAGTTGGAACTTGAACTGTCTGTTGTGAGCCACTTGAACTCACTTTCAGAAGTTTCTGATGAAAAGTTCATCTTAATTGATAAATTAAGTTGATTTTACTTTGAAGTTGTAGTTGACACCCAGTCAGAGTGAGGTCAACTTATCTGCGCATGCTCATTTCAAATTTGTCATGGCAACTGGCTGCGACGGGGTTTCCAAGGATTTTCCCAGGAGCTCCCTTCGAAAGTTTGAAAGTTTGCATCCGCCATCTTTTCACTTTGCTGGCGGTAACTTTCCCTGACGTCTCGTCGAAGAGAAGACAAATGTTCCTTCTAACGGGTAAGGTAATCATGCATTTCTATATGCATTTTATATTTGTATTATATTTCATTGCGGGAAACAAAATCGATAAATCATAACCAGGCGAGGCGTTTATGACAATACAAATGCCCCCACTAGCTAATCGGTTAGCTTATTTTGAACAGCTAAGCTCAATATAATTATTGTCCACATATTAATTGAAAAATGTGTGTTGCCGTTATGTTTGTTACACTCGATGAATGATGGTGTTGCTTTATGCACGTCTGCTTTGCTCATTGACATAAAAACGAAGCACCGGCGGTGGTTATAGTTTACATTGCTGCTCGTGACCATGCGCTGCAACCAGGGTAGTTTAAGGTAACGTTAGCTCTAACGTGCTATAACTGTGATGCAAAACTTCGGTTTGATACGGTAATTAACTAGATAGATCTAGCTTCTAGCATGCGACCTTTGTGTGTTTAGCTCTGAAGCTCAACAGCATTAACGTGAACGGTTGCGAAGTATGTCGCTGTGTTCATTTTCTCCTCTTATTTTTGTCCTAGGTTTTCTATGAAGTGTTACTTCTGCAGCTTTGCCAGCGCCAGTCAAGAGCGTCTGCTCAGGCACCATCGACTCAGGCACGGAAGAGGAGCTTACTGGCCGTGTGTTTACAGTGACTGTGTATGTACTTTTAAAACACCTGGCGCCTTAAAGTCACATTTGACTAGATCACATTGTAGGACAGCCAAAATACAAGAGAAATTCACCTTTTTTTGTAATCTATGTGAATTCCGGGAAATCTGCACACAGCAGTCTTTCTTCACTCACCTTGGGCGCCATTTAAAAAAACATGAGACTGTGTGTTGCCCCTTCTTGAGATGTAGTTTTAAAACAAACAATCTAAAGACTTTTAGTTCACACAAAAGTAGGAAACACAAGCATGGTGATATCAGAACCTGTTTAAGAGCAGACTTAGAAAATGAGCCTATTGAGACAGATGCCTCTGACCATGATGCCTCTGACCATTAATGACATTTTACATCTTTCAAAATCCCACTCTCAACAAGGTATCAAAGCAGTGCTTGCAGAACACGGCATTGAATTAGATGATAGTGTTCTCAATAAGATTAATGATGCTGTCTTGGAAACAAATCCATTAATTGTGAGCACTGAAGGAAAGGGTGCATTGGCCACTGATCACAGGAGGAATCTTTTTTTTAAAGAGAAGTTCCCTGTAATTCAGCCTACTGAGTATACATATAAAAGAACCCATAAACAAACATTTGTTTATGTTTCAATCATCCAGGTTCTTGAAACTTTGTTGAGACAGCCAGATTTTGTGGAGAAGTTGGTGTTTAGTCAGGGGGACAACCCAGGTCAATTTTGCTCTTTTCGAGACGGACAGTACTACAAAGACAATGGTCTTCTGGGTGTGCAAGATGCAAGTATCTCTGTAGGACTTTACATAGATGACCTGGAACTATGTAATCCTTTGGGATCTTCAAGAAAAATCCATAAAATGACAGCTGTTTATTGGATTTTGTTGAATTTACCAAGCAAGTTTCGCTCTACTCTCCCCCTAATTCAACTGGCTTGTCTTGGAAAAACTGTCGATGTCAGACAATTTGGGTATGATGCCTTTCTTTATCCTTTGATTAAGGATCTTGGATTTCTTGAAAAGTCAGGAGTGTATATTGAGGCCCTAGATACGTTTGTAAAGGGAACAGTGTTCTGTGTCTGTGCTGATAACCTTGGTGCACATAGCTTAGCAGGTTTTCAGGAAGCTTTCAATGTCGAAAAATTCTGCAGATTTTGTTGCATCAGTCGAGACCAAATTGGAAATTGTGAGCCAAGGAACTTTCCACTAAGAACTGAGACACAACATGATTCTTTTGTGGAACAACTCAAGTTGAGTGATAAGCCTAAGCCATGTGTGAATGGGGTTAAATCATCCTGTGCTTTAAGTAAGTTGTCTTTCTTCCACCCAGTTACTGGATTTCCCCCTGATCTTTTGCATGATCTATTTGAAGGTGTTGTCGCAGTGGAGTTAGGTTTGTGTTTGAAAGAATTGATTAGAAAAGGTTTCATTACATTCGATGGACTGAATAACCGCATAAAACAGTTTCCATATAAATTCTCTGATTTGGTCAACAAGCCACAGCCAATTACAAAGACGAGCCTTGCATCTGGAAAGGTAAACGGTAACGGACATGAAAACTGGGCACTTTTACGTTTGCTACCTCTTTTGATCGGGAACTATATACCTGAACAAGAGCCGTCATGGGAAATTTTAATGGACCTTAAAGAGATTGTGGAGATTTCGGTGTCTACTACGTTATCAGAGGGAACATTACGTTACTTAGGGAATAAATTGTCTGACCATCGACAGTTACTCACTGGCACCTTTCCTGAATTTAAGTTGAAACCAAAGCATCACTTCATTGATCACTATGTGCATCTCACAGCCAAAATTGCATGTTGGTAGTGTAGATAGAGTGAAAATATCATCTTTAGATGAAAAGCTCAGGACAGTACTAGAAAAGAAGTACCCAAATAAAGATGATGTGTCTCTTGCCAAAGAAGTACATTTGTATGGGACCCAGTATGTGAGGGGCATGATAGTGTCTGCGGGTGAATGCAGTGGACTGCCAGAATTCTTTAGAATACTACACATATTGGTGGACAAGTGGTGGAAAGTGTATTTTGTCACCACAAGGTTATCATCTTGGTAAATGGAACATTATCGGTCTTACCAACTCATTGATAACTGTTACTCAGATTTAGAGATTCTGGATCCCGAGACTTTGAACGATTACCACCCATTGGCTGCATACCAAGTTGCTAGAACTTTGATGGTGACCCCAAGGACTTGGCTACTGCAGTAACTTGAAATGGTAAGCACCTTTCTGTTTGTATGTTTTCATAATTTTATCATGTGTTAATGACTTGTTTTTTAAGTGTTCAAGATACAAGTCATGGCCAAAAGTATTGGCACCCCTCCGGATGTGTTGGTTTTCGAGCAAACCTCACAAACTTTTGAAGGTGTTTTTATAAAATAACCAAACCAGGATATTTTCAATAGCTCAACAGAACTGAAACAACAATTGGTTGCCTCAAATTCAACACAAAATATCACCAAAATGCTGTGGGAAGTGAATACTGCACGGTCAAAAGTATTGGCACTCTCAATTGTGTCTTTGCAGTGTCTTTTGCAGTGATAAAAGCACACTTTTTATTGTTAAAATCTAAAGCTAAGGTTATGGGTAGTCAGACGTCAGCTGTGGTAGCATTCCTGAGAAGTATAAGCCCATAAAGGATAATAAACTTGATTCTACTTGAAGAAAACTTCATACTGTTCATATAAACCAACAGAGATGTATAGTGAGTAAACTGGAGATTTTTGTCCATTAGAAATGGGCTTACATTTCTCAGGAGTGCTACCACAGCTGATGTCTGACTACCCATAACCTTAGCACTTGATTTTAACAATGCAAAGTGTGCTTTTATCACTGCAAAAGACACTTGTCACGTTGTGAAACGTGCCAATACTTTTGACTGTGCAGTATTCACTTCCCGCAGTATTTTGGTGATATTTTGTGTTACATTTGGGGAATTTGGGTTGAATTGAGCTGTTGTTATTTTATCAAAAAACCTTCAAAAGTGTGCGAATTGAGCTTAAAAACCAACACTACTTGAGAGGCGCCAATACTTTTGGCCATGACTGTATATGGTTTCAGTTTAAAGTGTCATGCAAATATCTGTTCTTCTTTTGTCCTCACAGGCTTTGTTGCTTCTGGTCCACATAAATCCCAAACTCGTCCGTAAGATTCGGCTGACCAAAGCTCCTGAAACTTTAGAGGAACTGTACAATGAACTGCGTCAAAAACTTGAACTTGTAGGTGAATTCTGTATACAGTATGAAGACTCAGACTTTGGCCAGGCAGTTTGCAACCTGATTGACATAGCAGAGTTACCTTCAGAAAAGGCTGTCTTGCATATTCTGTGGAGCAATGAGGACATGCCATCACCACCACCTCCAACACCAACTCGGTCATCCTCCATCTCTTCCCTTGACACAGCCAGCATTGGATCTCCAGACTCAATCCACAGCTTATCTTCAGTTGTGCGGACATATAGGAGGAACGTTTCACAGTGGCCCACTCCGTTCCCGATACCATCATTCTCATATGATGTTGAACTGATACTCCGCAAGGGGAATGAAACGTTTGAAATATTAGGGAAGGGTTTACATGTAACCAGAGATGTGAAAACGGAGATTCTGGACAAGTTGGCACAAGAAATATTTACTGTGAAAGCCTACCCTGACAAACATGAGTTCGAGTCTGTTGCTGCTGAACTTGTCAACAAACATCCCTGCCTCAAAGAGCCTGGTGGTGGTACTGGATATGCGGGATGGACAATCAGCATAAAGTACAAGATTGGGAACTACAGATCAAAACTACGTCAAGCTGGATGTAATGAGGTTGGTGTCAACAGGAGAACAAGGGAGGTGGCGGATGATCATGGTGTCAACAGGCGAAGAAGAGATGATGATGGGGATGGTGGTCCGGAGGGAAGGTTTTCTTTGAAAAAACCAAAGCGAGGTGAGGTCAACCATGTACCAGATCATCCTGAAAGCTACACTGAGGATGACTTGGAAGACCTGAGGTCTTCCCTGGTTGAAGCCATGAAGAAGAAAAACAAGGACATGGAGTTCATCAGCCAGAAGATGGACATCACATTCTCCTTTAGGAGAATGGAGATTGTAGAGATGGAACCCATGGTCTCAGAGGTTCTGGAGAGGTGGCCCGGTCTATTTCTTGAAGAACAGGTAAGGCATCTTTTTTTTCTTGAATTTGGTGCATTTGTTTACATTTGTGTTATGGCTTTTTCATAATAGTGTTTGAAGGTTAATTTGTATCATGGCTGAGAGTTTGCAGTGTATTTGTAATGCATTTGTTTCATTCAGATTTGTCAAGAGTTCACTCGTGTGACCACCAAGGACCTGATGGGAACATTTAAAACTGCCCTTGAGATGTTCACCCCTCGTCTGCTGAAATTGTATCGTGCCAGGAAGGGCGCCTTTAGTCGAGAGATGGAAACCCTTTTGGAAATGCTTGACAAACAGGTTATTATATTGACTACAAGGCCTTTTGTTCAGTTTGTCCACTAATATTTAAACCATTAATCAAGAAGAATTATTTTTTTGCATCAGCTACATTGGTGAGAGAGTTCCATCTTGATTGACTATTTAATACAGTAATATTTAAAGGATTAGTTCACTGTTTTGCACTTTGAACCCCCTTTCTGGGTTGATGAAAGAGTGTTTGACACCGAAATTTTGACTTTTGGTCCAGTCTCGAGCTTTTGGCTGATTTAGAATCGGCCATGCCATGCTTCAGAATGGCTAGCTACGGGCATTCACAAACCTGTCCTTAAATCAACCCTAAACGTTTGTTTTCGAAGATGTGCAACTCACCGAGTGGTTAGTGTTGTTTGTTGAGTGTTCGTCAAACACTTTATTTCATCCAAGACAACCCAGAAAGGGGGCTCAAAATGCAAAATAGTGAACTTATCCTTAAAAGACAAAAAGAAACACTAACAAACTAACAGAGCCTGCAAATATTTTATCTGCCTTCATGCACAATTGTAGAGATGGGAATACAAATGGAACAAGTACAAGCACAAGTGAACATGCACAAGTACATTTCACAGAGCTAAACAAAAGTATTTGTTTGTCTTTATATTCTTCCAAAACAGACATCTGACATCACAAGTCATCGCAGACAGGCAGCTGTGGAAGGTCTTCCCATATTTCTGCGGGAGAATACTGAGAAGCTTTTCTCTAGATGCCAGGTGAGTGCAGCTTGGAAGATCTTCAGCTTTTAGTAATGTGTTATATAGCAAAGAAGAGGCCATACAGAAATAGACATCACACTTTATTGACTAGTTTTCTACAGGACATTATTTCAGTGGTGTTTTTGTTTTGTCAGGCAACTGATGTAGATGACGAGCAGACGAAAGGCATCAAGATGGGTGTCCTCACAGTGCTTGATGATGATGACGCAGTCATTAATATTGCCCTCGTGTTGGAGGAAACCATTGTCCTGAAAGATATCCCAGACACCCCGACTGCGCTTGCGTATCTTTTTGGCCTGCTTTATGCCCTCAACATGGAGTTCCCAAAAGACATCAGGTATACCTTTGAAACTATCCAGCACATTTTCATGGAAATGTCCACCAATTGCTCACAGCGTGTCCGGAGCTTCAAGACCAAGCTGTTAAACCAGTGATTCATTTTCCATGGGGAAGATTTCTTTTATCATGTTTGTTCATTTATTATGTTTGGATATTTTGTAAGTCTTCACAGACCACCGTATAGTTTTTATGTTCCTTTTGATTTCCCCAACTTATTGACGTGCCTTATTTGCTCTGGACACAAGAGATTTATTTTGACTAAAAACAAATATTTTATTTGTAGCTGTCATAACTGTCAAGAGACTTCGGTATTGTTCAGTAGAAGCTGTGTTTCACCATTACTGTTAAAGCCTGCATGTTTGCATTTTTGGCTATGTTTAAAGTGAGGTTCAGATAATATGCCATTTTCCGCTGTGGATTTACACACTTGTGAATACTTAGGCACTTAACTGTTTACCTGTCATCTTTGGCAATATTGCATTATTTGTAAGGTCTCAACAGGAGTCGGAAAGTAAAAAAAAAAAAAAACTGCCCATATACTGAAACCTGATTTGCTTTGGGCATAAGATTACTTGTTTACATTGTGGAATTGTAAAGCTGTTTCTGCCAAAGTGATTCAAATAAACATGCATAAATTAACTGGTTTACTGTCAGTGGATGATTTAATGTGGGGGGTAATTTAAACTCAAAATAGTAAGTTATTACAGGGGATGGTAATCTGAACTTAAAATAGTAAGTTTTTACAGACTTGAAAGTTCCAGTAACTTGAATTAAAAAAACTTAGTTGGCAGAACTTGAAAAACTTAGCTGACACAACTTAATAATTGTAGTTCTTCAAAACGTAAAAAATTAAGTTGATGCCTTCAACTCAAAAATTCTGTGCAGTCGGTTGCCTTGAAATTTTGAGTTGAACTAACGTTTTCTTTTTTACAGTGTATGTCTACTGTGTGAGTATGTGTCATACGTATGATTACTGTGAATGTATGTGTGTGTGTGTGTGTGTGTATCTGTTTGTACACATGTGTGCACATGAAATGGGTTAACATGACCCCTGGAGGCAAAAATACGGAAAAAAAATGGTCATCCTAGGCCCTACAGTTCTCAAGATATTCACAGAGAACTGTGTCTGCCCTACCCTCCTTTCGGGGGGTCCAGTCCAGCGGGGGGGCTACAGATCAAAAAAAAAATGACGGTTCCATGCTATCCATGTGGGGGTACATGCCCACCAAGTTTTGTGTACCCCGGTCTTTCAGTGTCCCGGGACTCATTGACGGAAATTTGGGCATGCGAAAAAGAAAAAGAAAAAAAAAAAAAGAAAAAAAATCTGACTAAACCTATATGACCGCCGCTTCGCTGCGCGGCAGTCATAATAATAGGCCTTTTATTTTACTTTAGGTGTTTGAGTTATCATTTAAATGTCACTCACTCAAAGCCACTCACTTAGGGCACCGAAATGGCCAGCAGGCCACCATCTTGACATGTCTTTATTAAAGGAACCGTATGTAAAAATTGTATTTCAATTAATCATAAAATTGCCCTGATATGTCACTAGACATTAAGACATCATGTTCATTTCAAATACTTATATCACTGACAACAGTAGTCTGGCCAGGATATTGTCATTTAAAAAGTGAAGTTGCAGCCCTCAACTGATGTTGATGTTGTCATGTTGTGTTTTGGCCTAATGCGCCACCCTCCACCTATCTACTAATCACAAAGTCAGTAGTGTTTCGTCATCCGGTTGCCAACTCTGCCAGTCAGAGGGGAGGGGAAGGGGATACACCGCTCTACAGTAATTTGAAAGTGATTGTAGTAACCGTTTTGGCCACAATCTTACATACGGTTCCTTTAAGCTTTGATTTACAATATAGTAGGCTCTCTATTGATTTTAATGAGTAGGCCTAGGCCTTAAAGTTACAGTATTTCTATCACAATTTGACAGACTTTGACCTTTTGTCGGTTTTTAACATTCTGACTATGATTGTTCCTTGTATTGCATTATGAGCACTGCGCCTATTGCATTCTACTGTTGCCTTAAGCCTAGCTCAGTCATTATGCTATACCACATCTCCCTCCATTGGAAGAGCAAGCTGCATTGAGCGTAATAAATTGCATTTAGAATGGCAAATCCATATTTCTAGATATTTTGGTGAAAGTAACTTAAAAGTAATGCAATAGTAGTGTAATGCCTTACAATTCAGAGACAGTAATATTATAATGTAACATATTACTTTTAAATGACAGTAATAAGTAATGCATAGTACATTACGATTTTGAAGTAACTTGCCCAACACTGATGGTAAGGTGCTCTATGAGAGTGAGTGTCATGGTGATGGTGCAAATAAGTCCAACAGTGCAAGAATAAAGTCTAGAGACCATATACCCCTCCCTTATTAATATTCCCATGTGTGTGTGTGTGTGTGGGTGGGTGTATCAAAGTGCATATGGAGCATCCCATCACTTCCCTTCTTGTCATGTCCCTATGATTCTAAGCAACAGTATGGGCATGTGTGTGGGATGATAGAGTTTCCTTAGCTCATAGCTCATGTGTGTGGCATGATAGAGTTCCCCTAGCTTGTGTGTGGCATGATAGAGTTCCCTTAGCTCATGTGTGTTCCGTCATTGAGTTCCCATAGGAACCCTTAGATCACGTGTGTGGCATCATAGAGTTCCCTTAGCTCATGTGTGTTCCATGATTGAGTTCCCATAGGAACCCTTACCGCACGTGTGTTGCATGATTAAGTTCCCATAGGAACCCTTAGCTCACGTGTGTGGCATGATAGAGTTCCCATAGGGACCCTTAGCTCATGTGTGTGGCATGATAAGAGTTCCCTTAGCTCACGTGTGCTGCATGATAGAGTTCCCATAGGTACCCTTAGCTCATGTGTGTGGCATGATAAGAGTTCCCATAGTGACCCTTAGCTCATGTGTGTGGCATGATAGAGTTCCCATAGTGACTCTTAGCTCATGTGTCTGGCATGATAAAGAGTTCCCATAGGGACCCTTAGCTCATGTGTGTGGCATGATACCCATAGGGACCCTTAGCTCATGTGTGTGGCACAATATTGCACTACCAGTGCAACAGAAGTGGACAGGTGTCAGTTTAAACACATAGCCCTACACAAACCCTCCTTCAAACACTCAGCCTTTTTACAACCCATTCAAACACACACACATGCCCGCATCTACCACTGAGTACACTGAGGTTAAGTGCTCAGCGTGTTTCTCTTCAGGTCTCCTTTCATTAATTAAGTTCAATAGAACTGACTAGACCGAGGCCACTGCAACCTCAGCATCACATGACACAGCTGCAGATACAAACTGACTGGCTGACAATCTGTCTCAAAAGGAGAGCACAGTAATGTTAGATGTTCTATTTTTACATCCAACACACCATAGAGTCTTACAGCTCACATAAACTTCAGTCCAATATACATTAACTATTAGGTTATTTGACCGTTTTTTTGACATTTGTCATGTTAATTTCTGTCTGATGTGGTGTCTATTCACCTGAATAAAAATCAGTGAGAGGCTAAAAAAACAAAGTAACGTTTGTACAGCTAACAGATGTGGAACTACAGACAAAGAGCAAGAGAGGTGAGAAAAAAAGGTGACGAAGTAGCCCATGGATACAGTAGAGCTGCTGCCCAGAATGAACCTATGGATCAGAACACACTACAGTCTCGTGCTAGAATGTAGGCGATGCAGCATACGAACCTATGGATCAGAACAAACTACAGTCTCGTGCTAGAATGTAGGCGATGCAGCATACGAACCTACAGTATGGATCAGAACACACTACAGTCTCGTGCTAGAATGTAGGCGATGCAGCATACGAACCTACAGTATGGATCAGAACACACTACAGTCTCGTGCTAGAATGTAGGCGATGCAGCATACGAACCTACAGTATGGATCAGAACACACTACAGTCTCGTGCTAGAATGTAGGCGATGCAGCATACAAACCTATGCATCAGAACTTACTACAGTCTCGTGCTAGAATGTAATGTAGGCGACGCAGCTAACCTATACTGACTGATTAGTCACTGACTAATGGTATGTTGGATGGATAATTAATGTTATGATGTATTGGTTGTCTTTTTCATAAGCATGATCCTAACATAACATTTTGTCAAATAATATCAATTATGGATACAGTGAACAATTATTTAGACTTATTTAGTCATTTTAGAACTTGAACAGTGCAGAGAAAAGGATTTAGAAATAGAAATTACTCAGTCCCAACACACACACACACACACACACCCAGGAAAGAGAAAATGATAGGAGAGATAGAAACGACCCAGTCCCACTCCCAACACACACACGCACTTCAGGGACGGAATCCTGTTAGAACATGAAAATGGCTGGTAGATTTCGGACACAAAATAATTACTATTGAGTGGGTGGTGAATATAACCATTTGTCTGTTAGTGGCTGGTAGATGTTCACATTCTTTCTATCCCTGACACACACGCACACAGCTCGCTTGCTTTGAAGCTTTGATGTAGCGGAAATCCGGGGTGGTTGTAATTGAAAAAAGTGTGCACACAAACTATAATCAATGCAGACTAGGTTACAGTTCAACA
This sequence comes from Alosa pseudoharengus, assembly GCF_046254945.1. Lineage (NCBI taxonomy): Eukaryota > Metazoa > Chordata > Actinopteri > Clupeiformes > Clupeidae > Alosa > Alosa pseudoharengus. The sequence goes on from NW_027468881.1 coordinate 3,969,061, forward strand.
CTTCACATCCCCGTTAGCTAGGTTTTTGTCATACAGAAACATACACACACACACGCACACACAACTAAACGTATTGTTAATCAATGTAGCACTGGGGAGCGGGGCGGCCTGGCCGCTTTTGACCTTGCTATTTGAAAACTCCTGACTACAGCCCTGCACACACACACACTGCACAGACATCATTTGTCACAGCGGCTGAGACTACCTGTCTTGATCATTCTCCTTCTGAAACTTTTCTTCTCTTTCACAACTCTCTTCTCTCCCTCCCTCTTCATCACTCCTCTTCGCCCCCCTCTCCGTGATTGATATGATGAGGAAATTATAACGTTTCTGCTAATCTCGATTACATCAATTACCTCCCGAGGCGATTAACTGCTAATAAATGTTTCACAGGTGAGAGCGAAGCTCCACCTTTATGAAATATTCAGTGCTTAATTGCCTTTTCAGGATGATTAATCGAGGTGTAATTAACCAACAGTTATCTTGTTAAGCTGTCTGCATGGCAGCACAATTAAAAGGCTGTGGGGGGATGAGGGGGCACCTTCATGTATGGAGGAGATCTAGAGCCCCAACTCAACTTCAGTCCTCCAGCCCCCGGCAGGATTCAGATTATCCTGAGGTCACATGTCTGTCCCCACCCATAGCCAGCTGGCTCAGTTTGCATGTTTGTGTGTCTGTGAATGTTTTTGTGGCAGTGTGTGTGTTTGTCTCTGAATGTGTGTGAGCGTGAGCGTGTCTGATAAACGGAAACACTGGCAGGTGTGTATAGACCCTTATAACAAGAAAAACAAAACAATGCTTGAACGTTCTATTTTGTTCCCAATCTACTACCGCTTCATTAAGGGTGCGTTCGTAAATTCAATTTGACGCTCTGAAAAATAGAATACGCTCTGAAGTTCGAAAAAGACGAACATTCCAACTCCCTGTGAATTTACGAACGGTTATTGTTACGTTTGCAATATGGACGCCACTACAGCACTTGTGAAACAGGGTTTATGTATTATTCAGAACTCAATTCCACTGATGCAAGAGCTTCTTGACAGTGATGATGAAGAACACTATGTGAGCAATTATTTCAACCTACTAAATAATGTTGTTAAGCAACGGTTAGCTTGTAATGTCAACTCACAAATGTTCTAGCACTAGCACTAAAATACTAGCCTGTTAACGTTACAATGCTACAATCTAACGTTCTTCTCGTTATACTCTCTCAACCTACTGTTTTGCGCTTTCCCATTCTTGTAGACTAGGCTACTACCTTCATTCCTTTCAACCGTCCCGTTTTTTTTCCGGGTTTCCCCCACGTAGCCTATTTTAACTTTTCTCACTGTCTTCTAGGCTAGGCTTTACTAGGCTATTAACCTGTAAATATCCCATATTTGAATACTCTCATAACATTAGTCCTACCACTGAGTCAGTCTCTGTGCTGTTGTCCTGTTACCTCCTTGCCCTTCCAGCGAAAACAGAATCTGATGTTTTCAAAGCATTGTTTTGCTTGCTTGAAGGCAACATTAAAGTGAAGTATTTTGTGTGTGACTCCCTAACTTGTTGTGCAGGAACCCGATTTTCAAGAAGACATGGCATCACACATCACTAATCAAGGAGTTGGGCGCCCATCTCTCCCAGCTCCTAAACAGCTCTTAAGTGCGCTGTAGGTGCGGGATCATCCCTATGTTCCTCGGGTCCTATGTTCCCCGCTCGGGGTTAGGGTTAGGATTATGATTAGGGTTAGGGTTTTAAAAAAGGGTCCTATGTTCCCCGGTCCCATACAAAGCGGGGAACATAGGACCCGGGAACATAGGTACGCTCCCGTAGGTGCAACCAGGACGCATTCAGGTGATAAGAACAACAGTAATAGTAACTAGATGTACCGCAGAGCGGTACAAAATATGACCGCCGCCCAGTCCAGCACATTTTTTCCACAAAAATAAATCACGCTGAAAGGCCTATATGATTCTAACTGTCTCACTAAATTGCATTATCCACACTCAATTCTCACTGGTATCTGCTAGACAACAAGTACCAAAACATGATTAGTGCATAGATTTCACATGTAAAATTCATTTTATACAACCCCACCTCCATCTTGCCTGTTTATAATTCTGAGAAATTCTTGAATTGTGTGCATGTACATGTTTATGTTATGTGTGTGGGTGTGTGTGTATGTGTGTGTGTGTGTGTGTGCGTGCTTGTGTGTTTGTGCATGTGCATCTTGCCTGTTCATAATTCTGAGAAATTCTTGAATTGTGTGCATGTGTACGTGTACACGTTTATGTTAATGTGTGTGGGTGTGCGTGTGTGTGTGTGCGTGCTTGTGTGTTTGCCTGCGTATGTGTGTTTGTGCATGTGCATGTATGCGTACATATGTCTACTGTGTGAGTATGTGTCATACGTATGATTACTGTGAATGTATGTGTGTGCGTGTGTATCTGTTTATGCACATGTGTGCACATGGAATGGGTTAACAGGACCCCTGGAGGCAAACATACGGAAAAAATTGGTCATCCTAGGCCCTACGGTTCTCAAGATATTCACAGAAAACTGTGTCTGCCCTACCCTCCTTTCGGGGGTCCAGTACAGCGGGGGGGCTACAGATCAAAACGAAAAATGACGGTTCCATGCTATCCATGTGGGGTTACATGCCCACCAAGTTTCGTGTACCCCGGTCTTTCAGTGTCCCGGGAATCCTTGTTGGTGTACGGTCACTAAATGTACACATAAATTATTTTATTGTAAGGCCCCCCATGAACGAAAGTTCACAAAACTTGACATGCTTTTGGAGGGTGTCATAATGATCCTACACTTTCAATTTCGTGCAGTTTTGACCATGTCAGCCAGAGATATTGTGATGAAAACACTTAATTTTTTGCTTTTTAATTTTTAACTAGGTGGCGCTATACATGAAATAAGTAGTAATGGGATGGGTTGACATGCCCCCTTAAGACCAACATACTAAAAAAAGGTGGACCTCCTAGGCCCTACGGTTCTCGAGATATTCACAGAAAACTGTCTCCGGCCACCTACAGGCCAGTTGGTGTATAGTAACATAAATTAATTTATTGTGTGGCCCCCCATCAACGGAATTCCACGAAACTTGGCGTGCATTCAGAGGGTGTCATAATGATCCTACACTTCCAATTTCGTGCAGTTTTGACTATGTTAGGTCACAGATACCTGCAATTACAACACCTCATTTTTACTTTTTTGTGTTTAACTAGGTGGCGCTATACATGAAATGAGTGGTTATGGAATGGGTTGACATGGCCCCTTGAGATCAACATACAAAAAAAAAAATGGTCCTCCTAAACCTTACGGTTCTCGAGATATTCACAGAAAACTGTGTCTGCCCTACCCTCCTGGGTGCAGTCCAGCGGGGGGGCTACAGATCAAAACGAAAAACGATGGTTCCATGCTATCCATATGGGGTTACATGCCCACCAAGTTTCGTCTACCCTGGTCTTTCAGTGTCCCGGGAATCATTGACGGAAATTTGGACATGCGAAAAAGAAAAAAAAAAAAATCTGACTAAACCTATATGACATAATAATGATGAGGATACAGTGAGACATTATACGTAGAGCACTGGTAGCAATAGTTCTACACGTGTAATTAATAATGATAATACTAATTCCCCAGGCCACTGTATTTTTTCTTTGCAAATCTATCAGTGACCGATTTGATGTGTCGAAGTCTACTGTGGAGGACTGTTTTCAGAGGATTATTTGGGTTGTGTCCGGTCTGGCACAATCAATCTGGTTGTGTCATTGTCTGGCCATCTGAGGCTAAAATACAAGAAATTAGCCGAGCATTCTCAATTGTTGCAGGTTTGCCTGGGGTAGTACGTGCGGTTGATGGCACACATATTCCCGTTTAAGGAACACACCACCCAAAATCAGAAGTAATATATGTTCTTACCTTAACTTTCACAAGTTGAGTCATACCTCACCCGCGCCGGTAGGTGCACTCAAACACTCTGTCGCTCGGCGCGAATGTGTTAGCATGTTGCTATGCTAGCGGGCTCTGCCGTGGCCGTAGAGAGAGGAACATAGCAGTAATCAAACACCTCCACATTTTCCCTACTTAAATACAGTTGCAACACAACGGATGGTGGGCGGGTGCGGTTTTGAAAATTGGTCAACAAACTTTGGTGCTGATGGATGGCTGATGGATGATAAGTTTTGCTATGCAGTTATGGTTGAAATAATAGCCCATCAGCGCATCTCTAGTGTGTGTGCCTCTCTCTCGCTCAGAGGGGAGGGAGAGGCTGAAGGTCGATCCAGCATGGATTCTAAACTCTGTGGTGGATAGGATCTACAATTAGGTGTTAATAATATTACCACGCTAGGTCGAAGTACTCCCAAGTGCTATTGCGCCACACATTGTAGTTCTCCTGTTTATTCGCTTGGAAAATCGCCATGTTTCATGTTGTTTGACGTACACATTTTTATCAACTACTCGTGCAACTGTATTTAAGTAGGGAAAATGTGGAGGTGTTTGATTACTGCTATGTTCCTCTCTCTACGGGCACGGCAGAGCCCGCTAGCATAGCAACATGCTAACACATTCGCGCCGCGCGACAGAGCGTTTGAGTGCACCTACCGGCGCGGGAGAGGTATGACTCAACTCGTGAAAGTTAAGGTAAGAACATATATTACTACTGATTTTGGGTGGCGTGTTCCTTTACGGCCCCTAACGAGTACCCAGAAACCTATATCAATAGAAAAAGTTCAAACGCAGTGCAGCTGCAAGCGGTTTGTTTCCATGACATGCTGTTCAGCAGGATCTGTCCATAATGCAAGAGTGTATAATTTGTCAGACCTTCATACCAGTACTATAGCGGACCCTAGGAAGCTTTTTCCAAATGATAGACACATCCTAGGCCAGTGGTTCTCAAATGGGGCTACGTAAAGGCACTCCAGGGGGTACGTGAGATTTTAACCCTTAGAAGCCGATTGATGCAAAGTGTGTCAAAAAACACACCCTTTATTCTCTGATACATTGCTCCGCAACTGTTCATCGCAGCGAGATGAAACCTCTATTGCGTGACAGAGCAGAAGTGGGGCTTTCCAACGAGACCACGCACTTGTCTGTACGTTAAAGTATGAAAATACCATCAATCATTATGTTAAGCCCACCAAACGACTCTATACACGATTTCAGTGTCCTGATTAAGTTTCGATTTCTTCAGCTCACAAGCCAACGGAGAGTTGCTAGACTAGCCCTGGCAGCAAATTACATTTGCTGCCGCTAGGGGCGCGTCTAGATTTCTAGGCTAACTAATACATGGAATGATATATAATATGTGTGTGTGGTGCTTACAATGACCAGAATAAATCCTTATGAATAAAGGTAGTAAAAACGCCTTAAAAACAGCTTATGGTTAAAATATACATAGATTTAAAAAGTAGAATCCATGCAAAAATACTTTTAAAACAATTATTTAATAAATATTTCAGGAAAATATAAGTTAATAAAATTATATTTCAGTAGGCTATTCAATTTCATTATCCTAAAAACCCAGAGTCCCCCCCATACCAGGATGTTTCGACCCAACCTGTCACATGCCACCCGCCATCACCTGCAAGCATGCCTTTGGACTCCTGAAAGGGAGATTCAGGAGGCTCAAATATCTTTGACATGTCCTGTACTGACCTGATTCCAATGTGTATTTTGTAATGCTGTGTGCTACACAACATTTGTCTCATGAACAATGACCACCTAGATGGAGCAATGCATGAGAGAAAGACACACAGGACCTCCATTAGATCATCCACATATACCCTCATCCTCTTCCTGTGGCGACACAGAAGCGCAATTATATGGCAGCAGTTCTTGCCCAAGAACTGTGATAACATTGATTAACATTAATACTGTTAAAAATAAAACTAATAGGAGTTATAATAATAATGATAATTATAATAATAATTATAATAGCTTATTGCTGAAATGTATTGTATAATAATAATAATAATAATTCATAAACATACATTTATTACTAAATTCATAAGTAATGCAGTTGACTTTGTACCCTTTCTTTGTCATTTCATTTGCAATCATGTCCCACACAGCTTTCTTCTTGTGTCTTGTTGAAACAAATAGTGGTCTGTGTTGCTCATATAAGGAGATGAGCAACAAAACAGCTTCCTGGCTCCATCTGAAGCCCCCTGCCGCTGGCTGATCCTCTAGATCAGTGGCCACCAAACTACGGCCCGCCACCTTATTTTGGGTGGCCCCCCAAAACATGTCCGTGGTATATAGCATCTGGCCCACAGGGGAGTACGACATCGTCAAACTATAACCTCCGTAATTTCCTCCATTCATTCTGTATGGCGCTACCTAAATTCTATTCAAGTCATATTTCTAGGACTTCCTGGGATAATTATTTCTATTTTTTATTCACTCGTTCAAATGTTCATCCAAATTCACAATTCACAAAGTTCTCATCAGGTGAGTGAAAGTTAGAATGGTGGTCATTCCAGATGTTTTTGCCAGCACTTAATAAAACTATCATTACATAGTTTGAGAACTTTAAATCATGTGTAGGATATTGCTTGTTCACAACTTGAGCTGTGTATGCAAAGACACAGAGTTCAGAGTTCACAAATTTTAAATAAGATATACTTGTTTACCTACCTAGCCTGTCAGTGTGTAGCGTTATCAGATGTGCACTCAGGCTGCTCGCTGCTACATATTCTGCAGATTACAACATCGTTAAGCTAATTGTTATTTTTCGTTTTCTGATGGAAATCCAAAAACCACATTCGAGTATTAATTTCCAAATTCGAATAGTATTGATTTTTTGAATGTTTTATTCATACTATATTCAACTTTAGAAATTCGTTCCATCAGCCCTACCTTACAATCTTAGCCAAGGCAACATTGTGCGGACCCCCTGTAATCTCTGGCGACCCCTAGTGGGGTCCGTGGACCCCAGGTTGGGAACCACTGCTCTAGATAACCTTGCTCAACCTGCTGGGTTGAACCAACTGGTTCTGACCATACCTGTCAATACTCCAGTTTTTCCTGGGTTCTCCCGTATTTCAAGGTCATCTCCCGGCAGCCTCCCGTTTTGTTATTTCTCCTTGAAAACTCCTGTAATTTGCATGGCCGTCAAACTTCATTTTAAAATCATTGATTCATTCATTTTTTCTATTAGACTGACATCTACAAGGTTTCCACTTGCCAGATTGTGTATGAAATACACCCTACACATACACGAACACCGTTTTGTCATAGGCTAAAACCCGGCAACCCAAAACCCAAATATAGTATAACATAGCATTCTCACCTAGTTGTAGGAATTACGTTCGTATTTCAAGTGATAGAATTAAGGGTTGACTTTTGTTTAGTTGACATTATGACATATAAAGTTAAGCTTGCCGAACTTAGTTATACAGTCAACCACGGGCAGCTTGACTGTGACTACTCGTTCATGACACTCCTGTTAGTAAACTGGAAATAGCAAAACATGTAATGGTCACCTTAATTCCATGAACACACAGATGACTCTCACACCAACCTTATTTTGTGCCTTTTATTCACGTTTGTTTAAAGATTTAGTAAGTACAAGCCCTTTTTGCTCCCTACTTCGATGCAGCTCCATAGGTTTCATTTAATCGACACGGTCATATTTCCCCTAAAAGGGGGCGGGTACGGGGACTGCCCATTTCTTCGATGCTCCATTGTTCCGAACTCTCAATGATCCGAAAAATTCCCTTTGGTACGACAGCCCATTAGGCCCTGTTTAGACGTCAACGAAAACGATGCAACCGGTGATGTTTTTCTGCGTTTGACCCTGTCATGTAGACACAAATGGAGGTTTTATCCCCCCACAAACGGAGTTTTTAAAAACTCTGGGCTGATCGTTTTTTTTGGGGGAAAACTCTGTTTGTTCATTTGCGTCAACAGGTGAAATGGAATATTGACATAAACGAAATTTGGACAATATATATTGTATATGTATTTGTAAATATGTATGTACAGTGATGTGCTAAAGTTGGTCAACCCTTTTCAATTGCCTAGTTTTCTGCATTATTCAATTATATAGTATGTTATAATTTCATCCAAGTCATCAGTCTAGACAAGCACAGTGTGACCCTAACAGCACAAAATAAATTATTACATTTCACGGCTTTGTTGAAAACAGCCATGAAACACTCAAAAGGCTGTGTACAAACGTAAGTGAACCTTTGGGATTAATAAGACTAGCCAGGCTAGCGCTCAATATCACATTTCGCTACAACACTGTCATCTAGCTTCCTCCCATACCACATTATGGCCAGCTAATTTTAGGGTTCACAAACTCCTGCACAGCACACTGTACATTGGTCATTAATGCTGTTATGGAACATGTATGTATATGATGTATGTCTGCTCATGATTGTGTCTTTATGGCTTATGTCAGCAGCTCTACGGGAGGACTGTTACTACATAGCTGGCAGGGCCATCTCTGTAAGTATGGTACATGGAGGTCCACCACCAAATTTCCTCTCACCAATTAGGCTTATTCGATCTACGTAATAATCAGGTAATAACGTTCGCAGCGGCCATTTTGTTGATATAGAAAATGCATAGGTGGTTCTATTTAATGCAGCTGTCAATTGACAAGCGCCACAGCGCCGGTATGATCGCTGTAGGCTATTTATTTATTTGTACAAAATTTAACGTGATGGTAGGCCTATGTTGCAATAGGACTAGGCTACAGGGCAGGCCGTTCTAACAACAGCAATACAGGCCGTTCTAAAAACAGCAAATAGCCCTAGAGTCACCCACTGTCAGAAACATACCTGTCAACTTTTTTCCAGCTGTCTTCCTGTTTTAATATTTTCCCGTAAAATATCCCATATTTTATTACTTTCGTAACATTAGCCCCATCGGACTTGGCCGTCTCTGTACTGTTGTCCTGTACCCCCTGCCCTTCCAACGAAAATATGTTTTTAAAGCATCGTTTTGCTTGCCTGAAGGCGACCTACACAGAACAGTGTGGGAGAGAGCACGATTTGACGCCAATCTCATTAGACCTGGATTAGCTTCACACCTCGTTTAATTAGTGCAGCAGTTTTGTAGTAGGCCTACGAATTCTTGCTCTCAGCAGAGGGATAGCAACAGAAAGACGAATGTTGAAATTTAACCCGGAAAATCTCCCTTATTTTCGTTGCTCAATGTTGACATGGTCAGAAAACGAGAAAAGAATGAGATTGAGAAGTAGTCAGCGCAGGAGAGACTTGTGGCTACATAGGATAAATAGCCTAGGCTAAACTTACAGCCAACTCCTCACATCGCCATTATTATTTGTATTATTAATACTATATTATATTGTCCTCTGTGGGCTTAAAGGAGAATTCCGGTGTGATTTTGACCTAAAGTGTTTTGAAACATGATACCGAGTGTGAACGTATGTCTCATAGCCCATCTCGGCTTGTCCCCTGCACTCCGAAATCTGGCGCTAGTTAGCCGATGCTACCAACAAGGCAGTCAATGGTTGTGCCTCGGCATCGGCATAGCCATGCAAATAAATCACTGTTTTACACCATTTACGAGGCTCAATGTATCTCCACACTTCATTGGCAGACTTCCAAGGGCCCTGACATTTAAAACGAGACATTGAGAACTTTGAAAAAGCACTGGTAGTTTACTTACAAGACGATATATACAGACAGTATCTTCTCGAAGTTTAGCGTTTGCAGCCATCTTGAATTTAGTCACGATAAGTCGAGCGACGAGTAAGAATGAACAGGTATGATAAGGGATCAGATTCCAAAAATAATTCCGTGGAAATGCATGGATTCCAGTTGCTGCTACTGGAAGAAACTGTAATCCATGCATTTCCACAGAATTATTTTTGGAATCTGATCCCTTATCATACCTGTTCATTCTTACTCGTCGCTCGACTTATCGTGACTAAATTCAAGATGGCTGCAAACGCTAAACTTCGAGAAGATACTGTCTGTATAAATCGTCTTGTAAGTAAACTACCAGTGCTTTTTCAAAGTTCTCAATGTCTCGTTTTAAATCTCAGGGCCCTTGGAAGTCTACCAATGAAGTGTGGAGATACATTGAGCCTCGTAAATGGTGTAAAACAGTGATTTATTTGCATGGCTATGCCGATGCCGAGGCACAACCATTGACCGCCTTGTTGGTAGCATCGGCTAACTAGCGCCAGATTTCGGAGTGCAGGGGACAAGCCGAGATGGGCTATGAGACATACGTTCACACTCGGTATCATGTTTCAAAACACTTTAGGTCAAAATCACACCGGAATTCTCCTTTAAGTTAAATACGTTTTAGACAGCGCAGACAGCTGCCCCTATGCAATGCGGAGACATCAGCAGTAGCCTGATGTAGTCGCCTACCGTAGATTACCTTTGGACATATGCATTTGCATAGATAGCATTGCTAGGTAGGCAACGTTAGCCAACGTTTACAGTAGCCTATAATATATTTATTCATGATGCGCCCTTTTCAGCTTGTCTTAGTGGCACGGCAAGTGGCAAATAGTAGGAACAAACTCAGCGGAGAAAGATATCAGTAGATACTTCTGATTTGTATAGTGTTTTGTTCACTTGGATTTTGGAAATGTTACAGAGAAATATGTTAGCCTTTTCTGCCTCCAGACCATGTAGTTGCATCATAGACAGACAAAAACGATCACTGGCTAACCCACTTTAAACTACTTTAGCCAAGTCCTTGGCTGCAGGTTGTGAGCAACAGGCAAACGCAAGATACAATTGCAGTCCAATGAGATGCAACTTTATTCTCTGCGATCATGGCAATGTTAGACGATGTCGTTGGTGTAACAAATATAAGTTCGCCGACCTTGACTCAGGCGACTTGTCCCCTTCAGCTGCGACGTGTGCCGATGTATGAACAAGACAGGCTATAAACAAATATCGGGGTAATTTACAGTTGACAATAATGACGGATCTTTACTTAATGCTATTAGATATGGGTCTATACGTTTATTTAGGCTACTTATATTGACGAGATGAAGCCGTTAGGCTATGTGCTCTGCTCAGCTCAAATCTACGCGCTACAGGCGATTGTCACATAGAATAGCCTATAGAACTGGAATGTCATATCAACAATATGGCCGCGGCGGTGTTTGCGAATAAGCCCTATAGTCTTTTCACTACTGACTGATTCTTCACCAAAGCCAGTGCTTGAAGATATAGCTGACACAGAGCTCATGGGAAAAGTACAGGGTCAGTTGATTATTAATATTAAATATTTTGGATGTTTTTTTCTTTCTTCAATTCTCATACAAAGATACAAATGCACAGCACAAAAGTCAATAAGGAATCATGAAGAAATTTCACTTAATCTTGCCTATTCTGTTCTGTGTAATTTTGCAGATTCCGTGAAGGACTGAAAACACTACATGAACTCCCACATTATTGGGCTTGGCTGAATTGAGAACAGGGGGCAGAAACTGTCTGGATGTTGCTTTAACATGTTGAGAACACCAAGTGCCATGCCATTTTCTTCTGGAAAACATAACAGTGTGACTGTTTAAGTAACTGTTTCTATAGAACTTTACAAAATAGAATAAACTTGTGTGGTTGTTTATAAAAACATTTAACAAATATTTATGGTATGAGTCCAGGAGATACAGTAGTACTTCCAAAAAGAGACAACAGGGTCCATTTATTGCTGGAGAGAACCATGGAGAACCTGTTTGAAATTCAGCCTTCTACTGAGGGCAGCAATAAATGGACTTCTGAGGACCCATCTCTTGACAACATGCAGAGTTCTTGTATTGTCTTCAAGAATGCCATGAAGCCTCTCTTGATTACCATCTTCTCTTTGTAACAACTGAATGCACTCCAAAGTAAAAAATCTTGCTACTATACCTCATCTTTATTTTCCCTCAGATAAAAGAATTAACTTTGGATATAGCCAAAAAACAATATATGTACATACATAATTTTTGAACACTGTACCACGTTCTCCTCTCCTATCTGATCTTAATGGCTCCTCACTTTTCCAGAACACTAAGCCATGTGTGAAAAGACTTCCTTTTCAACTAAAATGCCTTAGTTCAGAAAGAGGAATAATTATGTGTGTGTGTTGTAGTTAGTTCAGAAAGAGGAATAGTTCTGTTTCTCTCTTCTTTTGTCTGACCTCAGACCTGTGAGTGGGTATTTCATTAGTGTGTTTCAATAGATAAGATGACTAGCCTGACGAGCCAGACCCACATTAAAATGTAGGGTCTTGGGGACTCACCATTCGCAGTGCTCAGTCCGGGGGGCAGGATAATGGGTTGTCTTTCAAATTCCCTCTGCACGCAATAGGATAGTGCTACAACTCATGAGTCCCATGCGTTTTCCCACCAGCGGAGCTAGTTGGCTAGTTCAAACTTTTGCCAACTTAAAAAAAAAAGCTTAACTCGTGTCTCGCTGTTCGCCAACAACAACATCCACCTTCTTTGTTTTCAAGTAGCAGGGAATTCACGCAGAACCAACTCTGCCATGAATCATTATATTAAGCCCGCCTAACGACTCTATACACAATGTGTATCGAAGTTTAATTTTTCCAGCTCGCAAGCCAACGGAGAGTTGCTAGACTAGCCTGGGCAGCAATTTAAATAAAAGGGTGCGTCTAGATTTCTAAGCTATAAGACGACTGTAAGACAATGAAACATACACTCACAAATACACACACACTCACTCTCACACTCTCTCTTTCTCTCACACACTCACTCTCTCTCTCACACTCTCAGACACCTGCTCTCTCTCACACACACACAACCATTTACACACACATTCAGAGATGCAACGATCAGCAACGATAAACCACTTACACACACATTCATAGACACACACACACCCAGCAGCAAAACCACTCACATACACATACAGAGATGCAATGACAAGCACAGTGACAACGACAAACACACACACACATCCAACAGCACAACAAGAAAAACACACATTCAGCAGGAAAACAAAAGCAGACAAAGCCCATAAAAAAATCATACAGTATAGCTGAGGCTCTAAAGTGCCATTTTGCTGAACAGACTTGATCATCCCTCTCTCCTCCTTTTACGAATACAGAGACAATAAAAACAATAAAGATGCGTGTGTGTGTGTGTGTGTTTGTATGTGTGGCTGTGTGTATATGTGTGTGTTGGCTCTGACAGCCAAATTGACAATCGATGCCTCCCTTGAGAACAGTGAGCCTTTGTAATAAACCTGGAGGGGACGTAGTACCACCCCCCCCCCCCTCCGTGGACTGCTGTGATGGGAACATTACCCCCCTGACTGATTAATAAATATCGCCCAGTAATCACTTTTGCAGCATTTTCTCCTGCTTGACCGTGCACCTCCTGCTCCCATGGCGACCATATCTGCATCCATAATAGACCGCTCTAGATCAATATGCCGGTTGTGTGTGTGTGTGTCAATGAGGTGGTGTGTTTGGGGGGGGTTGGGGGGGCTGCCTTGTTAATTACGAACATAACTAAAAGTGGTTCATTTCTCCTGCGTTAATGTCCATCTCAACAAATCAGGTATCCTCTCCATCCTGCTATAGGTCACTAGAGGGGTCCAGAGAGGGGTGGACTGTAGACAGTGGAGCAGGTCTGATCCGGATCTAAACCAGAATATATTGTGTGTGACAGACACCATTATCCAATGTTACAAGGACCTTCAACATCCGAACTTGGTGTGTGTGAGTCAACATTTTCCCGTCTCGATTTACCCCTCTTCTTCGCCCTAATCCGTCCCTCACACCTAATGTAACACCCTCTTTGGAGACACACACACACACACACACTACCTAACCACTTACCCTCTACTGAGCACGCTCCTGCTAACCTAGGGGGGAATGAGCAATTAAGACAGAACTCCACATACACACACAACCTCACACTATTTCACACACCCACAGAGACTGTGTAATTGAAGGCCTTTTCTACATTTAGCAGGGGTGGTGGCAGTCTTGGCTCTCTCCCCAGACGTATTCATGGATGGAGCGACATTTTAAACTTCATTTAAAGGTCTCCCCACTTAAATGGGAAAAAGGAAGAGAATGAGGGAGGGAGGAAGAAAAAGTAATTTCTCTCCCGAGTGGAGAGGCCCCTCTCTCTCACTGAACAGAAATCAGAGAGAATATATCTGACTAAGAGAAGAGAAAGATGGAGAGAGATATGAAAGGGGAGAGAGAGAGGAAGAGAGAAAGACAGAGAGGGAAAACTCAAACTCACAAGACACCCAACCACTTCATTAGAACTGAATATAGGTCAAACTGTGTGTGTGCGTGTGGTATTTGAATGTGCATGGGTGTGTGTGTGTATGATAGTTGACTTCGATGTTTGTGTATGTATGTGTGTGTGAGTGTGTGTACGTGCCAAATGCAGAAGCTCTGCTGTTCATTAGCAGTAGTGTGGTTGCTGTGTCTTTCATCTCACAACAGCGCTGCACCTACACTCACCCAGCAGCACCCCGCACACACACTCAGATATACTCTCACACACACACACACACACACAGACACAGATACACTCTCTCACACACACAGATACAGTGGGTCCCAGTTAAGTTTGGACGGGTTCCTTCATGAATCACGCACCCCATTTTCTCAGCAGAAATGGCACAAACTGCAGTTGACACAAACAACCACAAGGTGTCACTTGGGAGTTCTGCCACTACTATTTTTGATGCGACTTGACTTAACTGCTTCCATAACGCAGTGAGCCATTACCAAACATATATGATAATACAATAGCGTGAGTTTATATATCTTATACCCTATTTGTCACGGTTACTTATAGATGTGATAGTGTAACGATAAGCACATGAGACTTTCAGCGGGGGCACGGGAACTTAAATTGATCCCGGTAGTTTAAGCTTACACTTGACAAAACATTCTAATATGAAAATGTAGATGCAATTGTTGTAAAATGGTGCAGCTCCTTTAAGAAAGCCCCGTGCGCAGGGATGGAAAGAGAGAAAGCGAGAGGGGATGTGTGTTAGAACTTGTGTTAGATGCATGTGGAAAAAGTAGACGTGCTGTTGAGACTGGAGCGAGTTCAAAATAATGCAAAAAATAAATCCGCAGATAAAACCAATTATCCTCATTCATTGCAACCGCAGCATGCCTGCTTGCCGACGATCAAACGAAAAAGATATCAAAGCACCTTTTGCGTTTTAATGTAGCACGATTTTTTTTAAACAGCTGGACAAATGATTTAGCTAATTGATTATAGCCTGCACACCAGCAATTGTTGAACATTTACCTGTACAAGACAGTAGCCGAGCCTAACAAGCATGTTGCATGTTGTAGGCCTACTGTAGAAATGTCACTTAAATTGCAACCGCAACATGCCTGCTTGCCGACGTTCAAACGACAACGAAAAAGATATAAAAGCAACAAGAGGGTTGAGTCTGAATGACATGGAGTTCAGACTCATATTGCTCCTCATAACCATCTATAAAAAAGTGTTTTTTCTTTTCTTTTTGAGCACGTCCGAATCTCAGGACATAACGCACTGGGCCTTATAATAGGCTCGAGATATAATTCCAAAGGGGGCAGACAGCGGCCTACTGCACTTAAAACTTAAAAAGATTGAACAAAGCTTCCCGAAATTTGAAATTGCGACCAGTGACTGGCATCGGGTGAAGCTTTTCGAAGTTGAACAGGCTATTAAAAACTATTTGCGCACCTCAATGTCACAGGAGAGACTGGGCTCTCCCTTCTATGAATTGAAAAAGACGTTATGCTACCTGCAAACTGGCCTATGATTTCATTGCTGAGTTTGCGGCAAAGCAAGACAATGTTTGGTAACACTTTATAATAACTACACACAATTCATAATTTATTAAGCCTTTGTTATTTATTAGTTAATGGTTTGTTCATCATTAGTAATTTCTAATTTATCATCAGTAAAGCATTTGTTCACACTGTTATAAATAGTTTGTTCATAGTAAATAAGCCTATATCTAAAATATGTTTATACATTATTGTTAATACTTAATAAATGATGCAGTAATATGTTTTTGATTAAGTAATATTTCCATTATTTAACAGTTGTTACATACACATGCACTAATGATTAGTTAGGGTGAGGATACATATTTTATAAACCACTTCCTAATACTATAATTCATAATTAACTCAGGAGTTACAAGTAGTTTGTTAATGATATTTTGTGAGCTCATCTAAAGTGAGGGCGTTTTATGCCTTGCAACACATTTACAAATGAGTTCTAAAGTTTACACTTGCATTTATTAATTTAGCCGACACTTTCACCCAAAGCGACTTTCACATGTCAATGAAGTGCTGCAGTGACACGCACGCGAAAGTGCGACCTGAAGGCGGTCGCTAGGGACAAGATGCGACAGCCAGGTGACTGCCAGCACGCCCGCACTGGACCGCTGGCAGTTGTGGTTCCCCGACGGTGAGTGAGCTCCTGCGGTGTGCACCCCACGTGTTGTTGGCGGTACCACAGACTGTTGGACCGAGTGTGGGAATGCCCGCACCAACCTTTGGCTGCAGCTGAGCCGTGAAGCGATTGCCGAGGACACAGCTGAAGCACTGAAGCACAGTTGGTGTCGTGAAGCCTTGCGCAGGCGCAGTTCTGTCCAAAATAGATGCCCAATAAGTGCCCAAAGTGTGTTGCAATATGGCCACCGAGTGGAGGGACTTCCCTAAAAGGACTTTGGTTCAGGTCAATGCTAACTCCGCAGATCTGATGTAACGTGGTAAACTCTCTGCGTTGTGTTTTTGGTGAAATAAATACCAAGTCTTGTTGTACAGTAGTTGGCTATCTCTGCAACCGTTTATTTGTTGCCCCTGACAACAATACAGACAAAAGTCAGGATCTTCGCTAGCCGTTGAAAAGTTGTAAAAGACCCGAAAATGTACATAACAGATTGGGAGAATATAATAAGACAATGAATTAAATAAAAGTGTACCTGACAACAATACAGACAAAAGTCAGGATCTTCACTAGCCGTTGACAAGTTGTAAAACACTATAAAAGGAAATAAAATTAGCCTTAGGATTATCATCATAACAACGGCTACAGCGAACCCTAGGAAATGCTAATCATGTAAGGGATTATGTATAGAACGCTGGTCATTGTCGGGAGATAGGTCCCGACAGGGCGAACCGGACCCCGACGCGCAGCGAAGGGGTCTTGTTCCGCCCTGAAGGGACCTATCTCCCGACAATGACCGGCGTTCTATACATTATCCCGCTTATTACACGGCTACTTACCAAAACGACACAATAAACTCCCCACGATATGACTCTTTAGCCTACATAGCCTAGGCTATAGCCTATTTGTTACCGTTTCATCATGGCTTTTGCTGAGAAACAAATAGTTCGCAACAACACACGCTGAACTTGAATCAAACATTCTTTAGAACACAGCTGATCAACCATCTGCTTTCACTTTTGAATGAAGTTCCAATCCTTGCGTAGTGATATGAAAGAATTGACTTAGAAGCACAAAGCCCATTTTCCTTGACAGCGGTCTGTTATACTTAGCAACGGTCTGTTATTCAGAATTAGCAGACTGCCGAACGTTGGGAAGGCCCATTCAAGTGAATGGAGCATTCTGCAGCACTATGAAGAGCCGTGTAATAAGGTATAGATAAATAAATGTCAGTCGATTAAAGATTAAAAACACAGTAAAAAGAAATTAACTGAAAAAACAAATTAACTGAAGTGCAAATCTTTTCAACCTACCCCGAAAATGTACATAACAGACTGGAAAGAATATAACAAACGTTAGTTCCTAAGTCTGTAGGGTAGGGTCTCGTGCTTAGAATGGTGAACAATGTTTACATTAAATATTACACTGACTTAGCTGTGCATCTTCACATAGCTGTATGTGCATGTGGGTGTGTTATGATTTAGAGTGGTCTCTGTGTGTGTGTGTGTGTAGATTGTTTCTGAGGATGGACTGAGTTTTGTTGTGCTAGTTCTAGGATGGATATACACAAGAGATAAGACTTCAATTTGGCATCAGCAGGATCCAGCATTGTCTGTGTTGTGTGTGTGACAACGCTTCCATTTTCCATCAGCAGGATTTAGCATTTGGTGTGTGTGTGTGTGATAACGCTTCCATGTTCCATCAGCTGGATCCAGCATTTTGTGTGTGTGTGATAACGCTTCAATTTTCCATCAGCAGGATCCAATGTCAGGATGCTGAGCAGCCTGAACAATAATTAATAGGGTGCTCGCTGAATGAGTCATGAGGAACCACAGCTGGAAGACATCACCAGGCAGGAGGTAAGTGTATGCTGGCCTGTAAAGTGGCCTGTGTTTGTGTGTGTGTGTGCAGGAGGACTTCATTAGGCTAGAAGTAAGTCCTGAATACAGTATGCTGCTTCACAAAAGATGGCACAGCTAAATCAGATCTCTAGAGTTAGGATTGACCTGAACCATTCTACATCCCAACACACACACACATCACTCTACATGCACTGTACCAAGATTCTGTAGCTTTCACAGCATTATTGCGTATACTGAATAGTAGAGCCCGACCGATAAAGGATTTTGAAGGCCGGTACGATACAAATATTTGTTGATTTAAAAATCCATTATTCCGATATATCGGCCGATATATATATATATATATATATATATTATTTATTTATTTATTTTTTTCCAGAAACGCGCAATAAAACATTAACAGATTTCCCTAACATTAGTTATTTGTAGTTATTTATGATATTGACTAAAATAATATGATAATGCATTTCAAAAACAAACTTGTTTATTTTTAAATAATATTGTCACGGTGGAACAGAGGAACATCGAAATATATTAAAGTTCTGATAAATAAAATGTATAAAAATAGAAACTTAAGATATGAAACTTAGTCTTTTGAACAAAAACAACAACAAGCTTCATAAATATAACTTTGAACTAAGACTTAATAATTACAAAAAATAATGATGGCATTATTACTATCATCATCATTTGTATTATCATTAAACAAGATAAAGGTCACTCTTAAATGTTTGAGTGTGCGTGTGTAATAATTAGTCCCTATTGCCTTATAAGCTACCTTATAATTACAATGTCAGCTTGCTTATCCCTTTACCTGCACTTTTAAAATTATTTCCTTCAAGCTACATCAAACCATTTTCAATCATCAGTTGCTGCCTGCCTTCTAAAACCTACTATTTAGTGATCTAAATCCATTATGTAACTCATGCTGCAGCTGAACGACAGTCTGATACACACACTTGGCGTCATTGGATTTCACACACGTGTAAAAAAAAAAAAAGCTAACTTTTATGCACAAGCTACGTTTTGCACAAACTACGTTTGATACTTTTTCTCTATGTCTAAATGTTCACTCCTCTCACGTCTAATTTACATTTTACAATGCAGGGACTGTAACTACAGATATACTAGTAATAAATCATTACTTTATTTAGGCAGAATGTTCGTTGTGGTTTCCAAGCTCATTAATGTTAACGTTAGCAGTCTTCCACTGATATTCATAGCATTAGCTAGCTTTGTGGTTAGCTAGTCTATGATGAGCCCTAATTTAGCAATGGATAACGTCATACTGCAAATTGTAAAACCTTTCAAAATAACAGGCCGGGGAGAGATGATACGTCTCACTGCTATAACTGTCACGCTATTAAAGAAATACATCTTCAGTCACATTGTCAAAAGGACAGGCAGTCAACTACACTGTAACAACGTAACGTAATTACTAGCTAATTCCGCTTCACTCTCGGCTTATTTAACAGCAGCAAAACTGGACATTGTTTTCACGAATTTTGTCATGCTTATTTGAGTTAAGAGAACTGATGGGGATGTTCTTTTAATTGTTATTTCAAGCAATGTATGTCTCGTGACCAAATCACCATGAACACACTTCACTGATGATCTCACTCGCGGATAACTGGTTCTCTCTGCCCGACTCTGGCTGGATCAGCAGGTTGCAGGATGTGTGGCGCGTTATACACGAGTGTTGCCAGCAGGGACGGGGTAGAGTGCCCTCTGGTGGACAAACTATACAACGCCAACACTCATGACATGGTTGAAGGGTGTTTCGTCCGTTTTTATTTTATTTTAAAAATATTCATTTATCGGCCATTATAAATGCCGATACCGATAGTTTGGAAAATGCCTAATATCGGCCGATAAACCGGTCAGGCTCTACTGCATAGGGCTGGGCGATAAAACTAATCGATATTGATAAAAATACGTTCGATAGAACATTCGATAATTAAAAGCAACACACACCTCCCGCCTTACTTGTCCAGAAATAAATAGGCTAAATATATCTTGCATTGTAGCTAGTATGTGCAACTCTACCAGAGTAGGCGAAAGAAGTAGGCCTATCTCAACACAGACTCTCAATGAGTCCTTGCCCCGTACACTCTCTCTCTCTCTCTCTCCCTCTCAACAGGCGCATCCCACCTCATGCACATGTAATCCAAAATAAAAGTGTTACAATTTAACTTTTTTTTCCCTTCTGGTCCTTATCTGAAATAGATAAAAAAATACAAAATAAAAAAAAACATCAATAATTATCGATATTGACTGATATGAAATACTTATTAATTGTTGCCATGGCGCCGCCGCGGTCGGACGCCTTTTTGGTTGCTCCGCCTAATTTGTGCTTATATTTACTCTTTTACCTTTTATTAACCCCTAATTTTTTGCACTTTTCCACTGCACTGATTACGTATGATGGCGTTACATTCAGAAACATCAGAAATGAATTGCCTTTTTTGTTTCGGGATGTTTTAATCGACGATTCTACCTGGCCGACTGAGATTCTCCGAGATGCATCAGGGAACCATGGAGACGCATCTCGGCGCAGAAGGAAAAAACACAGAGGAAAACGAGCTGGGGCCCGTAACAGATTGAGGAATAGAGCTCATAGGCCTCCACTGCCTAGCATTCTCCTAGCCAATGTCCAGTCTCTTGTGAACAAGATGGATAAACTAAGAGCGAGGATACAGTTTCAAAAGAGACATCAGGGACTGTAACATTCTATGCTTTACTGAGACATGGCTAACTGAACTTGTACCGGACTGTGCCATCACTCCGGTGGAGTTTTTCTCTGCTGCTCGCTCTGACAGGACTGAGGAATCTGGAAAATCGAAAGGTGGCGGTGTTTGCATCATGACGAACAGCAAGTGGTGTGATCCTAGAAATGTCACCGTTCTCTCAAAGTCCTGCTCGCCTCATTTAGAACATCTAGCGATCGTCTGTCGACCCTTCTACCTGCCCCTTGAGTTTACTTCGGTAATATTCAACGCTGTCTACATTCCTCCACAAGCCAACACAGATGCTGCGGTTTCAGAATTGCAAGAAGTGTTAAATAGACAACAACACACGCACCCTGAAGCTGCGCTTATTGTGGCCGGTGATTTCAATCAAGTACATCTGAACCGGTCCATGCCTGAATTTATTCAACACATTCACTTCCCTACATGTGGTGACAACACACTGGATCCCTGCTACACACAGTTCAAGAACAGTTACAAAGCGAAGTCTCTACCAGCTTTCGGAAAATCAGATCATGCCGCTGTTTTTCTACTGCCTATGTACAAACAGAGAAGTCGGACGGACCCCCCAGTGACGAAGGAGGTCAAGCGCTGGACTGACCAATCGGAAGCCAGGCTACAGGACGCCCTTAGCAACGTTGACTGGGAGATGTTCAAGACGAACTCTGCTGACATCAATGAGTTTACGGAAGTATCATTGAGTTACATCAATATGCTAACTGATTCCATTATCCCAACTGTAAAGATCCGAAGCTTCCCTAACCAGAAGCCATGGGTGGATAGAGAAGTGAGAACGGCATTAAAGACACACACCATGACTTATAATGCTGGGCTTATTTCAGGGGAAATGACGGATTACAAAGCAGCATCTTATGGTTTACGTAGAGCTATTAAAGGTGCTAAGCGGTGCTATAGAGACAGAGTTGAAGCTGATTTCTTGGAGGGTGATCCAGCACGAGTGTGGAAAGGACTCCGAACCTAGCCTGGCGGGCCATCCTATATCATTGACATGTATAGTCTGGAATCGAATCATTCACCTGCTTAATCCAAGGGGCGGGCAGAGAATTGTCTTTCAAACTGCCTAGGGCATGCAATAGGCCAGCGCTACGACCATATCCGTATCTGGTCGGCAAAACGGCAAATACATCCTTCTTCGAAAGGAATGACTTAAGTGCATTGTGTTGCTCTACTTTCAAAGAAAAGCACAAGTCCAACTCCTCCAAAGTTGACGCCAACGCCGATTCAAACAACCGCTCTTCGTTCGTCATAGCCACCTTCCTTGTTGTTCACCGTCGCAGGACTGTCGTTATCCTGTTAAGCCCGCCTTAAAGGAACACGCCACCCAAAATCAGTAGTAATATATGTTCTTACCTTAACTTTCACGAGTTGAGTCATACCTCTCCCGCGCCGGTAGGTGCACTCAAACGCTCTGTCGCGCAGCGCGAATGTGTTAGCATGTTGCTATGCTAGCGGGCTCTGCCGTGGCCGTAGAGAGAGGAACATAGCAGTAATCAAACAACTCCATTTTTTCCCTACTTAAATACAGTTGCACGAGTAGTTGATAGAAATGTGTACGTCACACAACATGAAACGTGGCGATTTTCCAAGCGAATAAACAGGAGAACTACAATGTGTGGCGCAATAGCACTTGGGAGTACTTCGACCTAGCGTGGTAATATTATTAACACCTAATTGTAGATCATATCCACCACAGAGTTTAGAATCCATGCTGGATCGACCCTCAGCCTCTCCCTCCCCTCTGAGCGAGAGAGAGGCACACACACTAGAGATGCGATGATGGGCTATTATTTCAACCATAACTGCATAGCAAAACTTATCATCCATCAATCAGCACCAAAGTTTGTTGACCAATTTTCAAAACTGCACCCGCCCACCATCCGTTGGTTGTTTTAATGTAGGCTATATGGGTGATGCAGCGCTGCTGACGTGAGGCTAGAAAGCCCTTGCCTGTTCTAGAAAGACTGATCTAATGCAGCAAATATATTAAAAGGCTGAAGTCGTATATTGGCTAGGCCTATCCCCAGAATATCAGCAGCAAACTCAGTTTCTGTCGCGCAAAACAGTCTCCAAATAAAACGCACATCGGCCTGTTGCCTATTCTGCCAGCTTGTGACAATATATCGTCCAAAATGCTTGATTGCATTGCATTCTCCACATTTTTAGCTAAATTTTCATGTACCACATCAGCATTTTTGTTCAGTGAATCTTTTGTAAATTGCTTTACAATTACTGTCGGGCCTATAGGCCTATTGCCTGGCTTGCCTCAGTTTCGGTCACGTCCTTTTACAATTTTATCATTGTAATAAAAAACGCAATTTGCCACATAATTTCAGCATGCTCCTGGCCTAATTAATGCCTATTGTACTTTATTTTTTGCAAAAAGAAAGAAATCCTTGATAAAATAACAAGTCATTCACATTATAGGCTACTTTACACATATGTCAGGTTGACTGCCTATTCTGAAGACTCCCATTCATTTTGACTGCACGAGCGCGTCTTTTTCAGACAGACATCGCAATTCATTTTATAGCAGGCCATCGGACAAATATGACGCCTCGATATTAAAGAAACTCCGACTCCATTCATTCTGAAAGTCCACCGCACAACAGTGCAACGTGCATGTTCACATTTTTAGTAACAACCGCCAAACTTGCTTGCTTGCCTTACACATCTAAGTTTTCCGACTATTTTTCTTGCCTTCTTTTTCCGCTGTGGATGTTATGGAGTTTGTAGAAGTTTTAGCTCTTACGTTCTGAACATCTCGCACTGCCATCGCCCGATGTCATTTCAAAGTAATTTACAAAAGATTCACTGAACAAAAATGCTGATGTGGTACATGAAAATTTAGCTAAAAATGTGGAGAATGCAATGCAATCAAGCATTTTGGACGATATATTGTCACAAGCTGGCAGAATAGGCAACAGGCCGATGTGCGTTTTATTTGGAGACTGTTTTGCGCGACAGAGACTGAGTTTGCTGCTGATATTCTGGGGATAGGTCTAGCCAATGTACGACTTCAGCCTTTTAATATATTTGCTGCATTAGATCAGTCTTTCTAGAACAGGCAAGGGCTTTCTAGCCTCACGTCAGCAGCGCTGCATCACCCATATAGCCTACATTAAAACAACCAATGGATGGTGGGCGGGTGCAGACAGTTTTGAAAATTGGTCAACAAACTTTGGTGCTGATGGATGGCTGATGGATGATAAGTTTTGCTATGCAGTTATGGTTGAAATAATAGCCCATCAGCGCATCTCTAGTGTGTGTGCCTCTCTCTCGCTCAGAGGGGAGGGAGAGGCTGAGGGTCGATCCAGCATGGATTCTAAACTCTGTGGTGGATAGGATCTACAATTAGGTGTTAATAATATTACCACGCTAGGTCGAAGTACTCCCAAGTGCTATTGCGCCACACATTGTAGTTCTCCTGTTTATTCGCTTGGAAAATCGCCACGTTTCATGTTGTGTGACGTACACATTTTTATCAACTACTCGTGCAACTGTATTTAAGTAGGGAAAAAATGGAGGTGTTTGATTACTGCTATGTTCCTCTCTCTACGGCCACGGCAGAGCCCGCTAGCATAGCAACATGCTAACACATTCGCGCCGCGCTACAGAGCGTTTGAGTGCACCTACCGGCGCGGGAGAGGTATGACTCAACTCGTGAAAGTTAAGGTAAGAACATATATTACTACTGATTTTGGGTGGCGTGTTCCTTTAAGACTCTCTAACAAAATAGAGCGCTGTGATTGGATGAGGTCCACGGCGTTAGCCAATCGCAATTCCTATGGTTCGATACTAGACGTACAGGCTGAGCAAATTAATTTGCTGCCGCTAGGGTGCGTCTAGATTTCTAGGCTACTCCGAACAATCACTGGCTTTGAAAGAAAGTCCCCTCCTATGATGAATGTGAGTAAAGCCCTCCCTGATGAACTAAATGCTTTTTATGCTCGCTTTGACATGAAAAACACAGACTATCTTGCACTAACTGCAGCATGTGAAGCAAATGAGGATGCACCTTTCTGTGTCTCTGAGGTCGATGTGAGCAATGCCTTTAGGAGGGTAAATTGTAGAAAAGCTGCTGGACCGGATGGAATTTCTAACAGGGTTTTGAAATCCTGCGCTGCTCAGTTAGCTCCTGTGTTCACTTATATCTTTAACACATCATTGGCTCAAGAGACAGTTCCTACTTGCCTCAAGCAGTCTGTTATTGTTCCAGTACCGAAAAAAAAAGTCCATCATGTCTGAATGACTACCGCCCAGTAGCCCTGACGTCTACAGTGATGAAGTGTTTCGAGAAGCTTGTGAAAAACATTATCTGCTCATCCCTCCCTGCCTCCTTCGACCCCCTCCAATTTGCTTACAGAGCCAACAGGTCTACAGAGGATGCCATCTCAAACCTCATGCACACCACCTTAACTCACCTGGAGGAGGGGAATGGTAATTATGTGAGGATGCTGTTCATTGACTTTAGTTCAGCATTCAACACGATAGTACCTCTCACCTTGGTCACAAAGATGAAGGCCTTAGGACTGAACACCACCCTGTGTCACTGGATATTTGACTTCCTCACCAACCGTTCACAAGTGGTTAGAGTGGGGGGTCTGACATCTGACTCATTAACCATCATCACTGGTGCTCCCTAAGGCTGTGTTTTGAGTCCACTGCTGTACAACATCTACACACATGACTGCAAAGCCAACAGTAGTCATACCTCCATCATCAAGTTTGCAGATGACACAGTGATCTTGGGCCTGATTAGTAACAACAATGAACAGCTCTACTTGGATCAGGTTGATGAGGTGGCACAGTGGTGTCAATCTAACAGCTTGACACTGAATATCAATAAAACCAAGGAAATGGAAGTGGATTACAGAAGGCAGCAGCAGAACTACAGTTACACCCCACTAATGATCAGCGGGCAACCTGTAGAGAGAGTCACAAGTTTTAAATACCTTGGTGTCCACATTACTGAAGACTTAACATGGACTGTTAAAGGAATTATCCGGAGTAAAATGCACTTTAGATCGATTTCCGGATGATTGGGGATACATACGTTGAGTTGACATCAAAATTATGTCATTCGGATGTGTTTTGAGAAAGTTCGATTGTACCGTTTTCAGTCACAACTCGTAGCCTGGAAGTGAGCGGGGCATTTCAATTGCGCCGCTACAAAACGCTATGTTTATACCTCTTCTACAGTTCCAAACAACATAACACTTACGTGGTAGTGAGTAGAGGGTCCCTAAAGCCAAACCGAAGTATCCCGAGGTCTTTATGTGGTCGAATAGAGAGTCCAGAATGAATTTCATCAAGCCAGTACCTTTCCGGAAATGTTGCCATCTTTGCCGCCACCTTGAGGGGAAAGTCCGTAGGAGTCTTATTGCTGTGTAACACGCTCTGGAAATTCACAATTTCATCGACACTCAATATGTTAACACTCTACTTCCTTTGTCAGCTAAGGAAATTCAAAGTTTCTACATCCATCATGAAGGCCTTCTACACTTCAGCGGTTGAGAGTGTTCTAACTGGTAGCATCATCACCTGGTATGGCAACTCCACAGTTAGAGATTGTAGTACTCTGCAGAGAGTAGTGCGCTCAGCTGAACGTACTGTACTATAAGAACTCAACTCCCTGCTCTACAAGATATCTATTCCAGAAGAGTACTCCTAAGAGCCCAAAAGATTCTGAAGGACTCTTCTCATCCTAACAATGGATTATTCCTACCGCTGAAATCAAGAAGACGCCTATGTAGTCACAAAGCCAGAACTGAGAGACTCAGGAGAAGTTTTTATCCCCAGGCCATCCGAACTCTGAACTCACACTATACTGACTTTGCACTCATTCACTCCTCAGCACTCATGACCCCCCCCCCCCCCCCCCCCCCACACACACACACACCTACAAGACTTTTAGCACTTTTACATCCCTCACCCTATGCTACAGACCTTTTATTTATTTTCTTATTTCATCACACGTCAAAACACACACACACACACATATCCTTCAGCACGGGGAATTGCCGATCTAGCATGCCTTGATCCTCGGAATTTTCCCCTTATAAAAGCTAATAAACTGCCCCCAAATGCACTTCGAAACATAAGAGAATGTCTGCTTAAATTCAGTGAAGGTGCTACGGTTGAAAATCTACAGTCGGAATTGACACATCTCGCCACGCACTGGGACAGCCTGAAAAAGTCTCCTCTAAACGAGTATAGCCTACAGTCAAAGCGTCGGACTTTGATGATGCCGCGGAGATATAGGAAGATACAGAAATAAACCTGGTGAGCAAGAAATGTGCTACCTGCAAGAATGGTGCAATCTGTTGCTATTTCCTTCTCCAGCAGTTAAACCCCTTTACCTGTGCCTACAACTATATATGGTTAGCAAATGAATTCCTCCTAACACTGTCATGTGGAGCGGCTGCTCTGATGGGTTTCCCGTTTACCAACAAAACTACATTCGCGCGCAGCCGTGGGGCAGAAGACGTTTGGTGCCACAACGTTATACACTTGACTTAAATAGTCGGCTGCTGTAAGCTACAATCGGATTTTTTTATATACCCCTGGTCCCCTGTTGTCTCAATGATAACTAGATGTACCGCAGAGCGGTACAAAATATGACCGCCGCCCAGTCCAGCACATTTTTTCCACAAAAAGAAATCACGCTGAAAGGCCTATATGATTCTAACTGTCTCACTAAATTGCATTATCCACACTCAATTCTCACTGGTATCTGCTAGACAACAAGTACCAAAACATGATTAGTTCATAGATTTCACATGTAAAATTCATTTTATACAACCCCACCTCCATCTTGCCTGTTCATAATTATGAGAAATTCTTGATTGTTTGTGTTATGTTTATGTTATGTGTGTGGGTGTGTGTGTGTGTGTGAGTGTGTGTGTGTGTGTGTGTGTGTGTGTGTGTGTGTGTGTGCGTGCCTGCGTATGTGCCTGTGCATGGAAGCGTACATATGTCTACTGTGTGAGTATGTGTCATGATTACTGTGAATGTGTGTGTGTGTGTGTATCTGTTTGTGCACATGTGTGCACATGAACTGGGTTAACATGACCCCTGGAGGCAAATATACGGAAAAAATGGTCATCCTAGGCCCTACAGTTCTCAAGATATTCACAGAGAACTGTGTCTGGCCTACCCTCCTTTCGGGGGGTCCAGTCCAGCGGGGGGGCTACAGATCAAAACGAAAAATGACAGTTCCATGCTATCCATGTGGGGGTACATGCCCACCAAGTTTTGTGTACCCCGGTCTTTCAGTGTCCCGGGAATCCTTGTTGGTGTACGTCACTAAATGTACACATAAATTGTTTTATTGTAAGGCCCCCCATGAACGAAAGTACACAAAACTTGGCATGCATTCGGAGGGTCATAATGATCCTACACTTTCAATTTCGTCCAGTTTTGACCATGTCAGCCAGAGATATTGTGATGAAAACACCTAATTTTTTGCTTTTTAATTTTTAACTAGGTGGCGCTATACATGAAATAAGTGGTAATGGGATGGGTTGACATGGCCCCTTGAGATCAACATACAAAAAAAAGGTGGACCTCCTAGGCCCTACGGTTCTCGAGATATTCACAGAAAACTGTCTCCGGCCACCTACAGGCCAGTTGGTGTATAGTAACATAAATTAATTTATTGTGTGGCCCCCCATGAACGGAATTCCACGAAACTTGGCGTGCATTCAGAGGGTGTCATAATGATCCTACACTTCCAATTTCGTGCAGTTTTGACTATGTTAGGTCACAGATACCTGCGATTACAACACCTCATTTTTACTTTTTTGTGTTTAACTAGGTGGCGCTATACATGAAATGAGTGGTTATGGAATGGGTTGACATGGCCCCTTGAGATCAACATACAAAAAAAAAATGGTCCTCCTAAACCTTACGGTTCTCGAGATATTCACAGAAAACTGTGTCTGCCCTACCCTCCTTTCGGGGGGTGCAGTCCAGCGGGGGGGCTACAGATCAAAACGAAAAACGATGGTTCCATGCTATCCATATGGGGTTACATGCCCACCAAGTTTCGTCTACCCCGGTCTTTCAGTGTCCCGGGAATCATTGACAGAAATTTGGACATGCGAAAAAGAAAAAAAAAAAAAAAAAAAAAAAAAAATCTGACTAAACCTATATGACCGCCGCTTCGCTGCGCGGCGGTCATAATAACATCTCATTTCAGGCTATATTTCAGAGTTTGCCGTTCATTTGCATTAACATCGTATTTTGTCATTTTTGGCGAAGACATGCATTCCTTTAGGGATATTGAACATATTGAACATTCTCTAACCATCGTGATTTCGAAATGGTGCAGTTTTCAGCACAAAAACTCATTTTGTTCTTTTCATGGAGAGCACTGCTCTATGCTGTTCTATGGTGCTTTCTGCCTCTTGCGCATGCATGTTTTCGTGACGTTGCATATAAATCCATGTAGCCTATTCTAGGCTATTCTTTTTTCATTTTCATATTTCATATTTTTGGAGTTGTGCATTGATATATCCATGTTCTTGGTTCAGTCTTTATGCATATTAAAGTTAGAGTTCATCACCAATGGGGCTACAAACGTGTTATGTCCGTGCATGTGAAGTTATATCTGTGTGTTGCGGCCACATGCACGCGCGTGCATGCGCGTCCCCGTGTGGGCCGCTGGTTGGTGAAAATGCCAGGGCCGTTTTTTAATCCCAGTCCGTCACTGCATACAGCACACTGTTTGCTACAGTAAGCCTCCTCTACATACTTGCTGCACACTGCCCCCCCCCCCTCCCTACATACACAGCACGTTGTCTTCAGGATCTTCTCCAACACACATCCTCTACATACTTACAGCACACTGCCCCCACCAAGACTCCTGGCAGTTGGGTTAGTCCCTTGAGCCGTGGATCTGCCCAAGGTTTCTTCCTTGGTAAGGGAGATTTTCCTTGACCCTGTTGCTCTTGGGTGCTCCTTGTTGGTGCCCCCCCCCCCCCCCAATCCCAATCCTCCCCCACCTTTCTTATGCAGCCCTTGCCACTTAATCTACTAAACCCCTCTTCTACTGCACTTTTTATCCCCCCCCCCCCCCCCAATTAATGCACATATTAGCTGACACCAGACATAATTGCACTGCATTTCTTACTTCCAGTAACTATATGCATGTGACAATAAACTTCCTTGTATCCTTGTATCCTTATATCGTAATACAGTTTTCAGCCATATCGCCCAGCCCTCATAGAGAGGCGAAGTCCCGCCCCTTCCATTTGCCTCCATGGGACCTATCTTTCAAAAAAAATTGAACGGCAGTCTATGGCGAAAAAGAAATTATTTTCTGGTCCCGGTTGACTTGTGCCTTGAATTACCCATATGATGTTTGTCAATTTTAAAGACAATTGTTCATGTAAAGACATTTGCAGTTTGTTTCATAACTATTGAATTACAACATTGTGAAAGATCGTAATTCCAAAGACTACAAACCCATCAGTCGCGCTAGTGACATTAGCTCATTCACAGCCACACTAGATTGTACAAGCATACCAGCAACAGGTCTTAACTCATTGAATGCCAAGCTGTTTTCGGAAGCTTTGTCCTAAAGTGCCAGCAATCTAGACCATCGTTGATGATTTTTGTACAGCCACAGCATATTCTGTGTTATAGCTATGAACACAATGGCTCGTTTAAAAGGTGACACATTAAGCTCTCGGTGGGTGCAAACCGTGTATTTCTACACGCCTCTGTTCCTGAGAAATCCCAAGCTAAACAGTGGCTAGTTTTCATTAAAATCGCTGTTTTTTTCTAGAAATGGAGATATAACGTCTTTCATGAAATATGAAGTGTTGCCTGTAAACTTTCCGGGAAGTGATCAGCGAGACCTGGCGAGACTGCCACCTAGTGATAGACCCACGGAAATGACCTGGTTTTGACCTGACGTGCATGCGTCACTGATTCGACCCAAAGCAGCAACCGAGTTATGATAAAATGTCCAGATAAAATGTCCAGATTGTGCGTTTTCATGAGTTTTCGATATTTCATTTCCATTCATCAAAGAGTTCCCAAAATCAGATATAAGGTGTGTTAGAGTGTCTAGTTTCGTAATTAAAAAAGCTAAAAACATAATATTACGTTTTTGGCACTCAACGCATGGGAAGGAAAAATGTAATATTACGTTTTTGGCACTCAATGAGTTAATCGATAGTCGTTAATTCTCCCGACGATCGACTAAGAATATTGAATTGAATGCCCATCCCTACTTTATAGCATATCTACCTTTTGATAACTAACAGTTAAAGGTGCTCTAAGGCTAAAACATTTTATGCCACTTACTGCAAACATCACCTAACCAACCGCTAGCTGTCTGTGTTCTAAATACACTATAAAAAAACGCAATCTCTGTGGACAGCACAGGCTCCAAAAACAGCAACAAAAACAACCTGGGCAAACCTAGCCGAAAACATAAACTATTCCAGCAAATCACAGACGAGATGCGCGTTTAAGAGAGTTTTAATAAGTCCGTTTAAAAAAATAATAATAATAATAGTTTACTATCCACTGTTCCTATGTTCATACTTCAGATGGGGTGAGGAGTTTGTATTGTGTTAAAAATGTTCTCAATGTATAAATTGAGTTTTTGGCAACTTTAAAGGCGATCTATGCAGGTTTGTTAGCTTAATATGCAGGTTTTTTAGCTTAATTTACCTTCACTTAACAGCTTCGGAGTCATAGACCTCTGAAGTTCGCCTACAAAAAAGCTGCCATCTTTGACATCCGGTATCTGGCGATTTTTCCTATGGGAAAATAACATGGGGATTTTGAATTATCGCACCTGTTAAACTCTCTCTCTCTCCCTCTGCTTTCGAGTGTTGAGTATGTGAAGGCGGCACACTTAGATTTTTGCTACCCCACAGCTAACTTGCAATGCAACTTGCCATAGGTAGTTAGCTTCAATTATTCCACTGCTTGGTTGAATTTCCCATTGTCCTACGTAATTTAGAACGACCATTAACTGTATGTTATTTGCACACCTATGAAGTAGATCCATTTTTTTGGCCGTATCACACTTGTATATTAATTCGCCGAACTCGTTGTGAAGTTTAAATGAACCGTCATGTTGCATCCGAGCTGTAAAATGCAGACGTTCAGAACATAGTAACATTGTAGCATATGACTGAGGTGGCTTTTAGCTAGATGGATGACAGCTCAAGTTCATCAGAATCTTGGGATACGCCCGCTTGACAACGGGAGAGATAGAACTAACGACTGGCCGTAGCAACCATCCATTTAGAACTAGTAACAGCAGTTTGTCCTGCAAGTTGAGAAATTAGTTGATATGTGTCGGAAGAAAGTAGTTCTACAAACAAGACCGTTTTAGCGATTAAAACGTTTAAATTGTAACAGGAAATTAACACAATGCAAGTGGCAACAGTGGAATAAGCGGGATAATGGACTCCACAGTGGTCTGTTCACAGAAATTAATGCCCTTACGCTTCGCGTCGGGGGCCGTTTTACAACCTCGACAGTGCATTAACTTCTGTGAACAGACCACCGTGTTGTCCATTATCCCTTACTTAACAACCGGATCTCCTTATATTGGCAAAGATGACTGTTTTGGTTCTTTTTTGTAGGCAAACTTCAGAGGTCTATTGGAATGGTTATATTACTTTTTTCAGGTTGAATTGTGGCAGTCTCGCTTCCTCCCAGCGCCTGTGAGCGGAAAAAACAGCCTTCAGGCCTCAGTGTCAGTATATAGTATATATATAAGTATATAACGAGTGTAACGAATTGCTTTACTGCATTTAAATACAGATACACGCCAGGTACCTGCTAGAACAAGGTTGCGATGGAGTTTCTCAGACATTCGTCATGACAGCCAGCGAAAAGAAGCAAAAACTGAGAAAACAGTGAGGAAATTGCCAATACTGTATAGTTTTTTTTTTATTCTATGTAGTTGTTACAAACAAGGTGTTACAGATAAGGGTAAGGTACTGAAATCAAGTACCGTTGAATACTGACACCGAACCTCAGGCACCAGCACCGGTACTGATATGGGTTCAAATGTGAAAATAGACCTAAAATTAATGAATTTATGTGTACATATAGTGACTGTACACCCATCAGCCTGTAGATGGTGGTGTTGAGCAAAGGGTTTTTGGTGGAGGATGATGAGAATAGGAGCTACAAGGCAGGACTCTCTCACACACAAACACGCACGTGTACACTCACATGCACACTTACCCATACACATCTAGTTTTCACTAGGTTCTTTTTTCACGTAAAAGATATGTGTATGAGCTGCTTTCCCCATGTCCATAAAAATGTAAGAATACAGATTGTTGCAAAACATTCTCTCCTGCTGTAATTTTATTAATGACGTTGCAGCGGTTAGTCGACGGCGACTCGAATTTCATCTCATAACTGTCGACTTTAGAAAATCTAAAGTCGTGCAACCCCTATGACACACACACTCGTTGATAGCACATAGACACACACATGCTGATGGCATACACACACACAGATGTTGGGCTGAATTATCAGGAGTGTGTATGGTTTGGTCTGCTCCTAATGACCTTATCTAATATCCGTAATACGAGAGGACTTCCTCCCCTCAACTCTCCTCACTATATCTCTCTCTTTCTCCTAACCCCAATCACTGTCTCTATGACTCAAACTTTCTCTAAATTCTCTCAATCACTGTCTTTTCTCATTCTGTCTTTCTTTTTGTCTTTACTCCCCTGGTCCGTTTCTCACACACACACACTCCTCTGTGTTCCTGAGAGGACACACACACATTCCCATCCAAACACACACACCCCTCTGTACCAGATGAGGATTGATCTTCCCTCCCTCCCCTTGACCTACCCACCTCTCCTGTATGCCCTAATGAAAAGAGAAGCGGCCTGAATAAAAAGTGATTTCAGGGCGTCGCTGGGAGTTTTGTCTCCCTCCTTCAACCACAGTGTGCATTGTGGGAAAGGGTCAATTATGTGAGCATATCAGATATGAAAATGAGGCTCCTGGGGGAGACGGGAGAATAGATTACAGGCCGTATTAATTACAAATACTTCACCTTTCTGACCGGGCTGCTACAGAATCCGCCTCGTGACACACACACACACATACAATCCATTTACAGATGTCAATGCCGAGGCCTGACTTCCAATTAATTAATCCCTGATTGAAAAAATTAATTTACCTGCAGGTTAAGTGATCAATAAGCACAGCTGGAGACCATTAGGGCCTAGCGGTACGCAGCGTGGGATACATCCCGTAGGATCAACGTAGTGATTTTTTTAAACAGCAATTAATCATAAAACCTATTACAGGTTTTAATGGGGGTCAATGAAATCAATAGACCCATTATGAAGGGTGAGGCTCCGGGTGTCCTTTTTATCAGGTTACACGCGTCCGTGTGTGTGTGTGTGAGTGAGCAGGAGAGAAAGAGACCATAGACATTGAGAAGGGAATGAAATATAGATATCTTCTCTTTTTATGGACTCGCGTTTTAACAGTAGTGTCGCCCCTAGTGTCAAACCAAGCAACAGGGCTGTTTTATGCATCTTGTGTTCATGGTACTAAGCTGAGAAGCCTCAACAACCAGATGCCATTTGTGCATTTGCTGTTAGTTAAAACATTTATTGACTGTGTATGGTATATGAAATATAAGTTTGCACAAATATAAGTTAGCGATGTGAGGGTGTTTTGTATTTGTGTTGTGTGCGTATGGGGGGAGGGTGGTGGTGTAGTATATATACTCTTTTGATCCCGTGAGGGAAATTTGGTCTCTGCATTTATCCCAATCCGTGAATTAGTGAAACACACACAGCACACAGTGTACACACAGTGAGGTGAAGCACACACTATTCCCGACGCAGTGAGCTGCCTGCATGGTATATAATATAAATATGTTTGTATTGCGTGTGTATGGGGGGGTTGGGGGTGGTGTGTGTATGGTATATAAATATACGTTAGCGATGTGAGGGTGTTTGTATTGTGTGTGTATGGGGGGAGGGTGGTGTGTATGGTATATAATATATAAATATAAGTTAGCGATGTGAGGGTGTTTGTGTTGCGTGTATTAGGGGGGAGAGAGAGTGTGTGTGTGTATGGTATATAATATAAATATTAGTGCTGTCAGTTAAACATGAGATTAACGTTCTTTTTGGCCTAGAACACTTTGTAGTTTTTTCCTCATGCTGTTGCAACAACTAATAACGTTAGAAAAACTAAAACACCACAACGGATCTAGCTAGACCGGAAACAAAACACACTTGTTTAGGCTTGCAAGCCGGCCAAAGAGTAGTAGGCTAACGCATTAATCACGTCCCACCAAAGATTTTTTATTTTACACCGTCACTTGTTCTGTTCTCAACAATTCTCTTTGGCTGCTACTATTTTGACCCTTTGATGCACCGTGATTTGCTTTCTAGTAGGCTTCTGCCTAGTCCTCCTCCTCTAGTCATGGAGGTAATAAACACCAACGCAGTTCTGAACTCCCGGTCGGCTGAATGGCGCTTTAAATCACTGTGGACTCTGATGCCGACATGAGTGCGGTGCACTCTGCTTTCTACATTCAATTACATTAGATTCCATTCTTCTTTATACAACAACGCAACAACGCACACCAGCATCATACTTTGCCGCCTTGTAAATCACGATTCAGTTCTATTTAGTCTGTGCCGCTCCATCCAATGTTCATCCAGAGTTTGCCAGTTAAAAACTTTGGCGCTGATGTGTGTGGCAAGTGACAGTGCACCATAGACTAAAAAATAGCAGAGCACTCATGTCGGTGCCGAGTCGACATGGAATTAAAATATCGCCGAAGCACTTCAAATTTAAGCTTTAATCTAGCCTACAAACTAAACATTGTTTACACTAGCACTGTTACACGTGAACTGAACATGGAGATATGGACTAGGCTTTTTCTGTTTGTTATGCACTTCATTGTGCTAGAGGCCTAGTGTAGACCTAGGCCACATTTTGCACACTTGTGCATATTTCTCAAAATGAAAAGTTCCTTATTTTCAACTGAACTCAAAGATAATGAATATAGGCTATATTATGGAGTATTTTCTATTTGTTATGCCCTTTATAATGTGTTTACATTTTGTGCATGCACTTCTGCTGTAGCATTTATTTCAGTTTATATCAGCTATATGGGGACGTCATAATTGTCTACAATAATGTGATAATAAACAAAGAATAAAGTGTAAGTGGTGGCTAAAATGTAGCGTATGTTTTTTCCAACATTAAGCTTCTATAAATGTTCTACATTAAATACTGCATTGTGATAATTACTTAATAATCATCAAAATAGCCTTATTTTCTCATTTTAGTTGTATAAAATAGCAATACAGAAACAACACATGGAAAGGCTGCAGGATGGTTGTGATGAAGTGATGAATTTGAAAATACCTGTTCAAGTCTACTCTGTGGACCAGTAGCATCATCCATCTGACCTT
This sequence comes from Alosa pseudoharengus, assembly GCF_046254945.1. Lineage (NCBI taxonomy): Eukaryota > Metazoa > Chordata > Actinopteri > Clupeiformes > Clupeidae > Alosa > Alosa pseudoharengus. The sequence goes on from NW_027468881.1 coordinate 4,005,515, forward strand.
TGGACAGTAGTAAAGGATGGGAGTCTTCCACCATCATTGAATTTACTGCAACCCTGGTTATCTGTGAACACATATTTTTTAATAACAGAGCTCTCAAGTTTTGAACTGAGCTCAGAGTGAGATTTTGGCGGCGATGGTGACGGGGGCGGGGGTTTGGGTGGGGACGGGGGTCCGATCTAATAAATGTGTGAGAGAGAGAGATAATGGTTAGTGTTGTTTATTGTAGGTGTTGGTAGAGGTTTTTGAGGCCTTCAGCACAGGGGTTGGTGGCTCCTATTTAAAACACTGTGGTTCCAGGCCAGCCATTTTCACTGTCGTGATGGATGACCATCTACTGGCAAACTGTTCGTGGTTTTGCTTACTCCAACCATGGAGAAAACCCTCTCAGCATCTGCATTTGAATGAGAGAGCATTAACACTAATGCAGCTATTTTAGAAAGCCTCCCAAACTGTCTCAAACCAGTCACCTTTGAAAAAAAGGAACCAAGAGCCTCTATTACTCAAATGCTTTGCTTTTATAATTTCAATTAATTATGTGTATGTCATGTGATGCCAAATATTTCTTACCTTGCTCTTGACTAAGGACATACTCTCCCAAAACTCCTCAACGTTAAAGGTGGTGGGATCTTGGGGCATGGGGATATCCATTAGTTATCCATCAGCCCTTTAACTCAAAACTAGACAGACCAACAGTAAGTGAATATAGATTCAGCAGGATATTATGCACAATAAGTGCAAGTGGTTAAAGGTATTCCTCTAAGTAAGCATGCTATTTTACCCATAGATTGCATATACACATGTGTTATGCCTTTTCCATAGCCTAGAATGTGCGGTTACAGCTCTCTATCGCGAGGGAATAATTGTGCATTATATAAGCCTTATATTATAAGGGATGCATTAATGTCACCAACAACCAAAACCATTCATTGCATGTAAACTAAATGTAACGTTTCATTGTAAATTAAATTGCGACTGTACGTGTCTTCATACAGCTTAATTTAAAACATCTTGCAAACATACTGTAGCCTGCTACTGCATCAATCCGTAGTGTATTTCAGTATGCTACTAGGCTATTTACTTTGCCTTACTCTTTATTATTTTAGGCCATTTATTCATAATCTACCATCCTTCGCGGTAGGCACACATTCTCAATGCTGGACACTCATCATCGTAGGAGAGGTTTTTGCCATCATTCCCGCGTTATAATCAACTTGGTCACTTCGATCAAGCTTGTGTAAGTTTAGAAGTTGTCATTTTTCCTTACTAAGAGGTCTGAGAGGCTTTGTGAATAACTTTTAAGAGAAAACTCCTATAATCTTTTAGTGTGATTTAGGAGTACTCCTAGTGGTTAGATAAAATGATGTGGACAATGTTTACCATCATTTACTCCTTCGTCCCCTTGGTCCTCTTCTTCTTCTCCATCAGTGTTGGACATTTCTGTTAGTAACACATTGAGATATTTTTTTTTTTTCATGCGCAAAACAGCAAATTACACTAACCAATATCAGCTTTAACCTAAATTTAAAAATATTATCTTCAGTTCAATTAAACTGTCATATAAGCCATCTAAATAATTATAGAAATGCAAAATAATCACAAACTAGATGTACCGCATAGCGGTACAAAATATGACCGCCGCTCAGTCCTGTACATCCGTTCCGCGAAAATAAATCACACTAATCAATTTGTCTCCATCTTTTACTCCATCCCCCACTCTTGAAACTTTTGTGTATGCTTGTTTGGCATGCCTGTGTGTGTGTGTGTGTGTGTGTGTGTGTGGCTGCACAGAAAGTAGCCTACTGACGCTGAAAAGGTGAATAGATTGTAGAATAGCCAAAGAAGTTGTAGCATTGTTATAAAACCTTTAAAATCTCTAAACAATCACAAGTAGGGCAGTTCATCACAGTTCATCCATTGCAACTGGATTGATGAAAGGTCACTTACACCTGTAGGCTACATTGTATTTGGGAAAAGCAAAAGGTATCAGCATAATGGTATTTATTTATTTATTTATTTATGTATGTATGTATGTATGTATGTATGTATGTTTATTTATTTATTAATAAACAAAAACATCTCTGTCAGTTCCATGCCGTTTTCAACAGCTATCAAAAACAAAGGTCATTTTTGGATGGATGGATTTTTTGTGAATGTTTCTTCTTCTGCATAAGATTTTAGTCATCTTTAGTTCATGTGATACTTTATTGTCAATGCACAAATTAAGTAACAGTAGTCTGAAACGAAATGGTGTTTTACATCTAACCAGTGGTGCAAATAACTGACATGTCCAAATGGGCCTTGATGAAATGCGTCGTTCATACACATTTTAACGGGCCAAAGTTGAAGAGCTGTTGTCCGTTGTTGTTCATGCAAATATAGGCTGATTCATGTTCCCTTGCATTGTGTAATTGAGGTCCATGGCTTGTCTGGCTTTCACCAGACCAAGCTCAATCTTTTAAGAAATCAAAAAATAAATAGCGGGCAGATCGGGCTGGGTTCACCCAGCCTAGTCCATAGGCGCCCGATATTGTTTAATTTTCCGATTGAGATATCCACGCTCTGGTTATTCTAAATGCAAAAATGCATCAGGGAGTTATGACAAAACTGTAACTAACAAACTAGATCCTAATAGAAAGCTGTTAGCTTCCCTAAGCTACAGGTAGGCCTATAAGGTAGGCCTATTTACAACATAAATTGTTAATAGGCTATGCTGGCGACACAAATAAAATCTCCTTTGGAAACCAATGGCTTACGCCTTACAGTATCAAGCGGACTTAAACTGCCATATCGTGCGAAATTTGTAATAAAATTCACGCAGCTCCATGAGTCAAGGAAAGCGCGAATGAAGTAGCCACTTCTAAATGGGACCCACTACACAGTAGCTTAAGGTGTGTTGCTAAAGCAGCCATAATGAAATGAAGGTGTCATTGTTTGGATACTTCACACACACGTGCTTTTTAATCTCACAGACTACAACTACCAAGCTGGAATCAAAGCACATCGATTCCCCTCTCACACCCTGCACGCACTTAGAAACAAAATAAACAGGCGTCTCAGTCTCACGCATGTAATAATAAACAATAATATTACTAATTATTAATAATAATTAAAATATTAATAATATTTTATTTAAAGAACGCCTTTCAGGACACCCAAGGTCGCTTTACAGATAAAACAAATAGAAGGGAAAAATATATATATATATATATATATATCAAAAAAGGAGAAAAATATATATAGTCCATTTAGCCATATCACAGTCCATAGTCTAGTCTGAAGAGATACGTTTTCAGTTCCTTTTTAAACTGGGCAGTGGATTCACACTGCCTGATGTTGTTTGGAAGTGAGTTCCATAGCTTTGGGGCTGTGTGGGAGAACGCTCTCTCTCCCATGGTGCTGAGGTTCATCTTGGGCACCTTGAGCAGACCAGCTGATGAGGATCGCAGTGAGCGGGAAGGGGTGTAGCTCTCTAAGAGGTCGGTGATATAATTGGGAGCAAGGTTATGCAGGGCCTTATATGTCAACAGTAAGATCTTAAACTGGACTCTCTGGGTAACTGGTAACCAGTGTAGCTGCAACAGTACAGGTGTTATGTGGCCTGTGGACTTTGTGCCTGTTACTATCCTGGCTGCAGAGTTCTGGATTATTTGTAGGTGGTGGAGTGATTTCTGTGGAATGCCAGAGAAGATGGAATTGCAGTAATCAATGCGGGATGTAACATAGGCGTTTACAAGTACTTCTGCACTCTGCTGACTGAGGGAGGGGCGCAGTCTTGCGATGTTGCGCAGATGGAAAAAGGCGCTGCGAGACACACTGTTAATATGGGCAGTAAATGAAAGTGTGCTGATAAACATTCTCAGATTTATTTTGGCTTCAAGAAGAAATGGGAATTACATTTCATGTGAACATCGTCCTATCCTTATTAGACGTTCTCTGCGGTAAACTACAGTCCTTGTAGGAAGCGCCCATTGTTTTTCCAACCCACTTTTAACTTCCAACAAAATTACGTCTCACTGCAACGATGCGCCATCTAGTGGACAAACGACTACTTATCGCCAATACTGGAAATGCAGCCATGATGATGATGATGATGAATATTTGGCTTTTTTTTTTAATCCTACTGAATTTGTAATTATGTATCGGCCGTTCTAATACCAATAGTATGTGCGTACCTGTGTGTGTGTGCATGTGTATATGTGTGCACCGCCATCTACAGGCCAATGAGTGTACAGTCACTAAATGTACACATAACCTAATTTTTTTTAGACCCCCCCATTGATGAAATTCTACGAAACTTGGCATACCCCCAGAGAATGCCAGGTCAATCATACACATAAAATTTGGTGCAGTTCTGAACATCTTAACTGAAGATAGGGGCGATTAAAGCAGAATGATATTGCATTTTCATTTTTTACCGGGGGGGTGCAAATCACAAATGAGTGATTATGGGCCAGGTTGATGTGGGCCCTTGAGACCAACATACCATAAAAGATTCTTCATCCTCAGTGCCACGTTTCAGGTAGTTATTTAGGAAAAACTGCTTTTTTTGCGGTTCGGGGGGCCCAGTACGGGGGGGGAGTGGCCCCCGTGGACGAAGCGAAATTTTTCCGTAAAAGTCTAGTGGGGCTACATACCCACCAAATTTCATGTGCACCGGCGTTTCGGTGTCCCGGGTATCGTTGACCAAAAATTCAGGAAGTAGATGACGGGAAAAAAAAAAAACTTTGACAATCATTATATGACCGCTTCGCTAGCTTCGCTACTTGAATGCTCTCATACAAACCGCTGTGCTCCTCAGACGAACGACGTCTAGCTCTACCACCGGTACGCTCAGGCCAATCCAAACTTTTCTCATCTGTTGTTCCTCGTTGGTGGAACACACTGCCAGTTCCTACAAGAGCAGGGACATCCCTCTCCATTTTCAAAAAACTCCTGAAGACCCAGCTCTTTAGAGAACATCTCCTCTCATAGCACCACTTACAACAAGTCTTGCTGATCCTAGCACTCACCAGCCGTCTTAAACTGACACGTAACTGTTAAAAACAGCACTCACTGATGCACTTATTCTTACTGTACTCTACCGTTTTTTAAATTGTCCTAAAATTGTCAAGAATTGCTTTAAAACTGTTTACCATGTTGTAAGTCGCTTTGGCTAAAAAAGCGTCAGCCAAATGTAATGTAATGTAATGTAATATAATTTCCATGTCAAGCTTTGTTGGCATTTGATGTCAATTCTACATCTATTTGATGTCAAAATGTTGATGTCATTTTGATATCATTCAATATCAAGCGTCGATGTCAATTAAAAATAAATGCGACAGACATTGATGTCAAAATTACATCAACATTTATTGACATATATTTTGATATAATTTCAATGTCAAGAATCATTCCATTTCAATCTAAATGTACAATGACTGACAACATACAAACATATATGTGCAAATTATTTAATTTATGTAAAACTTACAGAAATTACAACATACATCATGTATTGAAGTGGTGCTGTGGTTTCAAAATGTATCAACGCACAAAATTCCAATTCCTATAGGGCATAGCTAATGTACATATGAAAAGTACCAAGTCCCAGAGTTGCCAAAGTGTGCCCTTTTTAACTCAACAAGATGCAGAAAAACTAATTCATGCCCTTATCACTAGCAGGTTAGACTACTGCAATGCACTTTTCACTGGTCTTCCCAGAAAACATCTAAAGAAATTGGCACTCATACAGAACTCTGCGGCTAGACTTTTAACTAAGACCAAGAAGAGAGAACACATCACCACTGTGTTGGCTGAACTGCACTGGCTCCCTGTTTCCTATAGAATTGATTTTAAGGTTATGTTAATTACTTACAAAGCTCTGAATGGCATAGCACCTTCATATATCTCTGAGCTTTTAATATCTTATCAACCACAAAGGAAACTTAGATCATCCAATTCTAATCTTTTAATTGTACCCAAAGTGCTCCACAAGTAAAGTGGAGAAGCTGCTTTTATCCATTATGCCCCAAAACTATGGAACACCCTGCCTCTGTACATCAAGCAGGCGAGTTCAGTAAATATCTTTAAAAAAAGATCTGAAAACATACCTGTATAGGAAAGCCTTTAGTTAACTCATCTTATCCTGTAGACTACTTTTTCAGATTATTCTACATCTCCTGCCATTGGAGGGCGCAGCCAGCCAGAAGCAGATGGGCTCCCCCTATTAAGTCAGGTTCTGCTCAAGGTTTCTTTCTGGAATATGGGAGTTTTTCCTTGCCACAGTTGCCATATGGCGGGCTTGTGGTAAAGGGTTAAGGCTGCCAGTCTTGAATGCCTGTGTATAAAGTCAAATAATTGTGACATATGCTAAGAACCAGCTAAGGCTGGCTGCTTGGAGTCCGCATTAACGGGGCCTAAGCATTTGTTAGCCTAGGCATTTGTCAGCAAAGCCTTTATATACCCATAGTAGTATACTAGTATTTCTGATATGTTGCTGATTGGATCATAAATGGCCACAGCAACAAAGGGGAATGACTGACTCTTCTCTTATAACTGTTTTACATGTTATTTTCTATGTTTCTGATATGTTGCTGATTGGATCATAAACGGCCACAGCAATGAGGAAAGTGACACTGCTCTAAGGCTTGTTTAAGAAACACTGCTCTAAGGCTTGTTTAAGAAACACTGCTCTAAGGCTTGTTTAAGAAACGCTGCTCTGACTTGTTTAAGAAACACTGCTCTGACTTGTTTAAGAAACACTGCTCTAAGGCTTGTTTAAGAAACACTGCTCTAAGGCTTGTTTAAGAAACACTGCTCTAAGGCTTGTTTAAGAAACGCTGCTCTGACTTGTTTAAGAAACACTGCTCTAAGGCTTGTTTAAGATACACTGCTCTAAGGCTTGTTTAAGAAACGCTGCTCTAAGGCTTGTTTAAGAAACGCTGCTCTGACTTGTTTAAGAAACACTGCTCTGACTTGTTTAAGAAACACTACTCTAAGGCTTGTTTAAGAAACACTGCTCTAAGGCTTGTTTAAGAAACACTGCTCTAAGGCTTGTTTAAGAAACGCTGCTCTAAGGCTTGTTTAAGAAACGCTGCTCTAAGGCTTGTTTAAGAAACGCTGCTCTAAGACTTGTTTCCAGCAGGTACTCTGTCTCTGGTCTCCCCTGGTTTCTCATTCTCATGTATGCTGGGCTGAGGCAGCTGCTTGATGCATTCATTTTACTCTCACTCTCCCACTTTCTCTTTCCCACACACTCTTTCTCTCTTTTTCACTCACAGTCCCTCCCCCACACACACACACACACACACTTTCTTTCTCCAGGAAGTTGATGGAGTCTGACTCAGCAGCTCAAAGTAGCAACCAGGCATCAGGTCAGCAATTCCCCTCCACGACCTTCACAAATGACCGTCTACTCGTGCAGTTTTTCACTCTCTCACACACAAAACAACACACTCACACAGATCCACACACACGCACACACACACACACACACACACAGGTAAATATTTCTAAAGCCCTGTATGGGAATCTGTGCTGATATGGCAGGCAGAGGGGAGCCGGTTGAGTTGAGCTCTCTCTGGCGTGGTGCTTTACCATGCTGCAGGTCCACTTGCATAGTGGACAAGAGAGGTGCAAGAGGTACGAGGGGGAGGTGGCCGATCTGACACCCATGGGTCATAGCCTCCTTAGCATCAATGACAGCAATAGCATGGCACACACCCTGACCCAGCCTCAACACACACACTCACACACACGTGGTTAGTCAGCAGAGGGGAATGAAAAGTTGGGGCATTAATCTACACACACACCCATTAAGCAGTTGGAGTGTTTGCCATCCCCCCCAGACACAAACCTGCACGTGCGCACACACACACACACACACACACAGTGCTGCCTCAGACCAGCTACTATGTGTGAGAGAAGAATTCTAAAAGCTACATGGGATGTTGATATGTTATGAAGCCATGAATGAACAAGGGTTTGTACAGGTCATCATACTGTATGCTGCTCTCACACCTGTCATCACAAAGTGCTTGGAGAGGCTGGGTCCAGATCACAGCCTGCCTCCCCCTCGGGTTCAACCGACAACAGCACGTCTACCGGACAAACAGATCCACTGCTGATGCCATTGTCCCAGTTCTGCACACTGCTTTTTGCCAGCTGGAGCAGCTGGGGTGCAATGTGAGCATGCCCTCACTCACCTGCTCCTAGATAAGGTACTTCCTAATAAATCGCCCCAGATAGTGAAACTCAGCCCCCAGCTTTCCTCCTCCCGTAAACTCACTACCGGCTCCCCTCAGGGCTGTGAGCTGACCCCCCTACTCTATTCCCTATATATATTAGTTTTTTTTCCACCTCGTTCTCACCTCATTATTTTAGTACATGCTTAAGATCAATTTTTAGGACATTAAGTGCCAAATTAGTGTGCAAAAATAGAGTAAAGAACATAATGGAAGTCTACTGTGTGTTGTAGTGCAATACACAGTAGAGTTTGATAAGGGCAAGAGTGCTACTCTGATACAGTCAAGTGTCAGTTCCAGTCAGGTGGTAAGTGCTAGAATTAGCAAAACTAGTTGTAGGTGGTTGTTACGTGTGTTACGTTTTCTGTGCTTCTCTTGGCCTGCTCTGTCCCTATTGTTTGTGTAGGTGGAGACTGGGCGTGTGACTTTCTATTGTGACATGGATGATTGCCTGACTGAGGGCCGGCCCCTGGTATAAAAGCCGGCCCATTTGCAAGATGGCTGGCTCTCTCTCTCGTCCTTACTCCTGACGGGCGCTGGCTGGCACTTTTAGTTAACTGTTTGTCTTAGCTACGATACTCTCTGAAGAGCTGGGTCTTCAGGAGTTTTTTGAAGGCAGAGAGGAACGCTCCTGCTCTTGTAGGAACTGGTAGTGTGTTACACCAACGGGGAACAACAGATGAGAAACGTTTGGATTGCCCCGAGCATACGGGTATGCCTGTATGGGGGCATTCAAACAAGTGGGAGCAGAAACTACTTTGAGCCTACTTTGTAGGCAAGGATTAGTGATTTTTCATCTGGTACAATGTATGTTGGTACTGTGATAGTATTAGTGATCTTTCACTTGGTACATTGTATGTTGGTACAGTGATAGCGTTCATCATCCACATCTACAGTACTGGCATGCATTTAGCAGACTCTTCAAACCTGTACATTTGGGCAGAAATGTTATAGAGGTAAAGTATAGTAGAAAATGGACAGTAAGAAAAAGAGAGGAGAGAGATATAGTCAGAGAGAAAGGAAGGAGAGAGATAGAGAAATGTCAGAGTGAGAGAAAGGAGATAGAGAAACAATGGCAGAAAAAGGAAGGAGAGATATAAAACATAAAAATGAGAAACAGATGTTTTGTGGGAGAGATTAAAAAGATGCTCTGGAACTCTCAGAGGAGAAGCAGAGTTGAGTTCTCTTTGCAGACGGCGTTTTCATTCTGCGTGAGCGGGACTCCTCACGGCTCAGGGACAGGTGAGTCCACACCACATCCGGCCCAGATGAGGCCCATGGCTGATTGGGATTCGGGGGAAATGGAGTCTGATGCGGAAGGAGGGTGTGTGTGTGTGCTGTCATCCATGTGCTTCATACCCAGGCGACACACACACCATCTGGCAACACACAGGCACAGGTTTGTGTGTGTGTGTGTCCATGGGAGAGACCATTAGGAATAGATGGAGAGAAGGAGGGGGAGAGAGATAGAGGGATGCAGAGAAAGAAGAATGGAGAGAGAGATGGAGGGATGCGGAGAGAGAGTGGATGAACCAGCTGCTTTGGGCCCCATGTACCAATAGTGACTCCGTCCCTGATAATATCTACCACAGAGAGTGGAGAACAGGAGCTAACAGGTGTTCTCTCTCTCTCTCACTCACACACACACACACACACACATACACACACACACACACACACTAAAGCTTGACATTGTAATGCTTTTGTAAACCACAGGATTGAGTGTCAGCCTGCTGTCTCCCTACACACTATAAAAACACGCCCAAGTGCATACACACACACACACACACACAGGGATGCGGAGGGGATGCATGCAGCTTTTAATAATGCAGTGTCTGAGGCAGAGAGATAGCACTTCAGACAGCCTGCCCCCCACAAACACACACACAGTCACACTCAACCTAACTTACACACAGACACATACACACTCCATCTTTCTATTTCACAAACACACACACACACACACACTCCCAGGTTGTCCCCCCTGCAGCAGGCTTGCCACTGGGCTGGCGTTGTTGGTGCTGGCTCCTCCAGAGAGATTATCACACAATAGAAGAGAGAGCACTCCCCCACACACACTCTTATCACACACACTCCCCCCCCCCACACACACACACTCTTATCACACACACTCCCCCCACACACATACACACTCCCCCCACACACATACATACTCCCCCCACACACACACTCTCCCCACACACATACACACTCCCCCCACAAACATACATACTCCCCCCCCACACACACTCTTATCACACACACTCCCCCCACACACACAAACACTCCCCCCACACACATACATACTCCCCCACACACACACTCTCCCACACACATACTCTTATCACACACACTCCTCCCACACACACACACACTCTCCCACACACATACTCTTATCACACACACTCCCCCCACACACATACATACTCCCCCACACACACACTCTTATCACACACACTCCCCACACACACACACACACACTCTCCCACACACATACTCTTATCACACACACTCCCCCCACACACACACTCCCCCCACACACATACACACTCCCCCACACACACACTCTTATCACACACACTCCCCCCCCCCCAAAACACACTCCCCCCACACACATACATACTCCCCCACACACACACTCTTATCACACACACTCCCCCCACACACATACATACTCCCCCACACACATACTTTTATCACACACACTCCCCCCCCCCCCACACACACTCTCCCACACACATACTCTTATCACACACACTCCCCCCACACACACACACACACTCTCCCACACACAAACTCTTATCACACACACTCCCCCCACACACATACATACTCCCCCACACACACACTCTTATCACACACACCCCCCCCCCCCACACACACACACACTCCCCCACACACACACTCTTATCACACACACTCCCCTCACACACATACATACTCCCCCACACACACACTCTATCACACATTCCCCCAAACAACCCCACACACACACTCCCCCACACACACACTCTATCACACACACTCCCCCACACACACACTCCCCCAAACACACTCCCCCCCACAAACACTCCCCCACACACACACTTCCCCAAACACACTCCCCCACACACACACTCCCCCACACACACTCTCCCCCCCACACACACTCCACCAAACACACACTCTCTCACACACACACTCCCCCACACAGACAATCCCCCAAACACACTCTCCCACACACACTCCTCCCCACACACTCTCTCAAACACACACTCCCCCACACATACTCCCCCAAACACACTCCCCCACACACACCCTTCCCCACACATACTCCCCCAAATACTCCCCCACACACACACTCTCCCACACACTCTTTCTCATTGGCACATCTGTAGGTAACACACCATTCTGATTGGCCTGTCTGAGGCGTCTGCAGGCAGCTCATCTCTCTGATTGGCCAGTCTCCAGGCAACTCACCTCTCTGATTGGCCAGTCTCCAGGCAACTCATCTCTCTGATTGGCCTGTCTCCAGGCAACTCATCCTTCTGATTGGCCTGTCTGAGGCGTCTGCAGGTAACTCACTCCGATTGGCCTGTTAGAGGCGTCTGCAGGTAGCTCACTGTCTGATTGGCCTGTCTGAGGCGTCTGCAGGTAGCTCACTGTCTGATTGGCCTGTCTAGGGTCCATTACAGGGAACTCTTTCAGCTCGTCTCCTTAGAAACTGATTCCCCTCTCTACAAACACACCCACATTCTCTCTATATATATACACACACACATTATCTCTCTCTACACACACACCCACATTCTCTCTCTATATATACACACACACATTATCTCTCTCTACACACACACACACACATTCTCTCTCTACACACACACACACACACACATTCTCTCTCTACACACACACACACACATTCTCTCTCTACACACACACACACATTCTCTACACACACACACACACACATTCTCTCTCTATACACACACACACACACACATTCTCTCTCTACACACACACACACATATACATTCTCTCTCTACACACAGACACACACACATTCTCTCAACACACACACACACACATTCTCTCTACATACACACACATTCTCTCTCTACACATACACACATTCTCTCTCTACACACACACACACATTCTCTCTCTCTACACACACACACACACACACACACATTCTCTCTCTACACACACACACACACACACACACTCTCTCTCTACACACACACACATTCTCGCTCTACACACACACACATTCTCTCTCTACACACACACATTCTCTCTCTCTCTACACACACACACATTTTCTCTCTCTACACACACACACACACACACACATTCTCTCTCTACACACACACACAGTCTCTCTACACACACACACTGTAAAAAGTAAAACATGGCTATTGTTCATTTGATTTGTATTTTCTCATTACAGTAGCCTAAAAATATTAGATTGTTTACTTGAATTAAACTTTCTAATTTCCAAAGAGGTGAACAGACGCAGATTTGATATTGGTAAGTAAAACAGATCTACAATCTGTTAACACTATCCTTGCCCTTCCGTGGCCCTCTTTCTGACATAATAAATATTTTATAATGGTGTGTGATCTGAATCATTTATGAAAGTGATTTAAAATTATTGTTTAAAATGTGTTATTTCTATGATAATGATCATTTAACCTATTTTTGAGACAATTTAAAATAATTAGTTCTCACCTTCAAACCTATAAAATTGATTTGCATGGAGTACATATTTTAGGTTGGACAAAATTAATTATTTACATTAAAGGGACACCAGGCAACGTTTTCGTGTTAATTACTCATCTTCGTAAGTCGGTATATGGTTAAATGACTCAGTACAGGGCGAATGAAGACTCTCTCGCCCGCCCCTACTGCCTGTAGGAAGAATATCCCGCTTGCAAGTTCAGTGTATCGTACCCGCCGACCGAAGCAGGATCAGTTTACATCCTGCATCCACAGCACAGAGGCAGGCTAACGAAATTTGTTGCAAACGTGTGTATAATGGCAGAGCCGGCGAAGAAGCAGCGAAAACCCTTGACGGAAGATGCAAACAAAAAGGAAAAGAGCTTCAGACCGAGCGAGGGGGAGTTTCGTAGAGAAAAAGCATCACGCTTGCCTGGTGTCCCTTTAAGTCAATCAAGACAAGTTATTTTAATATTTTTTTAATTGGGCCAATTAAAAATAATTTGTCTGCTCTCACCCTCAAACGTATAATATTAGTTTGTATGGAATAAATATTTTAGGTTAGAGAATGGAAGACAAGTTGTTTTTTCAAATTGGGCCAATTTAAAAAAACTGGCTTGTCCCAACATAAGAAAAGAGTTTGCATGGAGTTAAAAGAAAACCTTGAACTGAATGGTTTTTAAATGTTGAGTCAATGTCAAATAGCTTTTGTGATCGATTACTTCAATTTCTTTACGTTAAACCAACGATTTACTTTTTACAGTGCTCATTCTCTCTCTACACACACACTCATTCTCTCTACACACACACTCATTCTCTCTCTACACACACACTCATTCTCTCTACACACACACTCATTCTCTCTCTCCACACACACTCATTCTCTCTCTCCACACACACTCATTCTCTCTCTCCACACACTCATTCTCTCTCTACACACACACTCATTCTCTCTACACACACACTCATTCTCTCTCTCCACACACACTCATTCTCTCTCTCCACACACACTCATTCTCTCTCTCCACACACGCTCATTCTCTCTCTCCACACACACTCATTCTCTCTCTCCACACACACTCATTCTCTCTCTCCACACACACTCATTCTCTCTACACACACACTCATTCTCTCTCTACACACACACTCATTCTCTCTCTCCACACACACTCATTCTCTCTCTACACACACACTCATTCTCTCTCTACACACACACTCATTCTCTCTCTCCACACACACTCATTCTCTCTACACACACACTCATTCTCTCTCTACACACACACTCATTCTCTCTCTACACACACACTCATTCTCTCTCTCCACACACACTCATTCTCTCTCTACACACACACTCATTCTCTCTCCACACACACTCATTCTCTCTCCACACACACTCATTCTCTCTCTCCACACACACTCATTCTCTCTCTCCACACACACTCATTCTCTCTCTCCACACACACTCATTCTCTCTCCACACACACTCATTCTCTCTCCACACACACTCATTCTCTCTCCACACACACACTCATTCTCTCTCTACACACACACTCATTCTCTCTCTACACACACACTCATTCTCTCTCTCTACACACACACTCATTCTCTCTCCACACACACTCATTCTCTCTCTACACACACACTCATTCTCTCTCTCCACACACACTCATTCTCTCTCTACACACACACTCATTCTCTCTCCACACACACTCATTCTCTCTCTACACACACACTCATTCTCTCTCTCCACACACACTCATTCTCTCTCTCCACACACACTCATTCTCTCTCTCCACACACACTCATTCTCTCTCTACACACACACTCATTCTCTCTCTACACACACACTCATTCTCTCTCTCCACACACACTCTCATTCTCTCTCTACACACACACTCATTCTCTCTCTACACACACACTCATTCTCTCTCTACACACACACTCATTCTCTCTCTCCACACACACTCATTCTCTCTCCACACACACTCATTCTCTCTCCACACACACTCATTCTCTCTCTCTCCACACACACTCATTCTCTCTCTACACACACACTCATTCTCTCTCTCCACACACACTCATTCTCTCTCTACACACACACTCATTCTCTCTCTCTACACACACACTCATTCTCTCTCCACACACACTCATTCTCTCTCTACACACACACTCATTCTCTCTCTCCACACACACTCATTCTCTCTCTCTACACACACACTCATTCTCTCTCCACACACACTCATTCTCTCTCTACACACACACTCATTCTCTCTCTCCACACACACTCATTCTCTCTCTCCACACACACTCATTCTCTCTCTCCACACACACTCATTCTCTCTCTACACACACACTCATTCTCTCTCTACACACACACTCATTCTCTCTCTCCACACACACTCATTCTCTCTCTACACACACACTCATTCTCTCTCTCCACACACACTCATTCTCTCTCTCCACACACGCTCATTCTCTCTCTCCACACACTCATTCTCTCTCTACACACACACTCATTCTCTCTCTACACACACGCTCATTCTCTCTCTCCACACACGCTCATTCTCTCTCTCCACACACTCATTCTCTCTCTACACACACACTCATTCTCTCTCTCCACACACACTCATTCTCTCTCTACACACACGCTCATTCTCTCTCTCCACACACACTCATTCTCTCTCTCCACACACACTCATTCTCTCTCTACACACACGCTCATTCTCTCTCTCCACACACACTCATTCTCTCTCTCCACACACACTCATTCTCTCTCTACACACACACTCATTCTCTCTCTACACACACTCATTCTCTCTCTACACACACACTCATTCTCTCTCTACACACACACTCATTCTCTCTCTACACACACATTCTCTCTCTCCACACACGCTCATTCTCTCTCTCCACACACGCTCATTCTCTCTCTACACACACACTCATTCTCTCTCTACACACACACTCATTCTCTCTCTACACACACACTCATTCTCTCTCTCCACACACACTCATTCTCTCTCTCCACACACACTTTCTCCTCTGTTTTTCCGTATTTCATTATTTTCCTCTTTTATGTTCATCTCTCTTTCTCTCTCCATTTCTCTCTCTATCTCTCTCTATTTCTCTATCTCTCTCTTTCTCTCTCTATCCCTCCCCAGCGCCTCAGTGTCGTGTCAGGATGATGGGGTTCTTTTCTCTTCCAGACCCCTCGACACCAGATTGCCTCTGTCACTCAGACTCTGCATCTCAAACACACACATTCACACTCACACATACACACATATACACACACACATTCTTCCATAGGCAGTAGGTTCTGACATTACTGCACGTCTGAGACACACACACACACACAGTTGTGCTTAGAAGCTGCACGTCTGAGACACACACACAAACACACACACACACACACACACAGTTCTGCTCAGAAGCTGCTTCGTACGTTCGTTCCCTGCCTTCCATCACCATCACGGCTCTCATCTGTTTAATTGTGGATGGGGGCTGTGTGTGTGTGTGTGTGTGGCTAGCTGATGTCCCTGTCAGAGTGAGTGTGTGTGTGTGTGTGTGGCTAGCTGCTGTCCCTGTCAGTGTGTGTGTGTGTAAGTGTGGCTAGCTGCTGTCCCTGTCAGAGTGTGTGTACACGTGTGTGTGTGTAGGTGTGGCTAGCTGCTGTCCCTGGCAGTGTGTGTGTGTGTGTGTGTGTGCGTTTGTGTGTGTAAGTGTGGCTAGCTGCTGTCCCTGTCAGAGTGTGTGTACATGTGTGTGTGTGTGTAGGTGTGGCTAGCTGCTGTCCTTGTCAGAGTGTGTGTACGTGTGTGTGTGTGTGTGTGTAGGTGAGGCTAGCTGCTGTCCCTGTCAGAGTGTGTGTGTGTGTGTAGGTGTGGCTAGCTGATGTCCCTGGCAGTGTTGTTAATGATGTTGTGATTATTTTTGAGGCCGCGTCTCTTCGGAGCAGCCAGCTCTGTGTCTCTGTGTCTCTGAGCGTGTTTGACAGCTGTCCTTTTCATGTGCTCACACAGTGGCTGCCTCGCCCCAAGAGTGTGTGTGTGTGTGTGTATGAGTGTGTGTGTGTGAGAGAGAGAGAGTGTGTGTGTGTGTGAGAGAGAGAGAGTATATGGAGAGTGTCAGTGAGAGAGAAAGGGAGAGTGTATGTGAGAGAGAGAGAGCGAGAGAGAATGTGTGTGTGTGTGTGTGAGAGAGAGGGACTGAGTGTATGAGAGAGAGTGTGTGTGTGTGTGTGTTTGTGTGAGAGAGAGAGAGGGACTGAGTGTGTGTGACAGAGGGGGACTGAGTGTGTTTGTGTGTGTGTGTGAGAGAGGGGGACTGAGTGTGTGTGTGTGTGTGTGAGAGAGAGAGAGAGGGACTGAGTGTGTGTGTGAGGGAGAACCATGGCTGCCACACAGTTACAAACACAAACACACATACAAACAGGAGAAAAGAAAGGAAAATAGAAAAGAGTAACGTGAGAAAGCATGAGGAAGAGAGTGATGGGCTACTGTAAGCAGTGTGTGTGTGTGTGTGTGTGATGCCATTAGCCCATCAGTGGTGTGATCAGATCTTTCTCCCTCTGTCACTCCCTCTCTCTCCTGCTTTCAGCCTCTCTTCCTCTCGCTCCCTCTCTTTCACTCTTTCTTTCTCTTCCTCTCCCTCTCTTTCACTTTCTCTTCCTCTCTCTTCCTCCCTCTCTTTCACTCTTCTCTCTCGCTCACTCGCTCTCTCTCTCTTTCACACTCTCTCTCTCTCTTTCACTTTCTCTTCCTCTTTCTTCCTCTCCCTCTCTTTCACTCTTCCTCTCTCGCTCCCTCTCTTTCTCTCTCTCCCTCTCTTTCACTCTCTCTCTATCCCCCTGTTCCTCTTCTCTTTATCCCCTCGGGTTAAGAGCCGCAGTCAGGTTGGCGCCAGACTCCCAACAGTGAGGACACACACCCCTTAAGCCTCTCTGACACACACACACACACACACACACACACACACACACACACACACACACACACACAGACAGACAATATCTGAAGAAATCAGAATCTACTGACACACTTGACAGGATTGTATTGCTGTGTGTGTGAAAGCATGTGTGTGTGTGTGTGTGTGTGTGTGTGTCTGTTTTGTATGTGTGTTTTGTGTTGACTTGGATAGCACACACACACACACACACACACACACACACACACAAAATGTGCAAAGCTGGTTACAAGCCAGCATCTCAAATGAATCTCCAGTTTACTGCTCTTGCCTTCTGTATTTCTGTGTGTGTGGACGGAATTCATATAGCCTGATGCTGTCAGATAAATACACTGTTTACATCAGATTACCATAATCTGAAGAACACTTTTGTCTTTCCCAGATTACCATAATCTGAAGGACACTTTTATCATTTTCAGATTGTTTTTGTTTGTTTTTGTCCCTGAAAGCGAGCGAGAGAGAGAGAGAGAGGAGATGGAACTGACAGGGTGATGCAAGAGCAGTGTGTGTGTGTGTGTGTGTGTGTGTGTGTGTGTGTGTGCACCGAACAGCTCTGAGGTCATGAAGTCTTCAGTGGAAGGATGGTTTGAACTGGATAGAGTGTGTCTGAATATTAGGTTGTGTCAAGGCCGTAGTCATGATGTCAACATTGGGGGGGACCAAATCTGTGGTGGGGTCTGAGGGACCCCCAAACAGAATTTCAATACATTTCCTACCATGCAGAAATATTATTAAAAATCACAAACAAGTCGTTAGTTAGGTCAGTCAATTAGGTTATTCCAAACTTTTGACGGACACAGATGCGACCCCCCCCCCCCCCCCCGCAAGATGCAAGATGCCACAATCATTTCTAAGAGGCCTATACACAGTAATTTCTGGCATTACTACTAGCATATGAATGCATTATTTATGTTGAAAGACGTGAAAGAAATTACACAGGCTTGCACAAATTCATCATTTAAAATAAAACGTTTCACTTTCGCTATCATTGCGAGAATAGGCTACAATATGGAAAATGTTCACTTTCAGTCTGATCGGCTCCAAACATGTATGGGACCTTTCCAAGAAGTTTTGTGAATTTTTTTTTTTTCGCACACACTTTTGCGATATTGTTGACAGCCCTACCTCACCGCAGTAGGGTGCAGTAAATGGAAGCTTTTGATAGCGCACACCACTAACGAAAAACGTAAAATCAACAGGACAAACCACTCAGGGGTGTAGGCTACTCTGGAACCATAGGTCACTAATTTGTGCGTTATTTACGTTTGATTACATTTCAGATACGTGTTGGTTGGTTTCCTGTAGGCCTAGTATAGCGCTTTATTCTTTCTTTATTTTTCTATGTCCGAATATTGAGGGGGACATTTTGGTCATATTTGAATATTGGGGGGGGGGACACGCCCCCCTCAATGTCTATGGTGACTACGGCCCTGGGTTGTGTAGTGTGTGATTAGATTCTCTTTCAGATAGGAGAGTTCGTGCTCAGTTGAATTTAGTCACACTCTAATGGCCAAACCTGACAGTGTGTGCCCATTTGTGTGAGTGTGTCTATGTTTTGTGTGTGTGTTTGTGTGAGTGTGTGTATGTTGTGTGTGTGT
>NW_027468881.1:4030000-4037500 GCF_046254945.1 Alosa pseudoharengus
TGCGCATATGTGCAGTCAGTCAGCAGCTAGCGTGTGTGTGTGTGTGCATAATGTGCAATCAGTCAGCAGCTAGTGTGTGTGTGTGTGCATATGTGCAGTCAGTCAGCAGCTAGTGTGTGTGTGTGTGTGCAGTCAGTCAGCAGCTTATGTGTGTGTGTGTGTGTGTGTGTGTGTGTGCATATGTGCAGTCAGTCAGCAGCTAGTGTGTGTGTGTGTATGTGTGTGCAGATAGTCAGCAGCTAGTGTGTGTGTGACCTGTGTATGTGCAGTCAGTCATCAGCTTGTGTGTGCAGTCAGTCTGCAGCTAGTGTGTGTGTGTGCATATGTGCAGTCAGTCTGCAGCTAGTGTGTGTGTGTGCATATGTGCAGTCAGTCTGCAGCTAGTGTGTGTGTGTGCATATGTGCAGTCAGTCTGCAGCTAGTGTGTGTGTGTGCATATGTGCAGTCAGTCTGCAGCTAGTGTGTGTGTGTGCATATGTGCAGTCAGTCAGCAGCTAGCGTGTGTGTGTGTGTGTGTGTGTGTGTGTGTGTGTGTGTGTGTGTGTGTGTGCAGTCAGTCAGCAGCTAGCGTGTGTGTGTGCATATGTGCAGTCAGTCAGCAGCTAGTGTGTGTGTGTGTGTGTGTGTGTGTGTGCGCATATGTGCAGTCAGTCAGCAGCTAGCGTGTGTGTGTGTGCATAATGTGCAGTCAGTCTGCAGCTAGTGTGTGTGTGTGTGTGTGTGTGTGTGTCCATATGTGCAGTCAGTCAGCAGCTAGTGTGTGTGTGTGTGTGTGTGTGTGCAGTCAGTCAGCAGCTAGTGTGTGTGTGTGTGTGTGTGTGTGCATATGTGCAGTCAGTCAGCAGCTAGTGTGTGTGTGTGTGTGTGCCTGTGTGCAGTCAGTCAGCAGCTAGTGTGTGTGTGTGTGTGTGCGTGTGTGCAGTCAGTCAGCAGCTTGTGTGTGTGTGTGCAGTCAGTCAGCAGCTTGTGTGTGTGTGTGTGTGCGGTCAGTCAGCAGCTAGTGTGTGTGTGTGTGTGTGTGTGTGTGCAGTCAGTCAGCAGCTTGTCTGTGTGTGTGTGTGTGCATATGTGCAGTCAGTCAGCAGCTAGTGTGTGTTTGTGTGCGTGTGTGCAGTCAGTCAGCAGCTAGTGTGTGTGTGTGCAGTCAGTCAGCAGCTTGTGTGTGTGTGTGTGTGTGTGTGCGGTCAGTCAGCAGCTTGTGTGTGTGTATTAGACTAGGCAGGATTTTGGAAAATGTGCTTATTTAAAGTCCCGAAGGCAAATCATGTTAATTTTTGGCATACAACATTTTTAGGGGTTTTGAAGGGTGCTGAATTCAAATCTTCTGTATGCCAGGCTCAAAAATGTCCCATAATGCCTCAAAATGGAGAAATCCAATATGGCCGCCGCCGCCAGGTCAAAATCTAATTAATCACTTATCTTTTAGACTGTACAAGGTAAAAACCTGAATGTAATGTGCTTTTATAGGTTTTCACATATAGGGAATTCAATGTCATGCTCAGATTTAAGATCAAGACTAGAGAAAATGCTTGAAATTGACCGATCCCAAGCCCCTCCTCCCATTGTCAGTCCCATAGTTACTGTTGCTAAGTCGGACAAGTTTGCAGAAAAAGTGTGCGAGAACGCGTGTTCAACACTTACTGTCTATGGTTCAACATGGGGACGCAGCACCCCCATTTAGCCTAGTGCAACAGTGTATGCTGGATTTCTGGGCGTCAAGTAATATTGATATATTCAAAAAACAGAGGTCAGAAAGGCCTTCAGTATGCAGAAGGACACATTCACAATGTCCGCTGTCATCAACGAGGTGGAACACCACAAATTGAGGACAAAAAAAATCCGGTGTCGTGGATCTTAATGGGATGCATGTTAACTGGATAAACAATTAGCACGTTATTCGGAGCAGGTAGTTTACCTTATTTGCTGCAGATGTGACTCTGATTCAATAAACAGGTCTTTGCGAACATATGGTGTTGACGTGTCCATAACAAAATCTAACCATATTTCGAGGATTAGTAAAACGGGACCAAGTGCTGCAGATCCAAGTTCACGCAACTTGGGAGAGTGACTAGCCTGTTAAGCAGCTCATGTTGTGGAGGTGGAGAGATAGCTTCTCTTCGGTAGGCCGAGAGTCTACTTATTATTTTGAATGGCTGCTTTAGAAGGAAGAGTTCAAATAAACATGATACAAGTGTATTTAATAAAAGAACCCACTCCGAGTTCAAACCCATACCACGCATGACATCTATGTCCTACCTATAGGCTATCTGCAGTTTGCAGACGTGGTTTGTCTTGCACTAGACTTCATCATTATGCTATAATTAATTTAAACGTGGGCAATGTAGTAGGCTAGGTCTAATATTGGCGATTTCGAGACTGCATAGCCTATAGCAAGGCATAGTTTTGAATCAGCACATGATTCGATCTTTAGAAGACATTGTCTATCTCTCGTTCAGCAATCAATAATGCATCGCAGTAGGCGACTATTATTGCGTTTGTTGAAAAAATGATCATTAGCCTATTTCTGTCAACAGTCTTCTATCCCAAGTTAAACATGGCAATGTAGCAAAGCTGAAAGTATGTTCTTGATGTGTGTAAGGCGATACATGATTGAAGTTGTAGCCTTTTGCGCGTCTTCCAATCGTATGTGCGAGTTCAGTTCCTGCAAGGTAGGTATATTTGTTTGCGTAGGCTTATGTTGTCGTTTCATCAGTGTGTTTTTGTGTGTAGTTATGAACACAAATAAAGGGAACATTTCCGTACACACTCAGATTTCTTTACTGAAAAGTAGCAGCCTATCCAAAGTTATGCAAAGTTAGGCCTATGTGTGTTAACGTTTCACACGGTCAGGATATCGGATGTCACTTCTACAAGTATCCCTTATCTTTGAACCTTTTTGAGCTCTTTAGTTATTTAGTTACTTAAGCTACTCGCAAAAGAAGCATTATAGCATTCGCATAACTGGCGTATTGTCATACAGAACGGACACTAGAAAATTCAAAATTGACCGAGGTTGACCGAGGTCCTCCGAAGTCCTCATTGTGACATAGTAAAAGGGGGCGGGGCTTGGGATCGGTCAATTAATGTACATGGTTAAAATTGTTGTCTTGGATAATGAATAATTCATGAAAAAAGAGGACCATGAAACAGGTTGATGGCTTTCTGAAGAATTTACTTGAAACATGTTTAGAAGCAAGGTTGATTACCATATTTCAATTATATATGTATATTATTTCTCTGTATTTATCTATTTATCTGTATTTTAACTATTTATTTAATAATGCATATTTACCTATTTATTTAGTAATTAATCCATTCTGTTCTAATCAATTCTTTAAACTTATTGGTATGAAGAGGTAGGCTACACACTTAGGCTATCCTAATCATCCTCATCCTCCTCCTCTCCAGCAGTGTTCTGACAGGTGCTGCTGCAGCTGCATGACTCCATGCATAACATGCAACTTTTCCTGCAACTGTAGCACTGGCTTAGACATCCCTTGACGCAACCACAGGAGGTGATCTCCTTACAAGCTTTTGGAATTGGTGAGAGATAGTAGCTGTGGCACTAACTGATCATGCACATTTGGATGGCCTGATAAGTGTGTGTTGTGTTTGGGCCACCAACATGCTTTCTTGGCAAGGGACGCCCCCCAGTCGTGCATGAATTGTTTAATTATGCCTACGCACACCTTTCTCTGGTAAACGTGCGGGTTCTCCTGTTTCCGAGGGTCCGTCAAGGAAGATGGCAAGAGTAGCCAGGGCGCTTGGGGAGTCCTCAGCAGCCTTACAAGCCTCACTTTTTTCTCTTAGCACAAGGCCTGCAGTTCCCCAACCTGCTCCTTCTACCAGTCCGCATGAGCTGGAGGAGGAAGATGAGGAGGCCATTGTGGACGTTGAGACTGTTCTTGCGTCTGAGGGAGAGGAGCTACCTTGTGCACTGCCCTGTGTAGCCAGCCCCGTGGGAGGCGAGCTGGCCCGTCTGTTTGAGGAGGTCGTTGGCAGGGCATCCAGGGCTCTTGATATTCCCCTTCCAGAAAAGCCCCTTGCCTCTGCGTCTAGGTTCCACACAGACATGACTGAGCGCCCAGTGGCGGCGCTCATTCCCCTCCTACCAGACTTTAGTGACTTGTTCTGTCACCAGTTTTCCTCCCCAACTACTTTTCATAGGTGGTCTGGCCAGGCTAAGGTGCTTTCCAACATGCATGGTGAAGGGCTGATAGGTTGTGGCTCGCTCCCCCCAGTGGATCAAGCTTTGGAGCCCCTTTTCAACTCCCCCAACTCCCTCTTTGGTGGTCCCTCCTGCCTCAGTGCCAATGGCAGGACTATGGAGGCTCTGCTGGGTAAGCTGCATAGGCCCATAGTGATGCAAGCCCGCCTGGCTAACACAGCGGCCATTCTGTCCCTGTATGTTCGACACCTCTCTGGTCTCTTGCAAAGCAGTGCCGGTGATCCCACTCTTTTGATAGAGCTCCAGTCAGCCTCTGTGTACCTCACTGCAGTGTCTAAGGAGCAGGCAGTGGCATCGGGCCGCTCCTTGCCTCAGTTCTAAGTAGCTAGACGCCATCTCTGGCTGTCTTAATCTCAGCTCCAGCAGGCAGACAGAGAGCGTCTTTTGAGAGTGCCGGTGGAGCCTGGGTCCATGTTCGGCCCACAGCAGGCGGGTGACAGCTGGCCCTGTGCAGAAGAGGTGAGAGGGTCTCTTGGCAGGCGTACCAGGGGCGCTAGGCGCCCTAGAGCATTCACGCCTCAGCCAACACCTACCTTGGGGCATCCGTCTTGGGGGCCGACTGTTCTCATGCAGCGGCTTCAGGCATCCCAGGGGCGGGGTACCTGCCCACAAGCTGGCCGGGGGGGCCAGCGTGCTAGTGGCCGTGGCCTCTCCAGGCGCCCTTGTCGTTCCTGACAATCTCCGAGCCAGCCAGCCTCACCTCTCAGCTCGATGCATTAAGGCTTGGCTGGAGCAGATCCATGGGTGCTCTCCACCATGACCCACGCTCAGACCTTATGTGCAGAGCTGTCCACCCTCCTGGACAAAAGGGCGATAAGGGAAGTGAGGAGTTCAGACCCCCAAGCGGGGTTCTTCTCCCGTTATTTTCCTGTACCCAAGCACACAGAGGACCTTCGTCCTATTTTAGACCTCAGGGCTCTCAACGTACACCGGTCTCTGAGGTGCAGGTTCATCACAGTTCCGAGGGTGCGGCAGGCCATCAATGCAGGGGACTGGTTTGCTACCATCGACCTACAGGATGCTTATTTTCAGATACCCATGGCCAGGGCATTGGCAGTTCCTGAGGTTTGCGTTTGAGGGTCAGGTCTTCGAGTTCCAAGTCCCCCTATTTGGAATCTCTCTGGCCCCCCGAACCTTTACCAGGTGCATGGAGGCAGAGGGGGCTGAGGATATTAAACTATCTAGACGACTGGCTCATCTGTGCAACCTCAGAAGTGCAATGCCACCTACACGTGGCCTTGCTGTTGAAGCACATTCAGGACTTGGGCTTGCGCCCCAATCCCAAGTAAAGCAGGCTCCAGCCTTCCCAGGTCACCACCTGCCTGGGCATGGTCCTGGACTCCAGGAGGGCAACCGTCTCAATGTCTCAGTTGCTTCACGTTGCATGCCCAGGTGGAGTGGAAACTCTGCCTTCGCCTCTTGGGCCTTATGGCCCTTCACATGCGCCCAGTCCAGAGGTGCCTGTTGAGCCTTGGTCTGTGCCCCCAAGGGCCCTCCCAGGCCAAGGTGACTGTGTCCTGCAGGCTTCACAGGGCCCTATACTGGTGGAGAGATCCCGCCAACACCGAGAAGGAGAGTGCCATGGAACCAGAGATTCGTGACTGGGTCGTATTTACAGACGCATCCCCAGTAGGCTGGGGCACCATTCTGGATGGTCAGGGCATCAATGGTCTCAATGGACAGACAGGGGGGCTTGGGGTCTCCAGGTCTTTGCAGCCTGTCGACAGACCTGTGGCTCTGGGCTGATCCCCTGTTCAGCTCTCTCAGAGCAGTTCATGTGCCGGGGGCCTTGTATGCTGCGGCCAACATCTTGTCAAGAGGGGGCCCACATCCCGGAGAGTCGAGGCTCTAGTTAGCTTCTTCCTATTCACAAAGGCTAACTAGCTAACGTTTTTTTAGTTTCTTACGATATATTAATTATTCCGTTAGCCTATACATAATCCTCACATAACAATATTCATATGCTTTTATAGATGTATTACATGGTCCTAAACAAATTGTTGTGATATTATGTTATAGTTTACCTGATACTGTTGAGCATCATGTGAGAGGAGCGACATAATTGCTAAAAAGTGCCTCCTTAGTGTATAGGTAGAGGGTGTGGCCTCATTCAGGGTTACATATGGGTATTTGTGTGTGTAGGGGTACGGGTAGGGGTGGGATGGGCAAACATGTCATCATAGCACACTGACATCAAAACAATAGGCTCAGGTACAATATTTCAATAGTAGGCAAATCTAGTAGTAATAGCTTAAGAGTTTCAAGCATTTTCTTCAAATATTAAATAAATAGTTAAAATACAGATAAATAATATAAATAGATAGTTAAAATATAAAAATAAAAAACATCAAGTAAATTCTTCAGAAAGCCATCAACCTGTTTCATGGTCCTTTTTTCATGAATTATTCGTTATCCGAGACAACAATTTTAACCATGTACATTCATTTCAAGCATTTTCTCTAGTCTTGATCTTAAATCTGAGCATGACATTGAATTCCCTATATGTGAAAACCTATAAAAGCACATTACACTCAGGTTTTTACCTTGTACAGTCCTAAAGATAAGTGATTAATTAGATTTTGACCTGGCGGTGGCGGCCATATTGGATTTCTCCGTTTTGAGGCATTATGGGACATTTTTGAGCCTGGCATACAGAAGATTTGAATTCAGCACCCTTCAAACCCCCTAAAAATGTTGTATGCCAAAAATTAACATGATTTGCCTTCAGGGTTAATTTATTTTCAAAATTGACCTAGACTATATGTGTG
Source organism: Alosa pseudoharengus (assembly GCF_046254945.1). Taxonomy (NCBI): domain Eukaryota; kingdom Metazoa; phylum Chordata; class Actinopteri; order Clupeiformes; family Clupeidae; genus Alosa; species Alosa pseudoharengus. The sequence goes on from NW_027468881.1 coordinate 4,036,997, forward strand.
CAGTCAGTCAGCAGCTTGTGTGTGTGTGTGTGTGTGTGTGTGTGTGTGCAGTCAGTCATGTTGTGTGTAAATGAGTGAGTGCCACCAGTATCTGCTTTTCTATGAGCCACCAGCACAAGCTCATTCACTCAATGGCTGCCTGCTGTCCATAAGCCACATCCCTGTGTGTGTGTGTCATAAATCATCATCATAAACTGGACCTAATCTGGCCTGATCTGACTCTGGGGTTCTGTCTCAGAGTGGGAGGTTCTATATCAGAGTGGGAGGTTCTACCTCAGAGTGGGAGGTTCTGTCTCAGAGTGGGAAGTTCTGTCTTAGAGTTGGAGGTTCTATATCAGAGTGGGAGGTTGTCTCAGAGTGGGAGGTTCTGTCTCAGAGTGGGAGGTTCTGTCTTAGAGTGGGAGGTTCTGTCTCAGAGTGGGAGGTTCTGTCTTAGAGTGGGAGCTTCTGTCTCAGAGTGGGAGGTTCTATATCAGAGTGTGAGGTTGTCTCAGAGTGGGAGGT